>NC_134178.1:39900904-40200904 GCF_964188355.1 Buteo buteo
GCGCGTTCGGCAGACCCCCGCCCCGCTGCTACCGAGGCCTCAAAACAGCGCGCCGGGGAGCGCAGACAAAAAAAAAAAAAAAAAAAGTTGTCAGGAGTGGGATTCGAACCCACGCCTCCAGGGGAGACTGCGACCTGAACGCAGCGCCTTAGACCGCTCGGCCATCCTGACCGCTGGGCGCAGGTCTCCGCCGGCCCGGTTCGGCTCTGCCGCCGAGCCCCTGCCCGCCGCATCCCACCCGCTGCGTCCCGGCGGCTTCCCCGGCGGGCGCGGAGCACACACGCCTTTTCTGGCACCTGAACGGGAGAGGAAGCACCTTCCGTGGGGGCAGCGGCAAAGGCGGCCGACAGCAGAGGAAGCTTCGGCTGTAGAGCACGGGTTAGAGCTGCAGGTTGGTTCTGCTTTACTTCCCCTGAGCCTGTAGAAGATGATTTCAGGACAGTCGGAGGCAAAGGGAGAGTGCTTTCTGACAAAGGAGTGGAAAAAGAACCCCTCATCTTCTTTATATTAAGTGTTACAATGAAGTCTCTTTTCTGTAAAGAAACAAGCCCCTAATATTTTTGTGCTGGAGTGAGGTGCAAATACCTGGTTACACATGGGCTAACATTTAGCAGTACTCTTGAGATACATTTTTTTTCTCAGTTCTGAAGATAATAGTGCAAACCAAAGTCAAACCACTTCCCCCTGCACCCCCCAACAAAATTCCTTTAAAAATTTGACCTTAATACCAAAGCCACATAGCCTTCATTCACTTCTCGTAGCTGCATTAATTTGCCATTTCAGAAGATGGTATCCAGAGTTACACGCTAGACCTTCAGCTTCTGAATTTCTCTGAACTAAGCTGAATGTCACTTCATATCCCATCGGTTACGTGGGTTTCCTAAGAAAGGCTGAAGCCCTTTCCCGCTGAGAATTTCATACAAATAGAAAAAGCAATTCATCCCCATGGCAGTATCTGATACACAGATAGTGCAGTTATACTGCATTGAGACTACAGTTACATTCAGCCAAAGGAAGACACACAGAATGAAGGGATAATGTGTACAAGAGGTTGATTTAAACTGTATTTACTAATATTCCTTAAAGAAAGAAACCTGCTAGGCTAACAGTAGCTCCAAGGAAAGGGAGAGGAGCTCAGGCCAGAGTGCACATGAAGTCCAAAGAAGAAACTATAATCCAAGTTCTGCTAATGTAAACATCCAAACAAAAATAAAGTTATTTTGCAAAGTTTATGTCTTTGGATATGTTTTCCAGAAAACCAGCACAGCAAAGCAGATGAGCAGTGTCCTATGTTCCCCAAATTGAGATGGTTAAATTGCCCAAGCTGCACAGCCTTCCTTCGTTCCAAAAGCTGCTCAAGACGCTTCCACCATGGCTGAATTTATGGACATAAGCACACAAAAACTACAAATTACTGGTTTTTTGTGCCCCCTAGCCCCTGTATCTGTGCAATAAATTGGAATAATTCCACAGCTTCACTTGGACGTCATGTCAAGGCAGGTAAGAGAAATGAGTAACACAGCTGTATCATACTCCACCAGGACACTGTTGTGCTAACAGGAACCACTGATCTGCAAATAGATCTCTCCTTTACTCAAAGGGCTACCAAATGCTATCATCTTATTCCATGGGGAATGACCATACAGGAACCAACATCTAATTTCTTATCAGCACTGTAACTTGTCATGCTCTACCACTTAGCGTTAGAAATAAGCTCTTCAAAGGCCCTCATTTGGTATGGAACTTACAGGAACTGCGCCAAATTCCAGAGAAATAGTGTACTATCAATAGAAAACCAGAATATGCAGCAGATATGGCCAGGGACACAGCAGAGGGAGATGGAAGCAGGGAAGATGCACTACCAATTAAAAAAAAAAATATTGCCTAGAAACTTCATTTACCTGCATATACCACCTCTGATAAGAGAGAGAATACAAACCATTAACCAAGGACTTGCAAATCATCTACTATTAAAAAATGGGAGCATCTTCTAAGGAAGAATAGTCTATACATTAAAAGGTTTGCACCAAGGAAACCTTACACTACTTAATACTCAGAAGAAAAGAAAAACCCAGAACAATCAGGCATTTGTGTTCTGTTTCATAGGAACATAACAGAAATCTACTTCCCTGCTTGAATAAATATTTTGAGCAGAGTAGAGAAATGCTTCTTCACTTAGATATAAAAAGTCCTCCTAATGAACAAAAGAGAAAATGAAGTATTCCTCTAAGTCCTTCCTTCATTTTGTTACTCACACATTATAAGGTTTCTATAGTCTTCTTATAGCATCCTGCTAAAGTTTTTTTGTTGTTTCTTTCATGCCCACTCAATCTCTGAACTTTCCTACCTCACGCTTGTCAGTCTTATTTCACTTAGGCTTGTGCTTCTCCTGTCCTGAAGAGGAAAGTTTCCTAACTAAAAAGCATATGCAGAAAACCAAGAAACAAGCAAATGTTTGTTTTTTATATTTACTCAAAAGTGTTTTAAACCAATAGCTTAATTTAAAATAGCTTAATTTTATTAACCTTTGGATACATGGTCTAGTTTCAGTATTAAAAAAAATTGCTGAAGTTGATACCTTCTCTTCCTGAAACAGTCAAAAAAATGTAGTTATTTGTTCAAAATAAATGACCACCTTAAAACAGCAGTTCTTTGTTGAAGTCTGCACAGTTACCTGTATGTATAAAATCACTTTCCATTGTTTATTGTAAAGGATAATTAGATGCCAAAGAGAATTTTGAGGTCAGCCAGAGTGAGCTTAGTGAAGGCCTCGCCTTTGCCTGACAGCACCTGCTGGGCAAGAACTTTCTTATTCTTCTGGAGTTGTAGGATCTTTTCTTCTACCGTTCCTTCACAGACAAACCTAAAACCAAAGCCACATCATCTCAACTGCTAGGAAAAAGCGTCAGCATTATATAAGCACTTCCCCAGTAAATTTCCAAAGACTTGTCTCAAAAATTAACAGCCTATTAGGTGACTGACAAAATACACCTGTGCACAGAAAAGAGCTGTTCTCATATCCAGATATTAAAACATTTCAAATAAAAGTCTGATGTACTTAAGGCCTTAGCTTTGGTCATCTGAAGCACTAGTAATTCTGTGACTAAATCCTGTAATGATTGTTTGATAACTGATGGCACTTATTCCACTAAAAGCATCATACACAAAATAGTATTTTAGATTCCAGTTTCTTTGAATTTATCAAGCATTTACAATAACTAAGCTAGCCTTTTAGTACTTACAATTACAGATGCTTTTTCTAAAAGCCAACTTTGCCACTTAATAGAAATGCTCAATATGTTAGTGATATTAGAAAGGTCCAGGTTTAGGGAGCATGGTGAAAAATCTCCACTCAATAAGAGAAGAGAAATGGTTTGGTGCCTGAATTGTTCTTGGGAATGAACAGGACATTCCCACTAAATCACAGGTTGAAAAACAACAAACCACTGCTAGCTATCAGGACAACAACATGCAGGCAAATGCCACATAGAAACATTTTCATGTGGTCTCTGTCTCAGTGCCCAAACCCCAATCCCACTGTCAGACCTTGTGCCTAGCTTCAGGTAAAGAAACAAGCCTCAAACCGAGGCCTTGTCTCACCAACTAAAGCCAGACAGTACATGAGCAGCAACAGCCTCATTTACTGCTAAGCAAAATCCTGACCTGTGTATCACAACATCCTTCTGCTGCCCCACTCGGTAAATGCGGTCACAGGCCTGGTCCTCAAGAGCAGGATTCCTGCAATGTGAAAAAACATATAGCTTGAGGGCTTGTGTTCAGGAATAACTGAAATACTGAAACTTCTGAGCTTGCCTCATTTGCCTGCCTCCAGAGCATCCTGTTTTCTTCCTCTGTAGAACTAAAACTGCTCCTAGGTTACGTTAGGTTTACTAGCTTGATTGCCAATATTCACCCTGACTGTATTTCCCTTTGCCCTTGGTAGAAGTATGCTACAATTCCACACAAAGTCAGCTGTATGAATGAGACCACTGTTCCATGTAGCCCCATATTTCTGGCCAATAGTTAGTACTCAGAGAAAGTTGAGGAGCTGGTGAGGAAAGAGGAGTGTGAAGCAGGAAGGCAAACTCCATTGAAAGAGGCCTTCACTCAAGAATATTTACATAAGACATGGCTCTGACACACAGCTACAGGGAATACTTGTTGGCATAACTTCCATATTGTAGAAACATCTCCTTAATGCTGCTACTCAGCAGCTGGTTTTGTACTGAAGCACATTAATTTGCTCTGTAAGTTCCCATGAGCAACAATTTAGTTAAAAACTGTGATTCTGACTTTGCTGAGGGACAACATAAATATTAGGAGCTCATATGCACTATTTTCATAGCCCTGTAAGACCACAAGGTACACTAGCTATACCTGATTACTGACTATGCCCCACACAATCAATTTGTTTCAGGATGAATTCCCTGTAGCCATTACTGTACCATTTTCATTACTGTAAGAAATTAAACTAGGGACTACCAAGTCCCCAGTATCCTTTTGTGATACAGACTGCACACATGCTTCTTTGAATTGCTGTTATCCTCCTCTATTTTTTTACCCCTACAGAACTGTATTTCATGGCAGTGAGTACTGGATTGACAAATCAGAGTGTCTTGGAAGAAGACTAGAGTAAAAACACTTTTCCACAACTCACCACTAGCCCTTACTCAGCTAAACGCTTCCCTCCTAACCCAGTTGTATCAGACGTCACAATACACATGGTGAGAAAGCAAGGAACACGCCCTACATATATCCTCTGAGATAGAACTTTTATTTCTCTTTACCAGTGCATGTCGAGGAGAAAGAGGTGGTTTCCTCCAGTCAAGTTCAGGCCAACACCGCCAGCCAGCAATGAGACCAACATTACCTTCAAAGGCCAAAAGAGAGTTAAGGAGCCTGTTTCCAGAAAATTAATGTTTCATATACTCCACATATTAATTTGAACCAAATGATCTGTTTATCATATTTATATTAGATGCATGTATTTATTATGTATTTGGGAGCTTGCCAGATGTTACTTGATGAGGCACAGAAGCATGGACATGGAATTTATGGCTCAGAGAGGCCAGCCTACTATTCCATGTATATTACCGTGATACATTTTTACAGACTAGAGAAAGGACTGAAAAGTTCAGACACTCTCTGTGTCCCACTCAAATGACCAGCCTTTCTGATGACAGCCTGTTGCCAACAATGGGACCAATAAGCACCAACTCTGAATTAACAATAATGATTACTTAAACACAGGCAACTGGACTGAAATGGCCTGCTACTCTTTTCACTTTGTTTCCACATAACCTTGTATCTAGAAAAAGACGAGTAGCTGGGGAGGAACAGGGATATAGCAGATGGTCAGTTTAGAGAAGATTTCTTGTACAGCAGGAAAAGAACTCAATTAAGGGCAGAGACACTTGCTACATATATTTATTACTCAATTTCATGGTATGGTACTGTAAAACCCTGATCTTGTTTAATGGGTCAGCTACTCATATAGCTGGCAGAAATCTTCTTTTGTTTAAGTTCAAAGCTAGAAGGAGAAATATCTGTTTTGTGGACAGCAGCTTGTTCAAGAAATCCAGCAAAGAAAACAAGCTAACGCACCACATTCTCCCCTTCTAGTCACAGATCCATCCTCAGAGGAGACAGTCTGACCTGCCTCAATCACAAGAATGTCAGCATCCAGATTGAAGTGTAATCATTATGAATAATTACTTTGGATTCACACGTCTTTAGTTACCTAGCAAGCTTCCTTCCCTTGGCCAAAATTTCAGACTAGAAACTATTTTCAAGAAGAGCCAACACACTGTAGTTCATCAGTATTTAAACACACACACCCCACCTGCCCCCAAACACCAACAACTCAAGAGTGAAAGAAGTCACATGAGGTCACCTTATTTTGGATGTGTGCAAAACCATGACTTCTCTCGGCCCAATCCTAGTCTTCCTATCTTTATACAGGGGTGAGGTATGCTCTTGTTAATTTTAGCCTCATTCACAGATTCAACTGTCATCCGCTCTTCTCAAAAAGATTAGTCTGGTAAAAAGTATCTGATGCTTTGGAAAATGGCAATAAATTCTTACAGGCTCCTTGGCAAGCAAGTGATCTACCAAAAGAAACATCTTCCAATGCAGAAGCATGGGCTGAAAACAACCATCCTGCTCTGAGTAGAGCTAACTGGCCCCACATCTTCCACACTACTGTCTGTGGCAAAACCATCTTTGAACACACTGATGATTTGGACCACCTTTGAACTAGCTTTGGAGTCCGATGATCTCAGTGCAGAAGGTTAACATCAAAAGGAGCTTTTTAGCAGCTGCTACTGCCCATTATAAGATGTACATTTGTTTTTACAGCTACCTCTTTCCCTGCTGATCTCGGCACCTAGAGGTCCAAATGAAAGTGGTGCCAGTAAATGGAAACATGAAGTCAGCTATCACAGCTGCTCATAGCAGCACTAGTAACTGTTTCCCTGCCCTCATTGCATACCTGAGGCCCTTTGGGATTGTTATTGAACTGTTCTACCACATCCATTCTCTGCTTAGGATTGACAGAGCCATCCACTATCGCATACTTCAACCCTAATCGCTGGAGGTGCACAGCCACAACTTTCAACATACTCGTCCACTGAGAAACAACAACACTGGAGAGAGAGAAAAGGGAGTTTAGAACAAGTTCTGTGTGTACTGTAACAGTTTGGTTATTGCAGCATCTCACCCAAGGGGAGACAATGATTCAGGCACTCTTCCCCACTGCAAACTGGAGCCAAGCCCCCTCCCAATTCAGAAATAGATCCACCTGTAGGTGTAGTGGTAGAACGTGCTGTGGAAGGCTAACACCCAATAAACTTCAGACAAATTAAGTCTATAACTTTCACCTCTATTTTGGGATTTTACATTGACACCTACCAATCACAATTTTGAGCTTTTTCTGCAAATTGAATCAACAGCAACACCAAACTTGGATTCCCCTGGGCCTCTCACTCCCCACACTTTTTGGGTTAAACAGTTTGGAAGGCAATAATTTGTTTGATAGCTTTTTGCTAGGGAACAAAAGTAATGTTGGTGTTCCCATTCTTATGGTGGGAATGCTTTTTGGAAAAGACTTTGGAAAAAAGCTTTCTACATATGGTGCAACTCTGGAGTTGCCCAAGAACAGGGCTTACCCTTCCAACCCACCCCCAACATAACAACACAGGTGTAACTACTTTGCAGCCACACACCTCTAAGTGCATTCTACATTGTTTAACAAAAACAAGCAGAAAACCCTGTAAAAGTGCAGTCTGGTGCAAAGACAGACAGAACTTGCAGTCAGAGCTGCAGGACTTCAGCAACACTTAAGTCCTCTGATCAATGCATTCCTTTATCTCAGACAGGTTCATTTTTAACCACTACTTTATTCCCCCACTTTTTTTGGGTGGTGGGGTCGGTTGCAGAGCTGAGGGCAAATATTTCTCAACACAACCAAATTATTCCCAATTCTGTTTTTTGGAGAAAAGAAGAGTCCTCCTGGGCCTCAAGGCCTGAGATTCTTCATACATTTCCTTAGGTTTACACTTATATACATCTTAAGCTATGCTCTTTTATCTTAGAATTATTTTTTTCCCTCAAAATCTGCTTTCAACTGCTGCAGTACTGCTACCATTTTACCATACCAGGAGGTTTGTATTCAATTATTTTAAACTATTTCTGCTGCTGTCAAGAAACATACTTCTCTCAATCACTATGACTAAGGAAAAGGACATGCTTACTAACCTTTTCTGAGACTCCGAGTGACTCTGAATAGTTTTCAGTTCAGCCAAGAGGTGAGCTATCTGCAGGAAAAAAAAGAAGTGTTAGTCTGCTTACTGTCATAACTCAGCTCATGCTTGGCTATTCTTCATTAAAATAGGAAGTGATCAAAATAACTCTTCAACTGGAATTGCTTCCACACTCAGACTTTCAAGATATTTTAATAGTCATTAGTAAGAACACTCCCACCATGGAAAACAGGGTTAAGAAATCAAATCATACAAGCATGTTTTATAGATTTCAACCTTTCCGTGAGAAGCCAAGTTATTGCCACCTCTCCTCTTGCTGCTTGCTGCCATCCCATTTTTTCTAGCTCTTCACAAGCACCATGCTCTCACATGCCTGCTTTTCTAAACTTCTGTGAATCCAGTGCTAAAGATTTTCACTGATAGCTTACCAGCACAGTCAGATTCTCACAGCTTTATTAGAAGTAGCCATCAACACTTGAGAAGCTGGAGCCTTCCCAGAAGGTGTTCAGCAGACTATCAATCTACTCACCTAATTTCATCTAAATTGCCAACTTAGCCTGATCTGCAATTACCGAGGTGTGACAATTCATTAACAATTTAAAAGGCAAAGTGCTGAATTCCAAGCTTCTCAAGGAAGGTAAGAAAGCCACAACTGGAATACCTTGGTGCTCTCCCTGGTGATTTCAAAGATATCTGTTTTAAAAGCTGTGCCACTGAGGTAGACTGTTGACTTGGAATCAGGAGTCTGGAGCTCAGACAGGGTCAAAGCACTAAGTTGTTCCTCAATGGAGAGGGAAAGACCTTCACTGTTCAAGTTAACTTGGTCCAGAGCCTGTGGGAAAGCAAGCAATATAATAAGGGATCACAGTCAAGCATGAGATCAAATTCAGTACTGATCCACAGTCTGCACAATGTCTGCTGAGAACAGTGGGTTTGAAGGAAACTATGCAATATGAAGACAGAAAGATTAAGAAACACTACTGGGTCAGATGAACAGTCCCTTTGGGCCCTTATTCTGCCCCAAGAAGGGGCAACGTAGGGAAAGCATGTGAGCCTAGCCATTTTCTGTCATCCAGTCTCCTCAGATTGTCCCTCCCATAGCATTTAACAGTTGCAGGATTAAAGGTGTTAGAAGATAAATCCCTGCCTGTTCCCTTAGTATCTGGACTTAGTCTACAGCTGTGTTATATGACAGAGCAAAGGGCTTCTGAAAGCTTAGTCTACTTCATGCAAGGCAACTTCAGTCAAAGCACTTACAGAGCTCTCCAAAGCACAAGCCTTTAAAACAGGCTACACTTGTGGACTTGTGCAATTTTCAATACTAGGTTAAGATCAAGACTTCTTTGCCATTAAAACTCTGTTTCTTCCCCCCCCCCCCCCCCCGAATAAAGGTATTTCCAGAAACACAGCTGGCCACATAGGTCATGCTGGGAAATTCTTCAGTAGGAAGTACGTCCATCTAAAACCTCTTGGGCTGTAAAACACACAGTCCTAGAAATGGCTCAGTTCATACATCCCTAGCTAAGAGATGTGAGGGTGTTACAAAGTCAGTTAACTTACACAAACACTTAAAAAATCCCCACGAAACCACCACAATACAATGCAATTACCACTTTCAGTAAGGAGAGATGGCAGCAGCACTGACGGAGCCTCAACAGCATAGACAAGACGTGGACAGTACTTGAGACCTGGGAGGCACTTTGGGGGCCTGCTAGAAATTCCTTTTGACTGATCCCAAACTCTTGTGCAACTGCCAAGGAAGGAAGAAAAAACATCAAGAGCTCTTGGAGGCATTTCCAAGTACTGCCCAGCCACCTCCAGCAAGAGTTTCATCAATAAAAGAACCAACAGGCAAGCAAGTACCTGATTTAACATAGGAACCCATCAAACCCCAAAACAAAAAAAACCAACAATACCACAAATCAGAGTACCACATACCTTATACTAATACTGACATCTCTTCTCTGAGAAATTAGGCCTTTATTTCAGAAGGGAATTCTAGATCCAGGGAGGTTAAGATTTGCCCAGAGCCACAACAGTGAGAAAAGACTTTTGGAATACTATGGTAGGATTCTTTGTAACATCAGGGGAGCATTTTTTCAAAGAATTTCTAAGTCCTGACCCCATGTGACCAGGTCTGTTCCCCCTCCTTAAATGTGCACTTAAAGAGTCATTTCCGCAAGTGTTTTCAGGGGAGGGAGTGCTTAAACCTTTCTCAAACGGGTTACCACCAGCATACTCTCTGCCTTCATTTTTCTGCTCTTGTCTCTTTAGGTAGGATTGTAGTGTTGACCTGAAAAAACAAGACGGAGACTGTGGGATTTACAGCAGGAAAAAAGGCAAGGGGGACCTGAGCTTAACAGGCAAGATACTGATGCATTAAGATAAGGAAGGTTTCATTAATCATTTAGTCACAAAGCAATCACAAAAAACCTCACTTTTGTTTAACTTGAATATGATCAAAACCAAGATCCATTTTGGAAAACACAAGAGGAAGCAAATCTGCTTATTGGAATACCTTGAGTATAATAGGAGCCAGGGCCCAATAGATAACATTGTTCATAATAAAAGGACATATTTAAATGTATATTTAAAAGGAAGGCAGACTCTTTACAGCAACGCTGTTGAAAGAGATGCTAGCAGAACACAAACTGACACTGGCTTGCATTACAGCCATCTGGAGAGGCCAGCATAATTTCCTATTGTAGAAATATCACAGGGCAAAGAAGATAAATTCTCTTCTTTACCAGTGCTGGTACATCATCATTTAAGAACTACTGTTGCAATTCCAAGTCTTTGGAGTCTTGAAACCCATGGGATTAAGTGTAAGGCAAGAATACAAAGCTCATGCAAGGCATGAACATATGGGAGAAAAGAAATTATTCCCTTTCAACTATTACCAGAACAAGCAATGTATTTTCAAACATGCCTGACAGATAGGCAGACAGGTAAAAAACATTAACAGGAATTTGTCCAAAAGCTTGTCTTATCTAAAGTGGGTTGCTCTTTCTGATTTTTCATACCAACAAGAAACAAAACCACAAAATACCCTATCTCTACCCACATTCATACCTGGATCTTGCAAAGAGCACATTGTACACAGACTGCTCCTCCACTGAAAGTTTTAACTGATGCAACTGTGTGCTACGCTGGGGCAGAGATACCTGAAGTAAAAATACACAGGATCAGACGTATATAGTGCAAAAATCTTATACAGTGTCACAAACACCAGCATTTGAAGATTTAACACCACATTCTAAGTCTCAGAAGATAGCTGTTTCTTCTTTAAAGTTATTTGTATTAATACAACTATGACACAACATAGATACTCGCAGAACTCCAAGTAGCCTGGTTAACACTCAAGATAAAAATCTTTATTCCAAATCATCCAATAACAAAAGGCATGAGCAACTAAGTACAGACTGCTGCATAACTACCATGGAGGGATTAATTTATTGCATTGTAAAAGTAGCTTCTCAGTTCCCCATTCAGAATCAGACAGTACACCAAAACTACACCTTTTAAAGGCTTATGGACACACCAATGACCTAATACTCAGTTTAACAGACTACTTGTAAAGAGTAGTGCAGAAAGCCAATGCTCCAGCATGCACCAGATCCATCTGACATGCAGCAGCTTTGATTCTCAGAGATGAAGGCTAGCTCAGAGACCTAGGCTAACTTTCCACCAACTGGACATCTACTTGCAATTACTTGATGTATTATTGTCTGTGTGTGATTTATAACTAAAAGGTTTAATTATTCTGTATATTTCTGCTTTCTGGATAAGCAATCAAAGCATCCCACAGGCATTCGCTCCTCTTGCTCAAGAGACCGCAGTAGACAGGAAAACCCACACATTAACAAATTTATGCATGTAAATAACAAACTGGCTGCTGCAAGGAAAACAACGGAATGATTGTCTAGTTGTGGAGGGTGAAGTTCTTACCAAGGGCTTGCCAGCTGAATCCAGCTGGTCCTTAGTTCTCCGTAATAAGAGGCTCCTGGTTAACAGGCTTAGCCTCTCTCCTCCCTTGTTTGTGTTGTTATCTACTTGGTACTTCCACACTTTGTATTCATCAAAAGGAGAGCAACGTAGAAACCTATGACAGGAAGGAAGGAGACTTCATACCAAGGGAAGAAGAGTTCTTCAGTTACTCTCAAGTGACCAGAACCAAATTCCTTGCTATCCAGAGCAAACCATTTCCAAATGCTGGAACTGCTTGGAGCGCTAAAACAGTTCTAGGTAATTGTGTTGATAACTTGTTTGCGCAAAAGTCTTACCATCACTAATACCATCAAAGCATCCTTCTGATTCTGTATCCATCAATTCCTCTTAGCTCACTATGTCTCAAGCATCACCAGCAAATGAAGGACATCAAGATGCAGAGGCACTTGCCAAAAAGTGTATTCATTTGTTATTTCAAAATCCCATACCTCTTACTTGAGAATTAATTTCAAATATCCAAAATTAATTCCAAATGCAAGTTCCCTCTGGTTCTCCAACACCCTTCATAATCTTTCTCCCCTCAGCAATGAGGAGCACGGAGTTTAACCTGTTTATCATTTGTTTAGAGAAGCCAAAGTTTTCACCATTTCCTTCAATGCCATTGTAGCACAACACTCTTTAATAAGGTCCTCCCAGGCTGCCCTGGTAGGAACAGGGATTATCGCACAAAACTTCTGTCCATTAAAGTTAGTTTTGTGGATATTCATCTTGGAGACATAGGAGATCTAAAGTAATTTCCCCCTTATCTTCTATGGAAGCAGAATAGCTACACACAACAGTAGACACACTGCCAGCCTTGTGCAACGCCTCACCCACAGCCTTTGCAATCCAGTGCCTGAAGTGTTAATATAATTAGTCTCGCTACCCTACATATCTTAGAAACCTCTCAAACTTAGAAACAACTTCAGCACTTCATCAGCAAAGAATTACTGGAATTGGAGCCCTGCTCATGTGTTCATGTGCAGCCAGCTTACCTCAGGAGAGAGTACATGTCCAGTAAGTTGTTCTGTATTGGCGTGCCGGTTACAGCCCATCTGGCACTGGCTCTCACTTTGCACACAGCTATAGAGGTTTGAACCTTTGGGTTTTTAATATTGTGAGCTTCATCCAATATAACTCGAGCCCAAGCTACCCTGAGCAGAGGGGAACAGGGAGATGATCCACTCTGAAAGAAGACACAGACCATTTATAACCCAGAGCAATAACCTTGCTAGGCTCTCTAAAGAGCCACAAGCAAACATATTTTTCCAGCTAGAAGCCTTTTCCTGATGTTAGTCAGCAGCAATCTGAGCTCTTACTGTCATGTAAGAGACCCCCTCAAAAAAATCCTCTCTTCAAAGCTTCCATGAAAGTCTATAAGCCAAAGAATACAACATTTGCCTGTTCTTAATAACAATTTCTAATCTTTTGCTGTTTTTCTTGCTCTTAACATTTTATTGCCTCTTTCTTCCCAAGAGGCATTTCATATTGGTAAAATTTTGCTAGGCTGGGACCAAGGACCACATACCATTATTGTGATCTCTCTACAGTTTTATAGATGCCACCTTGAAGTTTCAGGAAACTCAAAGGCCTGTCTGCTTCAAGAGCTACATCTAGATCTGTACCCCGAGGTAGAAGACAACAATATCCACCAGCATGGGACTTCCTCTATACTGTGTTAGCATTCAGCAATCACTATTATTTTCATAGCCTAGCAAATACACTGCTGTTTCTTCAAGAGTGCAGCATGTAGACTGCCTCAGTCTCAGCTCAGATTGACCCAGAGTCCGAGCACGACAGGTTTCTGGTAGTTTAAAGTGACATTAGTCCTTCAAGCAGCAAACAACACCAAATAGGAGAATCTAGCGTTCCTTCACAGTCTCACCTCAAAAGGAAGAGTATGAGATTCATCACTGTGCTCTTAAAATTACATTTAAAGACATTTCAACTGTATTCAATGTAGCACATTTTATATTACTATATATTATAATATAGAATATTCTATATTAGAACAGATTTACTGTGAATATTTTTCCCCATTGTCTTTCTGCACTTCACAGCACCGTCTCTCATCACTTTATTTTTATTGTGCAAACTCAACAGGTGACTTACAGGGAGGAAAAAAAAAACCAAAACACATTCAACCTGCTGCTCTGCTGCTCACTGTAGCATACATAAGGTGCTACTTGAAACAATAATAGCTTGCAACACCTCAGAACAAAATGTTAAGGCAATCCTCTGTTAACAATATGGTTTCTCACCCCCACATCATAGTCCTGAGCAGGCACTTCCCCTTCCTCTTTGCTTGTGGGAACCTCCTTGGAGAGAAGACTGTAGGTTGTGACAACAACATCATATTCAGAGAGCCTGCATAAAGGGAAAGTAGTAATCAGGAACAAGAATAAATGAGGAATTAATTTTGCAAGACAGACAAAAAGCATGCTGAAGGTTTAAGAACAACACAGTTAGTTCTACAAGAACTGAAATGCAGTTCTACAGATGCCGTAGTTTAACCCCATCCAGCAACTAAGCATCACGCAGCTGCTCGCTCACTTCCCCCCCACCCAGTGGGATGGGCATAAGAATCAGGAAAAAAAAGTAAAACTCATGGGTTGAGATACGAACAGTTTAATAGAACAGAACGGAAGAAAATAATAATGATAATAATAATAAAATGACAATAATAATAAAAATAATTGGAATATACAAAACAAGTGATGCACAATGCAATTGCTCACCACTTGCTGACCAATGCACAGTTAGTTCCCAAGCAGCAATCCCCCCACTCAGGACAACTCCCCCCAGTTTATATATTTGACATGACGTCACATGGTATGGAATATCCCCTTTGGCCAGTTTGGGTCAGCTGTCCTGGCTGTGTCCCCTCCCAACTTCTTGTGCCCCTCCAGCCTTCTTGCTGGGTGGGCATGAGAAGCTGAAAAATCCTTGACTTAGTCTACACATTACTTGGCAAAAACTGAAAACATCAGTGTGTTATCAACATTCCTCTCTCATACTAAACCCAAAACATAGCACTGTACCAGCTACTAGGAAGACAATTAACTCTATCCCAGCCAAAACCAGGACAACAGAGAACTGAGCTTCATAGCAGTCAAACAGGAAGGACACATTGTCCCCATTTTATGGATACTGGAAGTAAACACAGCAAGCTCAAGACGACCGTAAAAGCCAGTGGTACAGAACGCACACCACATGACATGAACCCTACTTCAAATCTGGCATCTAGAAATACTGTTCAGCATGGCCTAAAGTGGTGTAGAAAACAGCAATCTACACATACAGCTGATAAAAAAAAAATACAGCCACAAAGCACAAGCATGGAAGAAACTGCCAATGACAAGTTTCTGCAAGCAAGAAATGGTTTAGAGAATATACAACTTTTTTGTCTTATCAGGAACAGCAATAGTCTGCGCCAGAACCACTCGGCATGGGTACAGGCCATAAAGGTTTTGCTATATACACCTTGACAGCAGACATCAGCCTGACCTGCTGGATCCTCCAGATTTCCATACTTCAGGTTCTTCCATTACTCTACAGCCACTGAATTTCAACTCTGATATACACAATCTCTTGCTGAGTAGTATTTTACTTTTCTTGGTCATATTTATGGTTTAGCACTTACACCTCTGCATGTTTATCTCGGTTTGGCCCATGGTACAAATAGACCCTCAGTTTGCCACAGCCCACACGTCTGTCAATCTCTTTCTTCCAGTGATGGATCAAGGATGCAGGACAGATGATTAAAGTGCTGTGGGAAGGGATAACAGTGGAATCTGCAGGGAAATATTGCAGACAAGTTTCAGTGTCTTCACATTAGACTACAACAAAGACAGAAGTTTTGGAAATTCACAACAATTAAGATGATTGGTCCACTTTTCCTATGAGCATAGTTTGTGAAGCAGACATCTCTACATTGCATTCTTTGGGACTGTTAGTTCTGGGTGGAGAAAAACTCTACTTAAAACACTAATGCGTCACTTCTTGTCCACTCAGAGTTATGCTATATATCTGTGCAGTTCCTTTGGATAAGCTGAAAGGTTAGAATTCAGGAACTAACCCTGACCTCTCCTAAGAATATATTGCCAAATACACTCTTCTTCCCTGTTCTAGAAGACTGAAATGTTACCATTTTGAACGACACAGGAAAAACAAACACACGGTCAGTAAACTTGGCAAGACAGGACCATGCCACTTCCATGAGGATGGAGACAGTAACAGGTTGTGGACACAGAAACAATACTCCTTAAAAACTCTAACATCCCTTAACTCTACAGACAAGACAAAAGTAATCTTGGGGAAGGGGGGTGGGGGTGGGGGGAGAAGAAAAAAAAAAAATAATCAGTCGCAGTGAGGTAAGTAGCCATTAATTTAAGTCCTTATGCTATGAAAACTATGTATATATTTACATATGTCGAAAAAACTATGAATCTTTTCAAAACAGCATATGCTGGCTTTAACTGGTTCAGGAAACTAATCAATAAAAAAATAAATCCCAGAGCAATATAAAGTAATGACTCGGGAAATCCTACACATCCAATGGAAGAACAAATGACACTGATCAACAGAAGGGCCTTGCAAGGGAGTGCAGTAAATATTAAGCCCAGTATAATTTTTCACAGAAGAGAAGTGAGCACAGATAGAGTCTGTTGTTTTACAAGCTGTTAACCTATAACACTTTAGGCATTTCAAATGGCACTGTATCATAATGTATGTACTGTATGATGGAAACAATTCTGTACCGTTTTTGGATAGCCACATTTCTAACTTCTCCTTTCTTTTCTCTGTCTTCAGCTGCTTCTGGGCCAGAATGAGAGCAATCATCGTTAGAGTCTTCCCCAAGCCCATGTCATCCGCTGGAAAAAGACACACAGAAGTTGTGATGACATGCTGAAAAGAGCCCCACTAGCTCAGATTGACACTGAGGTAAATACTGCAACAGAAATTGCTCTGAGGAACCTGGGAAATAAAAATACAAATATGACCATTTCAGGGTATGATTTAGCAATGGGTTAATAGCTGTAATTGGTCAAAAGGCACAGAAAAAGAAGCCCCTTCAACATGCCTACCAAATAACCAGTTATTGGCCTCCCAGTAAGTTATATGCCAAACTGTTGCTGCCATAAATCTGCCCCCAAACCCCACTTCCCTGTTCTGTTGCTTACCTAGAATTCCTCCACACGGCCTCTGACTCTCCCTCCAGAGTAGCCATGTGAGTGCCTGTTTTTGGTGCTGCAGCAGCGGAACCTGAGAGGGCGAGACAGAGGATTCGAAGGAAACACCTTGCAAAGTTCAGACACTTCTGCTTGCTGTACCAAATTATCCAGTTGAACTGTCCTACTACAATCTAACTACAAGGAGTTTGCCTACCTGTCCTTTTCCCACATGGACAATGATACCTAAGATAGGCAACTTCTGCAGACAGGAGGTCAGCAGTACCATAGATCAGTCTTGCTAATGCTTTATGCACAAACCAACCTAGCCCTCACAGAGCATGTAAAGACGGCTTGTTCAGGTGGAAAATCCACCCTAGCCTACCTTGCTCACAACAGGCATCACTGTCAATGAGAGGGACTGAGAACACTTCCCTTTTCTCACCAAGTCTAAGACCACTACAGACTCTTAAAAGACGGGAAGAAGGACTACATACTATCATCATAAGACATCAAATAGCCTTCTCTAGCACTGAAAAGGTCCCAAGAGGATCTGACAAGTGACACAACATATATACACCAACGCACCATCTTGCAGAGGCATGTGCCTTCCAATATCTTGTACAAAACCTCAACTATGGGTTTTGCACCACCTGATAGATAGAGCGCTGCTCTTTGGCAAATCAGAACAGACTACTCTGGAGTCCACTGGGTTGCATGAACTCAATCTTCTACAACGTTTTTTTAAAACACTGTTTCTTATAGCTCACTGGGAGACCTAACGGGGAGAAAATAACAGTAAGTGTTCTCAGTCTGTTCCTCATTAGAGACCTGCCTCTGTTGCCAGTCATGTACAGATAAATGATTGTGGGTTGGTTGCTTTGTCTAAGGCACTACTGCTTCATTCAAGCACTAAATATTCTCAAGACACCATAGCAAGAGGGTAGAACATCAGCATTGGCAATACGAAGCAACTCTCATGGATAGAAAGTAATCGGAGCATCTCCTTCTGGCAGGATGAAAACTGCAAAGTACTTCAAAGTGTGAAAGGGCAGGATGCTCTAGGGTACCACCCAGACGTTACGCTTCATTTATCAGCACAACATCCTTGCCAACTCACCTTCAATCCAGAGGGATCTTCAGCTGCTGTCTGCTCTGTCGGACAGGATTCTAGAGATTTGTGAAGATGATTAATAGCCTCGCTTGTGGCACTGTGTACAGCCCTGATTCGGTCTTCTGTCATTCTTCCTCCATATAAATTCTGCACACCAGAGTTCACTGGAAAGATACAGTATTATGCATGAAATGTGTTTACAAAGCTAACTTTCCCAAGCAGATCTTTCATCTCGGAGATTGATCTCAGTGGCTACAGATGCCTGGGGGGCAGTATGCAGCTCACAGTAACAAAAAAGGTTTAGTACTCACGTATATCCACAAGTTGCAGGATTATTTCAGAAATAGTTCTCACCAGTATTCTCTTTAACAAAAAAAAAGTCTTTTTTGTACTTACTTCCAAAACTGTGGCCATAATATTCACTGGAACCCAAAGTAGCAGCAGCAGAGGGGTGACTGTGTGAGCCTGAAGAGATCCTTGCTGTAGGATCCTGGAGTAGTAGTGGTGTTATCAACTTTGTACCACCTGGCCTGCCAAATGGGT
This sequence comes from Buteo buteo, assembly GCF_964188355.1. Taxonomy (NCBI): domain Eukaryota; kingdom Metazoa; phylum Chordata; class Aves; order Accipitriformes; family Accipitridae; genus Buteo; species Buteo buteo. Next base: position 39,919,480 of record NC_134178.1, read on the forward strand.
TAGGCAAAAATTCCTCACGGCAGCTGCTGCTTGTTGTGCTATCCTCCCCTTAATAAGAAAGGAATCACAGGCTGAAAAGGTTGCACAGCAGACCTCAGAGCCTTGCTTTACAGCCCAGAGAAGGCCCCTCGTTTTGCCCAATAGTCTGCTTGCAAAATATTATTAAGTGGTCATATGGATTTAACAGCAGGGTAGCAGGTTACCACATCACCTGAGCCACTGCAACTACTAACATGCATGCTCTTAGCCTGCTCTTATGTGAGAGGCAATGCAGTTCAGCTCAAGCCTCAATGTGTGGTTTATACCAACGCAGTGAACTTTGCAACTGTGATCAGATAAGAGCAAACACAAGGTCAGTTCTGCATACAGTTCCCAGAGGATCTATTCCTTTTAAAGACGTCTTTGTTGTCAATGTTTTGGTCACAAAAATTATTGAAACATCCAAGAACAAATGGGCCAAGAACTCCTGAGCTTTTCTCTCCATCCTGGAAAGGTCTGTCTTGCATAAACCAGATATGGTATAAGACATTGGGACTGCTTGTTGTGTGGTGGCCTGTGAATTACTGCTTCCTTGCTAGAGATCTTCAGTTTCCAGAGTTGTCAAACTGGACCTTTTCATCAACACAATTGATATTATGATCACAAAGTAACTCTCCTGTCGAGGTCATTGTACAGGTAACCCAGCAAAATGCCTCTCTTCCACAGGTGATTAATACTAGTTAATAGAATTAGGAAATCACTTTACAGGAATGGCACACTGAAAGGTGCTTATTTTGTATCTGGTAACTGAAACATTCAGACACAGCAAAAAAATTTAGCCCTACCTTTTTCAGTAGTATCTGCTGTCAAAACGTTAAGAGCACCGAGTGTAGCTTCCAAATCCTGCACTTGCTTTAATAACCGTTCCCCTTTATCTGGCAGCAGCTGAATGTTCACTGTAGCCAATGTACTCTGCAAAACAAAAAAGAATCCAAAACCTGAGCATGCTTACCAAGCTCTCTGCCAACAGAGAACAATCAGGTCAGAAGTTTAAAAACACTAATCTTATACCGTAGTAATTTGTACTTTGATACTGTTCTACAATCTCCAAAAGCATTTAATGCAATTCATTGTGGTTAAATAGTCTTTTAGCAGAAAATAAACTAACCATTAGTGTACTTTAGAAGAGATGGAAGGACGCAGAACCTCGCCCTTTTTATGAAACAGGATGAACAGGCAGTCAAGTGACTTGGACAATCTTAACATCTCTCAAAGCACCTAATGTTCAACCTACTTGCACGTTTCTTTCTATACTAGCAGGAACAACAGTTCTGACTGTTTATTTTGAGGTTCTGTTCTGAGCTCTAAGCAAACAGGGGATCTTATAATAAAAAAAACTATGGAACATAGTTATTAGTAATTATTAAAAAAAGCAAACAGACAGGTAGTTTATTTCATCTTTGTGTGAGCTTTCATGGCTAGATCACTCTTACTTCACAAGACCATGACAGACCACCAGAAACAGCCACATTATTTAAAAAGGTTAAGCTGGCTGTGCACCGTTCTACCTTAAGCAAATTACTTTCTGGGTAAAAGACAGACACAACCCCAAGAAGGTCAAAACTGCACCCCCAAACACAGAAGGCTGTATTACCTTAGGGCTAATTGTCTCATATGCGGCTTAAAACAGCTAGCTTGTGCTTAGGCTGAACTCCCTCCCTTGCCCCATCTTCCTAAACCATCCAAATATTTTGAGATTCAGCTGTGAGGGGATACCATATTCTGATGCCTGTCACGAGTTAGGGAAGTCACCCTGAACACAGAACCAAAAAAAAAGGAATAGGTGCAATAAATTACCTTTTTCTGCTTCAGCTGGACTACAAGATGGTTGTGAAGAGCTTTAGGATCCTGGGTTCCTTCCACATGATGCAATGGTGCAGCTCCTGGCAAAGATGTGCCCTGCATACTCTTTCCTGCTTTTCCTGAAGGAACCTCTCTTGACTGCAAACCCTCCACTGATTTCTCAGGTTTACTTCTACCTAATGAGGAATAAACAAATCCTTCTTCATCACTGTCACTGCTAAAGACTTCAGCAGCAGGCTGTCCCAGCCCTGGCCTGATTCGTGTCTTGGGCAGCACTGCCTCTGCTCCTCCCTTCAGGGCAGCATGCTGCAGTGCCAGTTGTGGTAATGCTGGGGAAATTGCATCTTCTTTAGACATCACTTTCATTTCTCCATTCTTCTGACCAATGTATTCTTTCTCCCCACAGCTTTTTAAGCTTTTCTCTCTGAGCTGCTCCTCCTCTGGAGGCTTGGTACTTGTACTTTGCTTTCCAAGACTTAGTGGAAAGAGCTTTGGTCTCCTGCCTCGCTCTTTCTCCACACACTCGGAAGACTTCCTGGATTCCCCATCACTGCCACCGTATTTCTCTTCAGCCCAAAGGGTATTTTTCCCTTTCCAAGTCTCCGAAAGATCAAGTTTAGATTCAGACACTGTGCTCTCCTTAAGTTCTGGATCACTCCTATTTCCCATGGACTGCTTCTTTTTAGTTTTCAGCCCTTCTAGAGGTTCTTTCTCTATGGAGGAATCTGAGGTTGACTTCTTCTCTTTATGTGACACTAGCTTGCTCTCTTTCTCTGCTTTTACTCCTTTTGCTTTACTTTCCTCTCCATTTCCTTGCTTAATTTGTTTCCAGGATGATGGTTCACGATTCTTATCTATCACTTTGAATGGATTTCTTTGGCCGCTGGGATTGAAGAGAAGTGCTGTGTTGGGCTGGGATCCCAAGGCTTTTGGCGCTTTGGTAGCTTTTGGGTCCTGCAATGTATATAAGTGAGTAAATACCTAACGTACACATTATTAAAGCCTGTTAACAATACACACAACCTGATCATCTCAAGCAAGACTTCATTCTTGGCAAACATCATCTTTCCTATCATTTTAACAGTATCAGGATAAACATTTTACAAGGAATTTTCTGCTTTCTTTGCCATTCCCATGTCTTTTGGGGATCAAGTCCCAACAGGACCATCCTCAAGAAAAGAGGACAGCCAGAGATCAAACCCAAGCAACTTTTAAGACTGGAGAACAGCAATTACTTCACACAATTTAGGAGTATGAGAAGTCTCATCTGGAGGAGAGCAGGCTGATACGCTTTTCAGCTAGAAAATACAAACTCTCCCACTATGTAGTCTCAGAGGTGATTACAGTATACAGAATGAAAAGTCATGCTGGAATAAGCTGATACTACAATACAAATGAAACATTCATACCTGCCATGGGACACTTCCACACCATTTCTTCCCATTCAACTTACTCTTAAGGCATCGGTAAAACAACCTACCAGAGAATAAAACAAGATTTGAACTGCAGGAGCCAGTAAAGGAACTCTAAGCTTTCTTTAAAAAGTACTTTGCACTGAAACCATCACAGACAAGTTCTCTTGATCTGCACTTTACGTCCAGACTTCTGCATAAGCAAAAGGCCATGAACATTGGCAACAAAGCTTTTTACAAAAGCATTGTTCTCTGGGTAAAGATTCCTAAGGTTTTGAGTGGCTTGGTTTTTAATTTTTAGCAATAAAAAAGGAACTGCTCAGGCAAAAATATTGTCTATGTTCAGAGCCTCAGAAGTGTCCCCTGATTTCAGGGTGTAAGGAAACAAGCTATTCTTTTAGTTACACTGCACAGGCCACCTCATCTTTAAAGCACCTCAGGAGCAGAAAAGCTTTAGATGTGATCTTTTTTTTTAAACTGGTGATAGCATATGTCCATACGTTTTGTATGGTATGTCTAAATATTTTGATGGTTTTAATATGTTGTACCAGCCGTGGAAACTGGTTTGCTGCTAGATGACTGCAAAAGTGAGATTTGGTAAATAACTATTAGAAATCTTATACTAACACTAGGATTGAAACAATAGACAAAAGTATAGCCAAGCAATTAACTAGTAGAGGTAGTTACTCATAAGTTTTGCAGTTCTTTGCTCTTATGACTAGATGTTCCTGTACACTAGACGAGAACAATGCTGAAACTGACCACATGTGATTGAAACTGTGTTAAGCTTAAAGATCAAAGAACACGGACAAGAACAAAGACTTCAAGGACAGCCAACAGAATCTCAAATGGGTCGGTGGTCGTAAAAGCAGTTCTTCGACTCACATTAATTCTTCATTGTGCACGATCGGATGTAGGTAGTACTGTGATAATCAGTTACAATAATTTCTATATATATGTATACTAATCTGATTAATATGTAATCGTTAGTCCATACAACCTGTTTGTGCTGAAGCTGTGGCATGCATGCTAGGTGGAATTATCCCTCATGCATCCAGCACTGCAATAAAGAATGCCTGCTTTCTAAAACTTCAAAATGAGTCTTAGAGAGTTTCTTTGACTGGCTTTTTAGTATCACTGGCAGCCAACTAGACTGCTGCAACAACTTTATCAGAATTGGTGAATTGGATGCAACCATCCCGAGTCTTGGATGAATCCAATCACAGAGCCATGTTCAATTCTGTTAGAAACAAACGTTATCTGATCACTTAGGTTTATATCATTGAATATAATTGCCAATAAAAATAGCAAACATTTTGAAACATGCTAAGTGAAGGCCTCAAGGCTAGATAAGCCTTTTCGATTCTAGAAGGAAATTGCAAGCCAGCCGCCATCAAACAATTCCAGATGTTCACACCTGTACAACAAACCTTTTGTTTCCACTTTGAGGAACTTACTGGTATTCATCTCTGTGCTGCTGCTGAACCAGGACTTGCAGCTCCACCATACATCCCTCATGGATCAAGCAGTGAGAAGCAGGAATACTGAAAAGAGGAAAGGAAAAGAGGAAGAATAAAGACAAGCTGCCCAGGGAACAGCAACAGCAAAACCAATTACTTGGGACAAAAAAACTCGGAGAGTCTTCTCGAGAACTATGTGACTAAGAAAAGTTTACGACTCCTGGCATAGCAGGGGGAGGCCTCCTGCCCTCCCAGCCCTACACCTACGGCGCCGGCAGGACGAAGCCGCAGGCCGCTGAGCCCTGCGCTCCGCACACGTAGAAGCTCTTCCCCTTGTTGGGGCCATCGCGGACGCCGGTCTTCAGGAAGCAGAGGGACCCTGCAGGGCGGAGAAGAGGGGAAGGGGTCAGTCCAGGACAGACACCCCCCGCCAGAGGCGGGACACCCCCTCCCCTCCCCGCCGCCCCTCACCGTGCTCCGCGCACCGCACCGCCTCCATCGCCGGGCCGCAACGGCCGGGCCGCAACCGCCGCGCCCACTCTTGAAATCAGCCAATCCTACCCAGCGCCTGCGGACCGTCCAATCAGAACGGGGCAGGGTGGAGCCAACCGCCGCGGCGCTGTGACTTCACTGTTCCCCGCCCCCCTTTCGCTCCCCCCACCCCCAGCTCCGCGCAGGTTCTGCCGTTCGGGAGAAGGGCGGGAAAAGGAAGGCGCGCTGCTATTGGCGGTCGCGTCCCCGAGCGGGCGTGGCCAATGGAGGGGGCGTGGCCACGAGAGGGGCGTAGCCCCGGCGGCGGCGGCTCCGGTCTCCCCGCGGGCTGGAGGCGGTCGGTGATTTACACAAGTCGCTGCTCCGGGGTCGCTCCGCACCGCCCCCGGATCCTGCTCGGCGTTCGGACCGGCGCGTCGTGCCACGCAGCACCTAGGGGTCCGCCGGGATTGAGTTTTACCGAATCGAACCGCCTGTTCGGTGGGGCGCGGGGAGGCCCGGCGATGAGCTCCGGTGCCTGCGGCCCCGTGTGCCGGTACAGCCGGGCGCCGACATCCAGCCCGGTGGTGGGAGACCAGCGTCTCGCCCAGGAGGCCTCCCTCCACGGCGGAAGCACAGTTCCAGGCACCACTGCTGCCAGGAGCATCCCTTCACTTCAATCTACTTTTAATGTAAAATATTTAAAAATCAAGTTGAAATAACAGGAGTGGTAAACAAACGCCATGCACCATTGGAAGCTGGAAAGAAGGTTTTCTTTCTTTTGTATTTAAGACGGGGAATACAACTTTACAAAATGTGTGCATCTCTTAATTACTGCTTTTGTTAATGACAATTCAAAGTGAGATAATGACTCTGGTAATAACAATTACGGAAAGGCTATAATGCATGTACAAAAATATTAACAACATTTACACTAAGCAACAGATTAGTGAAAGTAACACTGACAGCCAAATTCAGTCATGGTGTAAACTGATACAACTCCACTGGCCTGCCTGAAGGCCAAGTTTGGCTCAGTATCTGTGTGAAAAATGCGCTTTTTACACAATACTAACAATTCTGTGCTTTCACACGTGCCTTGGAACTTCTCCTCCTCAATATACACCACTTTGGGCTAGCACTGACTTAACCACAATGCATATGTCCTTATGTGTGCCCTTTTCACATTCAGCAACAACTTTGCTCACCTTGTTTTGAAACAGGAATATGAAATAAAAGGGATACAGGTAAAATACTTCAAGCCATCTGAGGCAAGTGTATACCTTAAGGAGTGCCGAGTACTATGAGGAACGGTGATTGTAATGATAATGACAGCAATAATGACCTCAGTGCAGGGCATTTCCTGGCAATTACTGGGATTTTAAATTTAATTTTATTTTTTTTCAGTGAGTGCCCACAGGTGCCAATTTATCTAACACACGAGAAGAAAAAAACCACAGGAGTAAGGACCTCACTATTGGTAGTCGTTTCATTCCTGCATTATGCAAAAAGCCATCTTACTGGTGCTTAAGTGTTCTTGCTTTAACAGCCTGTTCTTATCAGCAAACCATGTACTGAATTTTAAGCATGCAGTTACAGCTTACATGGGAATGCAATGGGATTCAGACTAGTTCATGAAGTCAAGCTGCTTTGTCCAGAGATGGACATAAGCTTGTGCTGAAATATATTTCTGAGTTAGGAACACAGAGAAATGGGATATCTAAATACAGTACTGGACTGAGGCTCTGCCCCAAAAACACTTTGCTTCTGTGCCTCCAAGTAAGTCGCACACAGCCATAATTTAACAAGTGTACACGCAGATTTTGCCCAGATGGAAACATCCTGCTCCTGATTTCCAAACAACCTGCAGTAAAAACTCATACAAACCACTTCTGGGGAAAGGTGGAGGCACGGGGGAGCAGACACAGAGTTGCAGACACAATTGCAAATCCCGCAAATTATCCTGCTCACTTATGTCTCCCTCTCTTCAAAATAAGAAGTAAGGCAGGGCTGTAACCCCCCCAAAGTAAGAAAGTGGCCAGCCCAGGAAGGCACAGAAAGGTTCCTCAAGCCGGGCATGCTCGCACGATCCACCTTATCCCTCTTCTCGTAACAAACCTTTCCACCTTTGCAGCTTGTTTGATTGCCAGCAGCTTGACTGTTGCCAAGTTCCCCTTCTTTGGCAAGCAGGGCTGATCAACCCTCTCACAAAGGCCTAACAAGGTAATGTCTGTACAGTGCTTAAGAACACGCAAAGTGCAATGTAAGTGCCAAATGTTCTTATTTTAGAGATTAATGAATCAATACTCCAAGAAATATACGCACTGAGGTAACTATAGCTTAAATACTACATTCCCTCACGATTAAAAAAAAATCCAACCTCATAGAACTTTTCTCTCTAGAAAAGATGAATCCTGAATATGAAGTGGTAATACCTTATTTATATTCCGTCAAGTTTACCACAGCCATAGAGTGCCCTTTTAGTAAAAGCAAAACCAGGGAAGTGAACTGAAGTTCTCAGAGAAACTACGAACTCTGCATTGATGATGTCCTCATATACCATCTCTGTGGTATTTCCAGCACAGGTCTGCTCCCCACCCATTACATGTAGAGAAGCTGATGTCTCATAACACAGAAGCAATGCACAATCCAGTTTCAGATCTAGCATTCTGATGGCCAGAAATATCCGCTAGCAAGGGTAAGTAGGACCATAATCTGCATGAGCTCTCTGAAAAGTTCAGGTTTTGCCCTTAGTGAAGTCCATGCTCCTCATTTGGGTGTCTGTGATAGTAAGGCTCTATGTAGTATCCAATCCACAAGCTCCTATTAGAGCACTCTAGCTATCAAGTATAAACTGATTATCCTGGTGGTCAGAAAATGATCAATGCAATAACAAATTAAACACTTCACATACTTTTTCATTCCTGTATTGGCTTTGGCCAATAATGGACCCAAGATTCAACAGACTAATGTAATCTGGTCGATGAAACCAAACCCTGCATTCCTGTGCACTGTGTGCTAGATTTAAGACATGGCACAAAAGAGTCAATAGCACCCTAAACAGTAAATGAATACTGCTGTAAAATGCTGATGTAAGTACCAGAATTCAGCTGGTTTTCAAGTGTTGAAAAAACACTGAAAACATCCCGACAAGGTATCCTGCTTCTGTTGAAACACTGACAGCTGTAGTAGGTCCCGCCTAGTGGTTTCATTCTGTTTTCTTACTCCAGTGCTCCTGTCAAATATTCCCTTCATCGATGCTCTGCAACTTAAGTCTTTGGCTAGCATGGGGCCTGGTACCACGCCGTGTGTTCATACTGCTTCCTGGCAGAGTCCGCACAGGGAACAGAGCTCCTGGTAAAGCATCTTCCCCAAACAAGCTGATTTTCACATCAGCTTCAATAGCTCTTGCTAAACTGGATGCATAACTGTCCAGAGATTTATGGACTTCGGCTTTTACATGAAGAACAGAATTCTTTGCAGCTTCTGGGGAAAAAAAAAAAAAAAAAGGCAAAGCAACATATCAGAAAATTAATAAGTGATCAGCATGGCTGTGCAAATGCTTGAAGGCTAATACTGATCCTTTTGTAAAGGTATGACCATGCCCTCTGCAAAATAACTACCCTACAGAGCGCTTTTACCAATGATACCCAGGGTTCCTAAACCATTCGATAAACATAAAGCTTCAGAGTGACCTCGATAGGGCAAGCAGAGAAAGATTACCTCCAATTCAAGTGAAAAAAATGTGATCTGATGAAGCAAACTGCTTATACACATTTAACTTTGAATTCAATGTATGTTGAATGATTTTCTGAATCTGAACCTATGCATGCAGGATTTTATTGGTCCGAATTTGTACCCAACTAAAGTCAACGGCCTGATTTCTGCTTACTACCTAGTCCCCAGGATTAGAGACAAGGGGAATTGGCTGGCATCAGGCAAGACTTCATGCAGAAGACAGGAACAGAACCCTCAATTTGTACTTCTGCTGTAAGCACGGCTTACAGCATTACAGGGATTCTCAGTGCATTTGGACCAAGATCTCGCACTTCGCTGACATGAACAGTGCAGTTTAAGAGCTATTTTATACTAAGTTTTAAGCCCAAACACCAGACACTGTGTTTATGGATTATCAGTCCCCAAATTCCAAGGGCTTCTTCCAAGTAGTGATTAAAATCAGCAGTCTGCTGTCCTTAGGCTTAAATTTGTTCCAGCCACACTGTGGGATCTACTTCCACTTCCAGTGCGGAAGTTGTAGAGCTCTCCATGCCAGTAGAGGTTGAAGACTGCAGTTGCAGACAGCAGTATGCTTCTTCCTAACCTTTTATTACCTTGGATACACCTGCTCTTCAGTGTTGATGTAGGTGCTTTTGTAGCATCTATATACCTCTCTACCCACCATGTCGAGCAACACAGGTGTTTGTCCTAAATGTAGTTCTTCAGTGTGGCTGCTGAAATAATTTAAAGTCTGAGAGAGCCTGAAAACCCCGAGACATACCAGGGAGAATTGCTAAACCTGTGGGGAGCTTTTACACTAAGACCTCCCTCTTTCACTGAACTGCACAAAAAATTAGATGCCTGCCCCTACGTAATCACTCAGAAAGATAATGGGAAACGTATAATGTATTTGTCCAAGGAAATAATCAGTTCATGCTGGGAAGAGGGTAAAAGTGAATTTTGCCAAGATGTTTGAAGAGTAAATTCCAGAGAAAGTGTCTTCTCTGAATTTCAGAATCATAAAAATCAGTCAGGTTTTATTACTTGATTCTTAAAGACATTCTGCTCATTTTTTTACTGTCCACATTTATTGTTTAGTAAATTCAGTTGTTATTATCAAGTCTTCTAGTTCATATTATCGTAACTATCAGCTTAAATTAAATTAACTTTGCCATATTTTACAGATGACCACAGCAACACTTTGCTAACACAGAATCAAGTGAGTTGACTGAAAAAGTGCATGTGGTTCATCTATTTTCACCCATATCTGCTGAGAAACATACTAAGTGAAGTAAAAGTTAAGTAAAAAAAGTAAATGAAACAAAATGAAATTATATTCAGAGCATTAAAGTCTGAAATGGAAGCATTTCAACATGCAAATGACAAATTTGAGAGGAGACAGCAAATGAGAAATACTGGAATAATGGAATCAAAGCATGAGGGCAAGAAAATGTATTCCCTGAGAAACACAAACTAGACAACAGCCACCAGATGAGTGGAGTTGCAGAGAGGATACTGCTGTGCAACATAAATGACATGTACGCAGGGAATCCCAGCTTCTAACTCTTGTCCTTGTCTGTTGCTACTCGAGAAGTGGAAGAAAGACCTGATCTTACCTTCTGTTGTACCTGCATGAATGATCAGGTCTGTCAATGTGAACAGTGGTCAGATACATTTTAAGGCAATTCTGAAGGTCCTGGGAGGCTGCCTGAGCAGGCAATATAGTTGGTTCTGACCATTTCCATGCTTACCACTAAACCCACCTTTAATTTGCTCTACTTCATCTTCAAACGTCACCGAACTCCTCCTTCGAGGAGGACAGATGCAGTGTGGGGCAAGAGGGCCATCTGAGCTATAATCTTCAAGAAGCATTGTATCTGTTCCTGAAACAAAGCAGAGTTCTCAAGCAAAACAAAATAACACTGGGATACAATATTTAAGTGGTGACAAAAACTTTTCAGTTTAGAGCAGTTCCTTCAAAAGATGTCTAAACCCAGCTTTTGAGTAAATTTCAGCTCAAATTAAACACTGCACATAAAAAGAATGAGGTCACAGTTTTCATTTGAAGGATTTGAAAATCTTTTCTCATTAGCCATCTAAAACCTCCAGCAGCTCCGAAATGCTCAGCTGCAGAGCTTATAATGTCAATAGGACAGCAGACAAAGGTGAAACCTTACCTTTAGTAAATAAAGGGTAAAGTTGAGGGCAATTTCCCCCATTTCCTGATGAAGACAAGAGGCTAACAATGGCTACCTGAGAGGCAGATGACCATAGCTGCCAAATGTCATGCTTGTAATCAGACCTGGATGGAAATCTGAACTGGAGAGTTTTTCTGTTCAATTTAGTTTGTCTCAAATAACCTATTTTGACTTTCTTGAAATGTATTTTAATGGGGAAAAATCCTTTGCTGGTTGGGAATTGTTTTTGTCTGATGAGTCTTTTTTGCAGTTTAGGAGTCTCTTTTATTTCACCTCCCTGCATTTGCTTTGCACCTTTCCAATATAAAAGAGTTTACAAGCAGAAGGAAATTCATCTTGGCATCTCTGCAATGCTTTCACACAAAGAGCAAGACTGTAGCCTAGACCTCCCTTGCAATGCTGGTCCCTGCCGTGTAAGAGAGAAGCAGAGCAAGCATTTTGGGGAGACACTAGGACAGTGCTGAGTGAGCAGTCCTCAGGGAAGCTGCTGTTGGAAGACACAGCTTGCACACATTCGATGTGTGACGCTTTACTATCAGTCCATTTACTCCTGTGATGTGACAACAGGCCTAGGACAAAGAGCCTTCACAGGTTTTATAACTCCTCCAGGCAGTGGCTTCACATCCCTCTTCACCCACTTGACTGATTTTGACCCCCCAATTTATTCTTTTCACAATAAGGACATGTTCCACCACCCATTTTACAGAAAGACATCACTGTGGGTGTACCTCTAGACAACATACTGCTCCACAGGTCTAGTCTTTGCTGACAATTCATTGTGATATAGCAAAGTGATAAACTTTTTAAGGTGAAACTTGTGTGTTACATCATACATCTCCCTCCAGCATACAAGAAAGAGAATGAGCTGCTGCCCTAATACACAGTCCCAAATAAGCTAACAACCTTCTGTGCTGTTCTGTGGATCAGCTGGGTTTGAGGCTGTCTACTGAAAACAGTAGACTCTTACTGATCTCTAAGGGTACTGGATCCTCCTCAGAAACGTAGTGTGCAATGGAAGGGTGACACTAGGAAAAAAGAGATACTTTCTTCCATGAAGCAGAATTTTAGCACATTTTTTCAAATGCACTAGTTTGGTGCATTTTTTTTTTCAGATGATGCCAGTGAAGAGACTAGCTTCTTATTCTTACAGGGTGGACCTTCATCCTTGGACTAATTGATCTTAAGGCAGCACTTGTAGCAATTAGGACTCAGGTCTCATTTCATATTTTGTGTACAGCTGGCACCACTCAGATTTTTTTTTTCCTCTCATACTATTTCACCTGTTTTTCACAACATGAAAAGCCCAGCTTCTGTTTGCCAGGGCAGAGAAAGACACGACTGTATCGCAGGACACAGGATCATGTACAGCAGCAGGCAGCATTGAGCAGGGACTATGACTTCTTTATGCTCTTTAGTTCCTCACAGTAAAGGCATCCAGTGAAACAGTGTTTCACAGTGGATCACTGTATATCCATTCCCAGGCAATGGACTGTACCCCCTCCATAACCCAGTGGCACTTCTAACAGCATTCGGTATGTATTTAGTTTGTTAATTTCTTTAAACTGCTCAGTACCATTCCTCAAAAGATGATAACACAACATCCTCTTAACTGAGACAGGTTTACCAGGATGCTAGTCTCCTTTTACCACATACAGCTGCAGAATACCCACAACAGGCATAAAACCACCAGCGTAAAACAATGGCCAAAATAAATCCCAGCTCCATAGACTTTCTTTACAAAAGTAAGAAACAAACCTCTAACACCAAGCAAATGTTAGAAGATCACCATCTGGTGTCTCTAGAGCAGAAATACTCTAAAGTAACTGTGGTGCAGTTAAGGAGTGATAGCTGAATTAACTGCCAGAAAAATCTAGCTACAGTTCTGGACAGAAAATTACTGGCAGAACTCTTTTTCCCTTTTCCAAACCATCTTCAATTGAGAGATCTTTAGTGATGAAATCATAACCTGAAACTATCCTAAGTGTTTATGTTTACATTGCAGGATGAACGACACAAGGTCTCTTACAAACTAGGAAACAGAGAAGCACATTCTCCGCAGGACTTTGTCACTCTGTTCCTCGTGGATACAGGGAAAGTCCCTGAAGAATGATAGAAACTAAAGGAGAAGGGCACAAAAGCAGTCAGTCCTGTTCCCAGGGCACATTACTAAGGGAGGGTCATCATTCCTTCAAGTAAACAGTATTTTACAAGTAAATATATTGAGAGCAAGGAAGGCAAAAGGCAACTGCAGCAGTTTTGTTGTAGCAGCTGGAACAGATGCTTCATGTCATCCATCCACCAAGAGACATCTGTATGTGTAAATACAGACTATCCCAGAGAGTTCTGCCAAGTTACAAGTGCAATCTTCTGCCCAAGAAAAGACAGCAAGAGACTTTTAGTTACCTGAATCCTGTGAGCAGCTGAAACCTGTGTCTCCTGTGCTGCTGCTGTTTCCTAATGGTCGCCCACCTGCCATGAGGGCAGTGAGATGAGGAGAGAGTCCCAAATCTGCAAGAGAGTTTTGTTCTTCTTACACAATGAATGATTAAGGGGTCTGTAATAGAAAAACCCTCTTCCAGTAATACCCACTCTACTGCCTTATTTATTATTCTATGTATAAAACTTACCCAGCTGATCCCGAGTGCACAGCATCTGGACTTCCAGTCCTAGAAATCCAGTCAGCAGCTTTCAGGTATCCTTGGAGTCTTTCCATATAGCAAGTCTCCTTCCTACCTGCACCATCTCCCCCTACTCTTTTTGCAATTGCATGGTTTTTATCAGCCAGACAGGCTGAACACAGAGCATACACACTCAAGAGAGATGGGGATATTTGCCAGACACCTTCTAGACAGAGAATAACCTGGCAGCCAGCAGCAGCTGTGACAGGCCATTAGTGTGGCAGGAAGCTCATGAGCAAGGCTGGGGCACCGATATGCCTGGCTTCTTTCAAATCCCCAAAACAAGAAGGGAGGAGATTCTAGGATTCTTACAAAGGTGCTGTCTTTGGATCCCACTTCAAGATTTTGTTGTGGGTTTGGTTGCGGTTTTTTCTCCCCTCCCTATCAGCCTTCAGCTAATACACCTGATAAATTTCAAGCTGTTGGCTTCCTATCGCTTGGAAAGAGAAAAAAAACTTTCCTGTCTTTTCTCTCCCACCTCAGTTCTCAATGTATTCACCCATAGCATCTGCTGGATACAGATTTGCCAAAGCTCCTGCAGCTTGTGACGTGCCTGCAGCTGCAGAACTCTTTCATTTAGATGGGAGTCTCTCCCAGTGATCCCAGGTTGAAGAAGAGATAACAGATGCCTTCCTGCTCTCCCTTTCCTTCTGCATTTTAGATCTTCCTTCCCAATTAAATAACTTCAGTTCCTGCCTCTGCATTAAATATCTCAAGGGACCCAATGAAGATGTCCTATTTTTGGAAGCTTCTGAACAGGACCAGGAAAATGATCAAAAATCAGAATTTTGTTGAATTGCTACTTTAAAAAAAAAACAAACTCTGAGCAACTGAAGCTTCCAGCCTGCAACTTGTGGAGACATCAAATAGTTTACTCTTTTACATGGTTCTACTTTGTTCGTGATCTTTTCTTCACAACCATTAAGCCTATGAACTGAATTTACAGAAATAGTAACACCAGTGTAACTTCAGTGGATCTCAAAGAGTTGTAGCATAAAGCCAGGAATCAAAGAAGTGCTGTAAAATGTACTATTACTAGTGCTCAAATCTGGGTAACACAAAACAGTAGACATGTGAAAGGAAATGCTTGAGAGAGAAGAAAAGAAATTATTTTTATTAACCTCATCACTATGTCTTCTCTGGCAGAGAAAATTTTACTAGAGTAGCAGAAAGAGGTTAACTCCCACAAAAAAAATTTCTCCTTTCAAGTGTCTATGATAACCTGAACAGAAGATTAAAACCTCCAGAAACATCCCTCTCTGCTTAGAGCCCTGAAACATGCCAAGCACATGCAGACATTAAGCCTTGCTCTTATTGGTATTAAGGAAGAGTGTCTTTTGCAGCCACGCATCTTACCTGTGATCCTATTGGAAATGCTGAATAATCTCGATGTCCTATGCCGCTGAACAAAGGACTCGCGATAATACCGATCCCCAAAGCACATTCCTAGTAGTTCCTTGCGCACTGTCTTGTTCCACAGTCCATAAATTAGTGGATGGCAAATGGCACTGGAAAAGGATAACCATGTAGCTAATGTCTCCAAGGCAGGAGAAATACTATTTTTTCCCCAAAGTGCCTCTGATGTAATTACTACCATGTAAGGCCCCCACGTAATCACGAAAGCACCGATGACAACCAAGATGGTTATGAAAGCTTTGCACTGGTTGGCTGAGTAGACAACCCCTTGGAAAGCGTTCCTTCGGCTGCCAGAAGAGGATGTAGAGGTGCTGGAGTTCTTCCTCCCATTCCTCTGGGAGTCCTCCTCCACAATGACAACGCTACCACAGTGGATTTTGCGGGCCTTAATCCTTGCCACACGGAATATGAATCCATAGCAGATCATCATGACCACAAAAGGCAGCAACGCACACCAGATCTGCCAAAAGGCAGTGTAACCAGCCTCTTTATGCCAGGCCGCCACACACATCCACTTGAATTGGTCAAACTCCAAAGACGACCAGCCAAAAAGGGGAGGGAGGCAGCCAATAAGGGAATGTAGCCACACATACACAAGAGCTACCACTGCTCTGTTGCCTGTTATCTTCATCGGGTAAACCATCGGGTACAGCACAGCATAGTACCTGGTGGAAAAGAAAAGAAAGAGTCAACAGGAGCACAAAAGACGTACAATAAAAAAAAGGAACATATTTTAATGATGTTGATTTCTAGTTCTCTTTTCTCCAAACCTCGAAGCAGCCTCAGGGACTCTGTTTATAAAAATAATTACACGTAAAAATACATATCCTTGCAGTCAAGATTGTAAAAAACTTAGCTGAGGGCACACATGCAGCTATTAAATCTGTCCCTACCTGTGAGTGCATGCTTAGGGTATAATCTGGAATTCTAAGTCATTATTTCTTGTTTCTCAAGTAGTATGTTATTATACCATCAATAGCTTTAAAAAACTCTAGATGCATGTCCACATTTTGCATTATTGATGACATCACTTTCTTCTGTTCTGTATCAAAATTTCACACAGGGCTGAAGGAATAATGACACTACAATGGTAAGCAGTGTTATCCACTGCAGTGTTTCTCAACTCTATGAGCAGCCAACGAGCCACTCTATGGAATGACTAGTCAATTCGTTATGATTCATTCGAAAAGAGCTGCTTACCGGTCTATAGCTATGAGTCCAAGAGTAAGCATGCTGGCTGAGCTGATCAGCATGTAGAGCAGGGCTGAGAAATTGCACCAAACAACTCCGAAGATCCATTCTCGCCTGATGGAGCTGGTGACAACGAAAGGTAGCACCAGTACAGAGAGTAGAAAGTTGGAGAGGGTCAGGCTGAACACAAACTTGTTGCTCAATGTGAGAAGGTAAGACTTCCGATATAGGGTGACGACAATCACCAAGTTGCCCAAACAGATGAAAATAGCAATGACGATTATAGCAATGGACTCAGTGACTCTGACCGCCCCGTCTTCCTGTGTGGTGAGGTTCCTCAGGCCCTTCACATTGCTGAGGGAGGAATTGCTGCTCATGGTCAGAGCGTGCAGAGCTGGAGCAGCCAAGACATGATGAGCAGCTAGAAGCAGAACAATGCTCAGAAACATTCGGTCAAGATTTCTTCAAGCTCTCTCCAAAGACTGGAGGCCCTTTTGCCTGTGTTAATTAAAATTTACCTGTAGGATGCAGGAAACCATTTTAGAAGGGAAAGTGAAGGGGCAGGAAATTGCCTATGGGTACACCAAAGAGGTCAATGACAGTGCCAAGCCTAGAACAGGGAAGAAACTGAAAGACAAAAAGAGGTGGAAGGGGGGAAACAAGGAAGAAAATTAGCACATTTTACTTTCACATTTTCTAAGGATCTTACTTGTTTCTAAGCCATACTAATCAGCTGAACATCTCACTCAGTCCCTTCACCTAGGCTGTGAAGAAACAACCAGAATGTCACTACCAGTCTTTGTTTCTCTCACTTTAAAAAAAGTAACTTACTTTTTTTTAATTCTGCCCATTTACTCTGATTGTTACCTTATATTCTGCCTATACACTATTTGCTGGTGGTCTGTGGATGCCTAGCTAGTCATACCCTGCTGACTCTTTCTTAACAGTTGCTAAGTAACATTCAAAGACTCAGGGATCATTGCATGTACTCTCCTAACATCACTTCTCCATGTTCATAATCACCTTAGCTACAGCGGTGATTCTATTTTACTGCCAAAAGACTGGGGGAACTGGCTTTCTGTACATGAGGTTCGAAAGACATTTCCTTGCATCAAGCTGCGGTCCACCCTACAGAAATGTTTGAGAACCTTTAGCCCTTGACTTCTCAGTGGTAGCATCCATCCCACTGACTCACAACCTCGTTCTGTGAAACCTCGGTATTTCTCCCAGTTCCTTAGCAGCTTTCTCCCTGCTGCCTCCAACAGGCACTCCCACCTACTTCATTCAATCCCTCACCCATCTGCAGGCCAGCATACTGAAGAAAAAGCACCACCAAAAAACTGCAAATATGCAAACCAGGAAACTAAAGAGTCCACCGATTAATATAGAGTTGATGTTAGCATTTCTTCGACATCAGGGACTCGGGGAAAATTATCTCGGCTAACTCTGTGGCTGTGCCCACCCACGGCTCCCACGCAGGCAGGAGTACTCACAGAAAGGCTTCCGTCTGCGCGGCTGCTGTGGCCTCAGGCAGCAATGTCAGGCTGGAGAGCCGCGTTTTTTCCATTTTAATCTGTGCTTCCTAAGAGCATAATTAAAGACATTACTGGGCCATGCTTTGTAAAACACAACTTAGCTCTTCTCTAGCGCAGCTGCCTGCCGACTGTTTGCAACACCGCTTCTCCCCGAGTTTCTCTCTTAGCACGCCTGCACCACCTCTGCGAGCCTTTCCAACGCTTTTTGACCGGTGCAGGTTTTGGAAAGGCGGCTACCCCCGAGGGGCCGCGGCCGCTTGCCTACGCGAACGACGCCGGGCCCATCCGCTGCTGCTCCCCGTCCCCTCAGGGCCCTGCTTGCACCCCGAGGGGAGGAAAAGGCCTCCGGGGGAGGTGGGCAGCCCGGGGCGGGGAGAGCATCCCGGGCAGCCCGGCCCGGCGTGGCGGCACGCACAAAGCCAGCGGCGTCGAGTTGGAGATACGGTGGAGGAGGCGGGGGGTCGCCATTTTGCCCCCGCGCTCCCTCCGGCAGCGAACAAAGGGCGGGGGCAGGGTCCTCCGCCCCGGGCATCATCGACACCCCCCTCCCCACACACACATACACACGCCCCGGCGGCGAGCGGGTCCCGCCGCCCCCGTCCCGTCCGCCGGTGCCGGCACCGCACTCACCGCCCGCCGCCGCCGCCAGAGCGGGAAGTTTCGGGTTACAGCACCCCGGACCCCCCCACAGCCGCCGCCGCTGCCGTCGGAGAGGCCCCGAGCCGCGGCCCGACCCTCCCCCGCCACCGCCGTGCCCCTGCCCCCTCCCCGCCGGCCCGCCCCGCCGTCTCATCCCGCCGCGCCCCCTCCCCGACCGCCATTTTCTCTGCGGCCGCCCCCCCCGGCGGGCGGGTTCCCCCCACCGCCCGGCCCCGAGTCTCGGCCTGCGGCGGCAGGGGCTTGCGGGGAGCCGACAGGACAGACCCGTCCCGGGTAGAGGGCTCGTCCGGCCGGGCCGCTCCGCTCCGGCTGAAGGGGCGGGGGGGGGCACAGCATCTACCCCGCGGCACAGCCGCCGCTCCCCGGCACCGCAGGGCTCCTCGCAGCCCTCCTTCGCCGACTAACGCAGGGATCCGGTTAGAAGAGGGGGGGGGGAATCCATTTTACACAGATCAGGTGAAGTGACGTGCCCCGGCCCACGGAGCGAGTCAGTCGCAGAGAGGGGCTGATCCCAATTTCCAGACCTCCTAGACCCCGAAACGCTATGACAAGCAACTCGGAGCAGATTTTGGGAGGAGTTCTTCCCCCCCCACCTGAAACAAGACACGGGTGAGCACAGTGTAAAGGGTCAATGATATGTCGCATCCCCAATTCCCAGCTTCCCCATAGCCTGGACGACCAGCCTGGTTTGAGTTTGCTGTGCTTCGGTTGCTCTGTGCTTTGGAAGAGACCGAGTTTTTCATGGCATGGGGAGGGTCGCATTCCCATGGCTGCTGTCCTAGCTTGCCCTGACCTGTCCAGCAGAAGGAGCCGGACCATGTGTCGTGTCCCCCTGCTAAGGGAAGCTCCTGAGGAGTCACTCTGTCCTTTCGATGACACAGAAAAGCAACAGCAGCACCCGGCCATCAGTGCTGGAATAGTAAGTTATGTGTTGTTCTCAACCACTTCTACCGATGCTTTCTACAGGACTTTAATAACCTTACCATGCTGTCCCATTTTGAGTTTTTTAAAAGGCCATTCAAGAAGCTATCCGACCAGCACGGGAGGTTCCACACGTACGTACGCACCCACATCTGTAACATCTAAACCAGCACAGGGTCTCTGTACGTTGGAGCCGGTTAATGCTTGCTGAACCACTGAGCGCGGCCAGGGAGAACGGCCCGGGGCCGCCAGGGCTTCCGAACTCCCCGTAGCCCCTCTCGCCCCTCCGTTGGCAGCACCGCCGCAGGCATCCTGCCGCCCAGCCCCCGTGGCAGAACCAGAGCCCCCCCCCTCCCCCACGCCGCCGCCCTCGGGCTGGGCTGGGCGAGGTACCACCGGGGATGCGGCTGGAGGCACGAACGCCCGCCGGGCAGACGCACCTTTTGCGCCGGCTGCTGCAGCCCGGTGCCCCGGGAACAGCGGGCTGAGGCGAGCTCGCCGGCTCTTCGCGCCCAGCTGCCCACCGCGGCACCGCCGGGCAGAGAAGGCCGGAGACACCCCCCTCCCGACGGCTCCGGGGGCGCAGAGCAGCTCGGGCCCCGCCGCCATCGTCCCCCGTCCCCGCCCCGTGCGTCACCTCCCGCCGCCGCGCGGCTTCCGGGCTGCGCGCGCAGGGGCGCGCCCACCGGAAGCGGAAGTCCCTTCAGTGGCTGCCGTTCGGGGTGTACGGGCTGCGGCGGAGAGGCGAGGCGGGGCAGGCTCCGCCGCCCCTTTCGGTCCCGGTTGTCTTCTCCTCGGCGGGGCCTTCCCCCTCGCCTCCGCCATGCACCCCGTTTTCCAGAGCAGCCGGCGCGACTTCACTTTCGGGCCGTGGAAGCTGAGCGCCGCCCGGACGCACATTATGAAGTCGGCGCAGGCCGAGAGGTGGGGCGGGCTTGGGGACGGACCGGGGCGGGGGGGGACGGACACGGACACGGACACGGACACGGACACGGGACCTGCCAGGGCGCGGGAAGGAGCCCCCGCGGGGCTGGGACCTCACTCCCTGACAGTGAGGGGTTTGGGGGCCCTTTGTCGCTTTGCGCAAGAAATAAATGACGTTCCCTGGGCGGGGGAGACGCAGTTTAGTCCAGTAGCTCGGGAGGGTTTTGTTCCCCCTCTTTCTGCGAGGGTGAGCTTGATTCTTTGGCTTGAGAAACTGGGAGGATTTGGGTTTCAGGTGGTTTCCAGAACTTCGTTTTTAATGATTGCTAATGGTTTTGGAGATCTAGACCTCTGTGAACTGACGCCTGCTAATTAGAAGCCTGTTTTTCTTAATTACTTTGTAATGGTGATTAAGGTTCTTTTAAATGTGCTCCACAGACTCGCATAAGCTATTTCATGGTAACAGCTATTTTAAGATAGTGGTTTTCATTAATAATTTATTATTTGGTCTCTCCTTGTAGTAGTAATTTCTACTGCTGTCAAACTGTTGGAGGAAATGCATCTGTGTCAGCATCAAGTTCTTAAGTCAGGTTTACTAATGTGGAACTGAACAGTTCAGCTGTGTAGTGCCATAGCTGACCTTGGTGGCAGTTGAATTTGACAGGTGCTTCTTGGTTTCAGTTTCTGGAATACATACATGGAAATCTTGTTAGTCTTGTTAAATGTATCTTTGTTCATATTGCTTTTAGCTTTTTGGAGACTAATTTGTTTGATAAAGTCCCATGTCTTGAAATGTTGTTATGCTTTTTTTCTTAATTATAGTAAACTATGTAAATGTTAGGTTTTGAAACATAACAGCTTGATACTGATTGTTTTTTTTAAAACTGGATATCTGCCTTAAAACACGTAAAAACTATGTTCCTTCCTCTATCTTTATCCAATGTTCAATGCCTAAAATAGTCTTCTCAAACTGCTTCTGACTAATGGTCCTTTAGTTTTTGCAGTAACAGGCAAGAAAATTTGAATCCTGTGATTTAGTAATTTTTCTGTAATGAGGATTCAACATCCAGCTAAGCTGTACCTGTGTCCTGCAGGGGAAGGAGGGCTATTACTAGAGTATCCCATGTTTACAGCACATTTGTGAAGACTTATTTTGTAGGATGCTACCTCTTAAAAATTAAGATCTTTATTCTTAAGATCAGGAGGATGCTAACTCTCTTCATTATCTGTAAACAAGAGAGAGACTTGAACTGCCAGTCTAGAAGCCAGATTGCCTGCTGTACTCACTTTCTGATCTATTCAGTTTCTTTAACTGTAGTTATTTTAAAATAAACAGTCACCTCTGTAATTTTCAGAAATTACTTTTATCTCTTTAGATGTCTTTGAAGGACACACAGTTTTTTAGAATGTGTTGAAAAAGGCTGAAAAGTAAAGCTGCAAGAGTCACAACACAAGCTTGACAGAACATAAAAGATTTTGTAGGGTAGGGAGGAAAAGTCCAAAATTAGTTGTTTACCTGTAGGTCTCGGTACCTAGCATGAGATCTGCGAAACAGTTCCTCTACTTCAAATTTGAAGAGTCAAGAACTATGGAGTGCTTTTAGTCAGCATCCTTTTATAATGTATTTCACTTGGCATTTTGTTTTTATTGCTTATAGTCCTCCTCAGAGGGAGGACTCCTCACACTCTTCCCCTGCTCCAGTGTGGTGTCCCTCCCACGGGAGACAGTCCTCCATGAACTCCAATGCAAGTCCTTCCCACGGGCTGCAGTCCTTCACGAACTTCTCCAGTGTGGGTCCCTTCCACGGCATGCAGTGCTTCAGTCACAGACTGCACCAGCCCGGGCTTCCCACAGGGTCACAGTCTCCTTCGGGCACATCCACCTGCTCCAGCGTGGGGTCCTCCCCAGGCTGCAGGTGGATATCTGCTCCACCGTGGACCTCCCTGGGCTGCAGGGGGACAGCCTGCCTCACCATGGTCTTCCCCATGGGGGGCAGGGGAATCTCTGCTCCGGTGCCTGGAGCACCTCCTCCCCCTCCTTCTTCACTGACCTTGGTGCCTGCAGGATTGTTTCTCTCGCATATTCTTGCTCTCTGGCTGCTGTTTCTGTTGCACAGCAACTTTTCACCCTTCTTAAATCTGTTATCCCAGAGGCGCTACCACCATTGCTGATGGGCTTGGCCTTGGCCAGCAGTGGGTCCATCTTGGAGCCGGCTGGCACTGGCTTTGTCAGACACGGGGGAAGCTTCTAGCAGCTTCTCACGGAAGCCACCCCTATAGCTCCCCCACTACCAAAACCTTGCCACGCAAACCCAATAGGATGGTTTGAGATTTTCTGCGGGGATCATGCTTATTTGGTTCATGCAGTACTTTGTTCAGTTAGGTCTGTGGCTATGGCTGTGGCTTTCATGCTTAAGGTTACAAATACCAGTATGTATTCTCTGCCAGCTTGGGAAAGTAGTAGAGCACAAGCAGTGTCTTCTGCACTTTTCACTTACTCTGCCAGGGTTGGTTTTAGTCCCTTTTTGTAGGCTTCTAAATTTGGAGGTATGGACTACTGTCTAGTGAATTTAAACTTGCTGACAATGAGTGCTTGTTCCTAAAACTTTTCAGCCACCTGCCAAAGTAGTTCATGGATCATCCAGGAATTTGCTACAACAGGTTGAAATCTGCTGCTTCATGCATATCAGATTATTTTTGCTTCCTCATGTATGAGACTTTCGTATGAGCCTGATGGAGAAGGAATGTTTTAGGAATACTTATGTGGTGGAAAAGTAACTTCAGATCAATCACTCTGCAATTCATGTCGAATGATTAAACTGGGAAAACAACAAAGTTTTGCAGAACATACTGGTAATGTCTTGTAAAATACCATGGTCTAAAGAATACTTATTCCAAAACAGGGACTGCTTTCCCTGAACTATAGCTGACTGATCTCTCTTCATGGGACTTTTATTTTTCTGTGCAGATTGGCCGATGAATTACACATGCCTTCCCTGCCAGAGATGATGTTTGGTGACAATATCCTCAGAATACAGCATGATCGTGGTTTTGGAATTGAGTTCAATGCAACAGATGCTTTAAAATGTGTCAATAATTGTCAAGGTATGATCAAAGTGGCTTGTGCAGAGGAGTGGCAAGAGAGCAGGTACAGTATTTTATCACCAGTGGGCAAGTATTGGTGTGTTGTATGTGAAACTGTCATAAAGTAGTTAAAAGAACAGACTGAACTCTTGAAGACCATGTTGCATTTGGTTCTACCATAGAAACAACATGTGATCACAGAAATCACTTAGCTTTTCTTTGCCATGATCATCCTATCTGTGAAATTGGGCCAACTGCATTTTTCAGACATGTCTTGGCTTTCTTAATATAAACTACAAGTTTAACATGGCTTAATGCTCTTTCTGTTTATTCAAACTCGAGCATTACAAGATTGTATTGTGTGGTGTTGCAAAGTGCAAAATGCTGTACGTGTTCAAAATCTTAGCTTTAGGAATATAGCGGAACCATTACCATGCATGAGAACTAATTGTACTGTATTTACAAGTATTTACAAGTATTTACCAAATTAGTTGCAGAGCACCTAGAAATAAAGCACAGAGAGAAATCAAAGCTGTTATGAAAACTAAGGCAAATAGCAGTGTTAATGATTGCTGTGTGTTATCAGCAGATTGCTTTCTGCCTACTTAAAGAAAAAATGATATTGACATAGAAATTTTTCAACAACATTGAACTAAAATCTTTATTTTGACTCATAGGACTGAGATAGTGTTAGCACAGGAATCCTGGTAACGGTTTTCTAATTTATTATGGAAACATGCTATGAAAGAAGCAGTACTGTATGATGAAGTCTTGACATCGTCATTGCAGCACAGACAGTGCTGCTGTTTTTCTTGAAGAGTGTGGGAATTGTAATACATAATCTTATGTGCGGTTGTAATTTTTTAAGAATTACTACAAAGTACGCTGTTTTCTCTTTCACTTCTTGAGGAGTGAGACTGAGCACACTAAGGAAGTTGTCAAGCCATACGATTGGACTTACACAACAGACTACAAAGGAACATTGCTGGGAGATACTGCAACGTTAAAGGTAACCATTTTCTCCTTGTTAAATGCTGATTGTATATTGTTTCAGTCAAACAAACACTTTTCTTTAAAGCTGTCATTTACCTTTCAATAGCCTTCTGTAAAATCTTTCATGTTTCATAGTTTCTGACTTCAAAGTACAGTTTGGGCTTTTCATGTCTCTCAGCATGTTATTCTAGTCAAATCATGGCTTATTTTAATAACTGGGTGGTGTTTTTTAAAGCATTTTAGGATTATATAAAAAGGTGCCATTGTGTCCCTTAGTGAGGACTTACTCAGAGAGTAAAGCACATGGGATCTTCAGCGCTTGCTGGATGCCCCTCTGAAGCCCTGAGCTCCTCGCACACAACAGAACTATCAGCTGTGAAATTCTTTAGTACTTTTACTCTGTGTTGCTTGCCTGTTTGTCTAAGCAGATGTGTAGATCTGGCTGCCTTCAATGGCTTTGTTTTTCTGCAACAGTAACTCCTCATATTTAAACTCACAGGCCCTCCCTTGTCTTTGTTTACTTTAAAATAAGACTGAAGTTCCCAGCTTCTCTTTATACAGATTGCTTGCTACTAAGCAGATAACCCATATTAATTTACTAGGGTTGCGTTAGTTATAGGTCACTTGAGTTATTCTGGAATTGAAAGTGTGGTATAGAAATAAACAATGTCTTGTTGGCCTGTAGTCTTTAGGCAGCGGAAGTGTATGAGTGTATATGGAGACCATGAGATGGAAAACATATAGGTACTTGATTTCCATGGAGAGGCTTTATTAGAATCCTGTTCAGGGTTTGTAGTGTGCTAGAGATACTAAATGCATGGAATCCTGTTTATAACCCAGAACTTCTCATTTGTATGTTAAACATTAGGCATCTTCAATGTTTTGAAATACAGAAAGTGAGCAGAATTGTTTGCAGCTGAAACCCTACTGAGCCTGTGCCCAGAGGGAAGTTTATTAAGAATTTTCCACTCTTGGTTTTTGCTTTGATTGATGTTTCCTCTTGGAAACTTTGGTTTTAATTTTAACTTCTTCTCTTAGAAATCTGGGATGTTTTAAGTTTAGTGCTCTAAAAGCTTTTTCCTTTCTAAAATGAGCAGTTGGGGTATTTAAAAGGTCAGGGCAAACTTTATGTAGTTTGGCAACAAATTAATAGGCTAACTGTTCTTAATCTTTTTCTTTAGGTTGTTCCTACAACAGAACACATAAATACAGAGAAATTGAAAGCTAGGGAACAAATTATGTTTTTTGAAGAAGTACTTCTGTTTGAAGACGAACTTCATGATCATGGAGTATCAAGTTTGAGTGTAAAAATAGTGAGTAGTGAGAGGTGTATACAAGATGCTTGGTGACTCAGTTGGCTAATACATGCAAAATGCAGTCACTTTTTGCTTGTTGTTCCTTCTGGGATTTAAGTTTAAAATGCAAAGTTCTTTATCCTTGCTTTTAGAAATACAGTCTTACTGGAAACTATGTTGTCTAGAAGTCTTTCTGTCAGTTGCTTCAGGGAACAATCTTTTCTCTCTTTCTGCATCCTGCTTAGGAATCGTTTGAGACACTGTCTGCCCTGCTGTCCAATGATAGCTGTAGCATATCAACAGCCCGATTTTTGACTTTACTACTGAAAGCTCCTCATACTATCTTTCATTGTGAATATCTGACGCAGATAAGTGCATACTTGAAGTAAAACTTTGTAATATGCTGAATGGAACATCTTTATTTTTGCAGAGAGTTATGCCTTCCAGCTTTTTTGTGCTGTTGAGGTTTTTCTTGCGAGTTGATGGGGTACTTATCAGGATGAATGATACAAGGCTTCATCATGAGGTAAACCCTTAACTTGCCATCATGAATATTTTACAGATGCTCCTTTGCCATGTTACTTTCAGAGAAGACCTGCTGATACTCCTGTAATTTAATTCTGATGTTTGGGGGCATAGAGGATACCCGAGCTGAACTTTGAAGTGTGTTTTATTGTTGTGGTGCTCAAGTAGCAACCAAGTGCTGGATGCCATGGGGCTAGGTACTGTATGAGAGCAGAGTAGGCTACCCGTCATGTGATGTAATAATTTAAATACATTTGACAGATGCTGATTAGACGAAGTACAAGAGGAAAAATGGGCAACAGTAAATGGTGTGATACTGTTCTTACCCTCGTCTCCAAGTAAATGTTATTTGGCTTGTCTAATACATGACTGCAACTTTTAACTTGCAAATAAGTGTCCATACTACATTGAGTTCTAGTATCTCATAAATAATACAGAACTTAACAGTGGTGGTTTGTTTATTTTGTCCAGCTGTATTCATACTGATGTAAGAGTTCTAGCTGAGTAAAGATTAACAAGCATAGTCAGTTGTAGATTTTATTTTTTTTTTTCATGCATGCACGCAGAAAGGTGATGTTTGGGAAGGAAAACATTGCTGAACATCTTTCTCTGTCTTCGTGAATTTGAACATGTTTCTGCTCTCAGGTGAAAATCTGTGGTCAACCAAATTCAGATGCTTACTAAATTCAATGTATTTAAAATGCTCATTTTGCACTAATACTAGATGATAATTTTGTAATTAATTTTTGCCATTTTTTTTCCCATTAGGCTGACAAGGCCTACATGTTGCGAGAATATACATCCAGAGAAAGCAAAATATCAAGTTTAAAGGTATTGCATTTTTTAAACTGTTTTTTGGGGTTTTTTTCTGTCTACTTTTGAAATTTGTTTTATGGTCAGCGTAGAAGATACTGTGTCTGTAAGTCATTTTTTGTTAGGTTTGGAATTGATATAGAGGAAAAACCTTATGCTTATGCAACATTTATTTTGGTGATTTCAGAGCAGATTTGCATTTGTAAATGCTCAGATCACATGACAAGATACAGGATTGGGTTACTTTTTCTAGTTTTGCATTAACAAGATTTAAAAATTATTTTTCATAGAACTGTTCAGCCACAAAATCAGGTAGTCCATGTCCCATGATGCTAAATTCAGGGCTGGTTGTATGTTTGCAAGTAGTATTAGGGGTTAAGATCTGTTTGGTAATAGATGCATTCAGTTTTTCTCCAATAAGTTTAACAGCCCACCTTAAAACTCCAGTAACGGCTGAAAATATTTTGTGGCACGTTTGGAGTTGCAGCTGTTGATTTTTATTCTTGACCCAACACCTGATCTTGGGTATTCTTGTTACTTTCCTTCTCCCTTGTTTTTCCTTCACTGGTAAAAAGCGGCTAACGTGTTACTAACCTTCTGAGGGTCTGAGCATTTTGGCAAAATGCTTTTCTTTTTGAGGAAAGGGGCACTGTATAATTTCTTACAACATGTGATCCCTATAAACAGGACTAAATCCAGACATGAGCTTTTTTGATAGTTTTGTGGGTTTTGAAATATAAATCAGTGATGTAGGTTTTACTTCATCTCATGTTTAAAAATTATCATCTATGTTAAATAATTCTTACTGCCTGTTGTTATAGAGAGGAAATGCATATGGCTTTTCAGTTCCCTAGATCAGCTTGCACAGGTAAAGAAAAAAAAATTCCTGCTTCACTTAGGTTTGAAATAATTGGAACAGCAGTATGATTCCTTGCGTGTTAGGGGTAGCCAAAATACAGGTTGCATTTGAATGGCCCTGGATACATTTCTTAAAGAATGTTAGAAAGTTCAAAGGTGGTTTGCTCAGTATACGTTGGTTTTTTTTCATCAAATGTCTTTGTCCTGGTTTCAGCTGGGATAGAGTTAACTGTCTTCCTAGTAGCTGGTACAGTGCTATGTTTTGAGTTCAGTATGTGAAGAATGTTGATAACACTGATGTTTTCAGTTGTTGCTCACTAGTGTTTAGACTATAGTCAAGGATTTTTCAGCTTCTCATGCCCAGCCAGGGCACCTGACCCAAACTGGCCAATGGTGTATTCCATACCATGTGACGTCCCATCTAGTTTAGGAACTGGGAAGCAGGGGCAGGGAATCGCCGCTCGGGGGCTGGCTGGGTGTTGGTCGGCGGGTGGTGAGCAATTGCCCTGCGCATCATTTGTACATTTCAATCCTTTTATTACTACTGCTGTCATTTTATTAGTGTTATCATTATCATTATTAGTTTCTTCTTTTCTGTTCTATTAAACCGTTCTTATCTCAACCCACGAGTTTTACTTCTTTTCCCGATTTTCTCCCCCATCCCACTGGATTGGGGGGGGGGGGAGTGAGCGGCTGCGTGGTGCTTAGTTGCTGACTGGGGTTAAACCATGACAGTCTTGTATGTGATGACATTAAGTTGTCTACAGGAATGTCCAGAGAAAGATATTGATTAACGTAATGAAACCACCTAATTTTTAGTGGGCATGGTTGATGTTTGGACTCGATGATCTTGAAGGTCTTTTCCAACCTAAATGATTCTATGATTTCTTCAAATATGAAATTAAAATCCAGGGAGTTTTAGTATTTCACGTAAATGTCTGTGGTAGACTTCATAAAACTAAGATACATGTTGAGGTGTATCAATTATCAATACCTAAATCTGAGCAACTCCAGTGAATATATTGCAATGGCTAGAAGACATTAACCATAGGATCCCTTGTGGCCATCCTAGTCTCATCTAGAACTAGAACCTCAAAAAGACTGTTTGTTGCATTCAAATGATAAATATATTTTTTTAAAACATTGTAGCAGGTCATGAGTGTCTCTGACTTTCTTGTGCTCTTGTAATGAGCTGCTTAAAAACATTAAATACCTTTCCTTAGCCTATTGATCCACACAAGGAGTGAAAGACTATATGTACATTTGAAGTTACAAGGTAAATTCTAATAATCATACCTGACTTCAGGTGTTTAAATCAGGTAAATTGTAGACTAATTGTCTGTAAAAGTTTGGGTTTGGAATACTTTTTTTTTTCCTCCTTTCATTCACTTGTTTCATGTAAAATTTTTGCTTCTTAGCACGTTCCACCTTCCCTGTTCACGGAACCTAACGAGATCTCTCAGTATCTACCCGTAAAGGAGACAATCTGTGAAAAACTAGAATTCCCAGAGAAGCTGGAGCCAAAAGCAGAAGCATCACTGGAAACCACATGTGTTAAGTCTAAATAAATGTGACTTTATATGGACTTGAAGTAGGCTGGAGATAATGTGATCGTGTAACCATTGCCATGGGGGGCGGTTTCACTACTAGTGGAATAAAGAATTTGGCTAATTTTTCAGTAGCCCTGAGAGAAAACATTTCAAGCAGGTTTTGCTAATGGTGTTTTTTGTTTGTTTTTTTTTTAACCTGTACCTGGAGTTAATGATAGGCTGGTCGTGAGTTATAATTTTCAATGGCATTGGAGAGAGACTCATGATTAAGAATGTGGGTTCTGTTTAGTTCACTGCTTAGGCAGTATTGTCTGGACCCTCCACCACAAACACTTCTGTGCTGCTTCAGATACTAAGAGACTAATGGAGTCATAAAACAGACATAATTTTATTTTTATTGAGAAATCATCCACAGTAAAAAAAAAAAAAATTTCCTCTGCATTTATTTTGAGCTGTCAGACCTAAACTAAACATTTTGCTTTGCTTCCCTACTATGAGCTGATAACCAACTAAGTTACTTTTTGGAGTCTCTGATCCAGATTCTAACTTAAGAATATTCATCTCATCTGAGGATAGGTTTAAGGAAGAAAAAAAAAAATTGCATTTGTTGGACACTATATAGAGAGGTAAAATTACCTTATTTGTGAGGCATTAACTCCAGAGCAGGAGAAAAGCTGGAGGTTAACACACTGGTAGGTCTCTTCACAAATACTAGTTTAATCTGATGTTAGCCAGATTTCTCTAGGCAGTTCTGGAGACTATTACTTGGGGTTGGTATGCTGCTACAGTCACGTACTATATTGGAAACGCATTGTACTGTATTGACCTTCTGTTAGATGTATTGGATGGTGCCCATGTATGATGGTTATACTGCCCTGACAGTCAAATTGCTAAATTGCAGAGTGGCTTAAGGCTGGGGAAGAGAGGGGTGTTTAGTCTCTACTCCCTAAAGGATGCTGGTATTTGCAGTTTGAGAAACAAGATCCTATATAGTCTTAAAAGGATGCTAACATGTATTCCAGATACATCATTTTGGTTTATTTTTAAAATTCTTCAAGTTCTGATAATAATAGAAATGTGATCACATGTATAGTCATGGTTTTAACTCAACACTTTGTGGATTAAACTTCAAATATTTGAATTGCTTTTGCAAATCCTAAATTATGTTAATGGTTTGGCCTAAGAATGGGGGAGCTAAACAGACTTGGCTAGGTTTACTGCTCACACTCACGTGCAAGAAGCAAATGACTGTAGCAAAAAGCAGGCCTTGTGGTTTAAGGCGATGGCAGATAAGAATGTGTACACATCCTGATGTCTTGGAGTTTTTGTTTAAAAATCTTCATGTTCTACACTGCATGGCTTAATAGAAACAACCCATCTCAAAACCTGGTACTTAACCAGGTCTTTTGAGAAATGTTTTTCACTTAGAGAAGACCCTGACATTTTCAGAAAAAAAGTCTACTGCCATCTAAGTGACTGTTTTCTTAAAAAACCCAAACACCACACTTTATTTCACTTTTGAGGCAGCCTGGTCTAATGAATTGATCATAACATTGAAAGGCAGGAACTAACTGCAGTTTTTCCTGTGTCACTGATTTACTCTAACCATGGGGAAGTCACCTCTCTGTGCCTCAGTTCCCTGTATGTAAGAATGAGAGTTAATACATGACTAATGCACTGAAAGTCTGCGAGGATTATTTTGTAATAAGTTATTAATTAGAATATTTTTTTTCCTGAATACACCTTCAGCCTTATCTTTGGAATCCTTTGGAAAGGATTACTACAAAAAATTTTATGATCCATAGGATAAAATGAGTGAAGAAATTAAACAGTCTCTTGAAAGAAATTATCAGCCAGACATGATCTGGGTGAGTGAATTTATGGCCACTTTGAAATAGAGGTGAGGTCCTCTATATTTCCCATTACAGTCCTAAATTCTGTTGGCTTTTTTTCATCTTCCTGCACTTGTTTCCTAAAGATTTTAGTGTCGGGATGAAGAACGGGCTGCAAATGAATGCAGCACGGAAGCAATCAAAATTCATTCAGTAATAGAAGATTATTTAGGTCCATTCCAGTGGTAGAAGGATATGGGGAGAGAGTCAAAAGGAAGGGAACAACAAACGGGGGTGAAGAGATATTTTGCTGGTACAAGTAAATCATGGCACTTTTACTTTAAGCATATATTATTTTACATGCCTTAAAGGCTTATAAAACCACACTTGAAAGCTGGTAGTGACTGAGAGGAGAACTGATGTAGTACTAGCATGAAAGAAACTATATCTGCATTCATTAATTAAAATTATGATTTGGGTTTGGTCAGGGATGCTAATATTAAGCCTTATTAGGCTAAAGTATAGTGGGGGGGGAGGCCGCAGAATCGACACCTAGCGTTGAAAAGGGTGCTCTGCATGTTTAGCTTATACTGTGTATTTTATCTTGTCCATCATACATACTAATTTGTGACCTGTTGATACAATTGTCTTGAATGGACTTGAATCCTGACTATATAGATATGTGATATCCATCTATTTTGGGTGCTGTGCATTTAAGTGGAACACATGTGTTGGGGCAATCACAAGAACATGTTTAGGAAGTTACAGTTACTACAAAGTAAAACTTGGAGCACTTTGTGACTCTCTTACACCACATGGATTATCAAGAAGCAGCAGTATAAGCTCACTGGTACAACTTTTCCACAGAAAAGTACCTCTTCGGATACATAATTTTAGGGGGAGGGAGTGGGGTGATTCTCCAGCTGTTTTGTGGCAAGTTTAACGTGTCAGTTTATATTCTTTCTTGTATGTCGCTAAATAAAATGTACCAAACATTTTATAGTTCTGTTTTTATCTGAGGAAAATAAACTGAAATAACTACTCGTGCTGCTGAATTTTCCATGCTAGTAAGATGTTGCATCCATATGCCTTTGCCTGTCGTCAGACTGCTCTGGCTAGTGGTGAAAGTAAGGTGAGACTTTTTCAGAACAGGGGAAGAGCCACAGTAGTTGAAGCAAAAAGAAATCTATATTACTATTTCTATGGTCTTTGCTATTGCCAAGTAATGGATTCAAAAGTGGTGGGAGGAGATAGGATACAACTAGACAAGTAAAACTGCCAGAGGGTGTGAACTCTTATTTTCTGTAGGCTGGAAAACACTAGGACAGTTTGGATGTCAGCTATCGTATGCTTGGAAGAGTAAGAAATGCCTGACTCACGGGGAAAGTGGGAGTGTTTGCTCTCTCTTAAAAAAACCAAACCAAACCTATAAATTACTATGAGGTCCTCTGTATTTCCCATTACAGTCCTAAATTCTGTTGGCTTTTTTTCATCTTCCTGCGCTTGTTTCCTAGAGATTTTAGCGTCAGGATGAAGGGGCTGCAAATGAATGCAGCACGGAAGTGATCAAAATTCATTTGGTAACAGACGATTATTTAAGTCCACTGCAGCGGTAGAGGGATATGGGGAGAGAACGAAAAGGGAGGGAGCGGCAGATGTGGGTGAAGACGGTCTCTCTGCCCCACGAACCGGGGAATCGGCGCTAGGCTGGTCTGTCTCGGTCTCGCCGATTCGGAGGGTTTGCAGCGCTGGAGTTCGTGCGCCCGCTCCACGACAGCTCTCACCGGGCGGCTGGCTCGCCCGGCGGGGAGCAGAGGCCCAGCTACGCCATTTCCAGGACCTTTCTCCCCTCGGCGTCCCTCACCCGACCCCCGTGGCGGCGGGGCACCGCCTCAGGAGACGGCGGCGGGCTGTGGCTCCGAGCGCAGGGCCCCCCCCCCACCGCGCCGAGCCCGGCTGCCCCAGGGAGGGAGCTCACCGCCGCTTCGCCGCTCCTCAAGTCCGGGAGGCGGCCGGTCTGTCTCTCCCCTCCCGCCGCCGGGTGCCGTCCCGCCTCCCCCGCCCGGCGGACTACATCCCCCGGCAGCCTCCGCGCCGTCGCCGCCGGCCTTCATCTACCTGCCGAGCGCAGGTAGCCGCCGGCGGCGCGGTGCACGCCGGAGCTGGTAGTCCCTGAGGAGGGGAAGGGCAGCCCGGCCGTGCGTGAGGCAGAGCCGCTGGGGCGCGGGCCGAGGAGGGCGGCATGGACAAGCTCAAGCGGGTGCTGAGCGGCCGCGACGCCGAGGAGCCGAGCGGCCTGGCTGAGGTAACGCTCCGCTCCCCCCCGAACCTGCCTCCCTGCCGGAGCCGGGGCGGGGGGGGGGGGGGGGGGGGCTGCGTGCCGCAGCCGGGGCGGCGGTTCGGTTGCCGAGCGGCGGTCGGCGGGACCGCAGCGGCGGCGGGGCGGGGGGCCTGGGCCGCCCCTCAGCGCCGCCGCGGTCCCCTCCGTCGGCGGGACCGGCCTGCGCCGCCTCAGCCCGTCGTTGGGCCTCCGGTTCCCCGGGGCGGAGCCGGCCGGGGGCTGCCGGGGACGGCGGTTCGCCCTGGAGCCGCTTTCCGGGCGTTTCCACTCGCGCTTAAAATCCCCCGCGTTTTACCCCGCGAGCAGCCGCCGCCCGTGGGGAGGGAGCCCTGGCTTCCGCGTGTTGTGAGAGGGGATGGCTCGGTCTCCGGAATAAACCCGGGCCGGCCGGGCCGGGGCAGACCGCTGGGTCCCGGGGGGCTGGCTGTCCCTCAGCAGCGCCCGCGCGTCCCGCGGGAGAGGGTGCGTGGGCACTGGGGGTCCGTTTGCGCCAGGACGCGGTTTAGCAGCTTAGGGGGCAAGTGGCAAGTAAATAATAACTTGCACCCGTTGTTTTTCTCCTCGTTTGTAGGTTATTGATGCGACTTCGTTAGGTTGGGGCACCAGAGTGAAAGGCTTCGTTGCTTGTTTTGCGATAGGATGCCTGTGCTCGCTCTTGGTAAGGACTTTTTGCTAGATCTCACTTGAGTTTCAGGAGCCCAGATCGTTACAGCCTTGTTGTATGCTGTTGCTTGATTATTTTTTTTTTTTTTTAACATCTAGGAAGGCAGCTGACTTGGTTCTAGTTAGATGCAATGCACTAGCTCTTAACAAGAGTGCCAATAAATGCAGTTTACTTCTGTGTGTGTGATTCTGCAGTTTGGGTTTAAGTTTTCCTAAGGCTTCTTTTGTGTTGTGACATTTCTTGGATGTATTTCTTTTGCAAATTAAAAACGATATTAATTTTTTTCCCCCTTTCTCTCTCTAAATGTTTCTTCTTAGGGTACTTGTCTGCTATGGGTACCAAAGAAAGGGCTGATCCTCTTTGCGGTGTTTTATACGCTGGGGAATATTGCATCTATTGGGAGGTAACAATCTTTATATACTAGTCCCCTAATAAAGATGAGAAGCTAAAGCAGAGTGACAGGTGAAGGTGCGTAAGTGGTAGAAACTGTTGCGTTTGTGTGAAAAGATTTGCTTATGTAGCTCATTCTCTTGTTGCTGGATTTTAAAGAACAGCATTTCCCCCGTAGTGCCCTGAAATGGTGAAGTAAGTTTTTATTCTGTTTATTGTTATTAGCAGTGCATTCAAGGGAAAAGTTACTCATCAGTAAAGAAGAGTCAAACTGATACTTTGAGCACTGAGGATTTTTGATTTTGTTGGGGTTTTTCCCCCTCAAGATTAAAATAATTCTTTGCCATTTTGCATTTGGTAATGTTCTGTGTGCTTTGGTGAATGTATTTGGGGCAGTCGGTCTGTCAGGGCAGGCCTGTTTGATAAGCCTTCCTGGCCATTGATGTTCCTGAAGCACAGCCCCACTGACTTTGTGACAGACACAGCCTTCTCTGATGGAGGAAACTTAACAAGATGTTAGAAAGCACAAGGAATGGTATGGGAAATAATATAGTAATGAGATGGAATAATATAGTATATGAGGCAGAAATACCACCTTAGATAAAACTTTCACCTTGTGTAATTCATGCAGTATCAATCACCAGGGCCCTAAATGAGGGCTGCAGATCTGGTAAGGGGTCAGAGAATGGATCCAGGCCTGAAAACAGCCCTTTATGTAGAGGATTTGGGCTGGATTACCTAGTAATCCACGCAGAGCCTCCATGGCTGGTGTTTTTGAAAAGCAGGTTAAAAAAGCATCTGTCAGGAATGATCTAATTGAAGCTGACCTTGACCTGTGCTTCTAGCTTGATAGTTCTGCTCTGCTTATGTTAATTGTAACTGAACAAGTGTGAATAAAATTATAGAATAAATACCTTGCACAAAGAAAAGCAGGATGGATTTTGTCTCATTGTGTGTGCTGTTTCTTTTGTTATGTAGCACTGATTACTACAACAACATAGTGTACTGATGTCCCATATGACAGGAGACAATTTAACAAAATAACCCCCCTTCATAAGGAATCTTGCCTAGTTTCACTTTTGCTTTTCTACCTCTGTGTTCATCTTGGTTTTTTTTTCACAGCACTCTTTTTCTTATGGGACCAATGAAACAATTGAAAAGGATGTTTGAGCCTACACGTTTGATTGCTACTATTGTTATGCTAGTAAGTATCAAAGGAACCAGTTTTAACTCATGCTAACTTGTAAACAATTTCCATTGTAAAGTCTTTTCGTATACATCGATCTAATTATGTCTCAAGATGTGTTTGTAGGTGGCTTTTTGGTTTGGTTTTTTTTATTTTTTTTCTTAAAACTTCAAACATCCTGCACATCTGCTGTAGTGGAAAGGTATGTGTAGCACCAGAAAACCATCTTCCCATTATGAAAGACTGAGCTGAAGCCAAGTTGTTAGGCTAAACGAGCATTAAGGGCCTGTGGCTGGCGTGTGTGAACCGTGCACACGCTTTTTTAGGGTGCTTGAGGTCACAACATCAAATTTTCATGCTGCTTAGAAGATGGAAGATGGAAAGCTAGTTTTTAAGAAGTTGTATTATGGAAGTTGTTTGACATTCTATTTTGCATCATTTTGTCTTTTTAGATTCTACCTGATTTGCTTTAAAGAGCTGTGTAGGTATTTCTACCTTGATAAAATCGTCATTTCCTGACAAAGCAACTGGGGAATCTCTATGCCCATCTTGTATTAAAAATACAGAAATCAACCCACTTGGCTGATAGCTTCAGGTTTTGAAACTTGTATGACACAATCAATTTTCAAATTCAACATTCAACTGAAGTCAGCCCTTGGAATTATCTTCAGCAGATGGGAGTTCTGGCCAACCTTCTACTGGGGCAGGGAGGGGAAGGTGAAAATTGCTGTTAAGTTTCAGGCTCTCAATTGTTTGAAGTGCATGTGCTTTTTGTCTCTTCAACTTTTCCATGTTCTCTTTGAGAGTCTAATATCTGGAAGGTGGTTTAACTTTCATGAAACTGTCCTCCCATTTTGAGTATGAATGTCTTCAGAGCATTCGCTCGGCATCAGTGCTTCCTATTTTTAAACATCCAGAGAGGCTGCAGGCAACTGATAGAGCTTGAGAAATTGACTGTGTATGCTCACGGATCAGCAGCAGGCAAGAAGCCTACTGTGTGGTGTGTTTTGTATGCGTTTAGGATCCCTGGAGTCAGGAGAATGCCTGGAATGTTGTTCACTGGAATAAAGCCAGTTGTTAGATGTATGATGTAGAATTTAGATCAATATATAAATTACCACCTTAAAACTAATGGAAAAACTACATTTAATGTCAATAATCATGGTTGAGGGGAAGCGTATGACTTCTTTGGCAATGCATGTGTTACTGTCCTGAATATGCAGTACTACATCCTTTTCTTTTTTTTTTCAGTCAAGAAGAAAAATGCACGTTATAATCTCTACTAGCACAATGGTACATGTGTATCAAAAGGCTGTTAGATGTTGATGGAGGAAGATCAAGTATCAGCATCTGTCATAGCTAAATGAGTTGTCGTGTCTTAAATTGAAAATGAAAACTTGAATTAAAAGGAGGCTCCTCTTAAAACTGAGAGTTAAAACAGAAAATAATTCAAAATGGCCTACTACCCCTCAAGATTTTAACTGTGTTGAAAAAAGAAAAAGTGCCAGTTTGAATGGCTGTGCTGGACTTCATACTAAACAGGAGAGCTACTAAGGAATAGCTGAAAGTTCTTAAAAGTGTATTGTAGTTTTAATTGGTAAGAATTAAGTAATGTCCTAACTTCAACCCCATGGTAACCTTAAGAATGAACGGGAAATGTGGCATGTACAGAAGCAGAAAGACTGGAGTTTTAACTGAAAAGTCTTACTTATGCAAACTGATGAAGTGTGATGTATACCTATGTCATCAAGAAGTGTGTGGGATGAAGTAGGGACCTGCTGATGTTGCAGAAGAGCTGTAGGAACCTCTTCCTCTTGTTCGTTTGCAGCCATAAAATTATTTTCTGGAGATATCAGGCTGATATTTCCTCATTGCTTTAATTCACTTCAGAAATGTAATAGCGAGAGCATTTTAAATACGGGGAACTCTTATGCAGGATTGGATAAAACTATGAAATGATGTAATCTGTTTCTGTCTCTGTGAAGGAACCCATTACAGTGTTACAACATCTATTAAAAACTGGAGTTGTCTCTATTGTTTCTATCTTTAATAGAAATTGTTTGTTTTCTTCTAGTTGTGTCTCATACTAACACTGTGTTCTGCTTTCTGGGTGAGTACTTGAGTCCTATATGTATATTTAACTGGAGTATATTTTAAAACTAAGATTCTTACACTGTTGTCTCTGCTATGTGTCTTTCCCCCCTTCCCCCTTCTCTCCTTCAGTGGCGTAAGGAAGGACTTGCGCTCCTTTTCTGCATCTTTCAGTTTTTTGCCTTGGCATGGTAAGTGATTGCTTTCACACACACTCCATTTTCTATTGCACCTAACATCAGTAGCTGAATTGTGAGTGGATTTTGACCTTGCATGAGTTAGAGGGAAGGAGAATTTTTATCGCACCATTCCCCTAGAAGCAAGACAATGCATCAATGAGGAGCTGACTTGCTCCGGCTTCTTGGCCTCTCACACAACTTCAGAGGCTTTGGAGATGGAGCTCAGGGCTCCATTGCTGGGGGAAGTTCCTTTGAACATGTTTAATTTCTGTGAGCTAGAAGTAAAACTGCTTTTTTTTTTTCTTTCCCTTTGAAATCAGTTTGTTCCTTGCTGTTTGGTATTCCTCTTCTACGCTCTCCTGAATTTGTCTTGTTAAAAGACCCAGATATGCCAATCAAATTAAGTGTCACTGTTCTTTAAGTTAACATACGCTCTGTGTAACATCACAGAAGTTGTGCAGAAACTGATACGAAATCTAGCCAGCCCTCAAGACTAATCTTACCTGCCTATAGGCATTGGAGTGTGAAGAATATTGGGTGCAGGAGAACTGTGTTTAAAATGCTTCTGCAATATGCCCCGTGATTTTGCTGTAGTATTTCACAACCTGGCTGCATGGATACTCATTCCTGTTGCTCACAAACTCAAAGCTTCATTTGGTTGTGCATCTTGCAGTTAACTTGTTCAGAGCATCAGAGGGGTTGTTCTTCTTGATTGCGACTCTGATAAAATCTGACATGAAGAGTAACCTTAAAAATCTTTCTTCTTAGGTACAGCATTTCCTTCATACCATTTGCAAGGTAAGCTTCCCTACTGCCTTACTTTTTGTCATCTTGAGGTTTAATGATACAGAAGATTAGTTTATAGAAGCATTGTAATGTATGGCTTTAGAAGTTTTTCCATGATGGCGTTTTAGGGGGAGGAAATACAGGTAGTTAAACCTGAAAACAAAACTAAGCATCTTTTCTATTGGGAGAACACAAATGTAACAAAATGAGAGGGCTTCCTATAAAAAATATGTAAGTGTGCTGACCACATGCTAAACTTAAGGCTTGCCTTTGGAATGCCTAAATGTTGGTCCAAAATGCTACTAGACAAGTGTCATCTTCTGTGTACCTTTTTTTCCTGTTCTCCCCCATGAGCACTATTTTGTGTTTGAGCACACAGTTCTCTGTCCTGCTCCATCAGCCCCACCCTTCTTCAGTGTACCGCCTCCATATGAGCTTACAGGTGTCATTTCCATTGCAGTTGGGCAGGTGGACAGTGAGCAGACCCGCTTGTCTCCAATGCATTCATGTAGTCATGCTAATTATGTAAGCACAATTAATACACGGTCAGCTGATCTTTAAAGTCCTCAGTGTCAGTGCAATAGCAGCATGGAATGAGTCTCATCAAGCAGCATAACTGATTTTTTTGTTTGTTTGTTTGTTTTTCTTTCTCCTGCCTGTAGGGATGCTGTGAAGAAATGTTTTTCGGTCTGTCTGTCCTAACAGGAATACTGGATGCTTCACGAAGTTCTAGGAAGTATAGTAGAACTATGTTAAGATCACTGT
This sequence comes from Buteo buteo, assembly GCF_964188355.1. NCBI lineage: Eukaryota > Metazoa > Chordata > Aves > Accipitriformes > Accipitridae > Buteo > Buteo buteo. The sequence goes on from NC_134178.1 coordinate 39,959,253, forward strand.
GTATGTATTTTTCTACTTCTGTCTTAAACACGTGCCTTTCAGCTTGTTGTTAGAAGCTCCTTGTGTTAAATCCAGTGTATGCAATTGCCTGGTTTTGTAAGCAATGATGTCTGTAGGACAGGGTGCTTGTGATCAAATGAAGTTTGGTCTGGCAGAAGAACTGGCCAAAGGTCCAGAATTTGTTATAATAATTCTTATGTAAAATCATGTATTTGTGTGGTTTTGCAAAAGTAACAAAGTAATACGTGAAGTCTGTAAAATGGAGACCTTGACTCTGATGGGACTATGCAAGTCTAGAGGATTTCTTTTTCAAGAAAAAGAAATCAGTTGGCAACTGATTTCTTACTGACAACTTGGGTTGTTTTAAATAGCGTGTAGTCACTTAATCTTTGCACTATTTGCCTTGGATAATGGAATATTGGTATTCTTTCTTTTCCTGCCTTCCTTGTAAAATTTTAGGTTTATGAGACTTCTAAAAAATTTAATTCTAAATGAAAAGACTGTTTTGGAGTAAGTAAGAAATGTTTGCATCTTTAACAAAGTACTTCATTTTCAGTTTAGACTGATGGTGTTTCCTTAAAATACATGAAAGGGACCTTTTCATCTGTAAAAACTTGTTCCCGTAGGAAAAGCACTTGCAAAATAAGGTTGATAGAATTTTTTCAGCTGCCAGGAGCGCGAGCTCTTTGCCTTGCCTACAGCTAATGGTAACACATACAAGGTAAGAAACTGAAATTTTCCACATGGAGCAAGGTGCTTCTCTTCTTCCCCAGCTGTAGCATAGGAGCAGTGCGAAGCTGAGGGCATGATAGGTAAGCAAAGGGACAATTTATGTATGTCCTGTCTCAAAGGACAAACTCTGTTGATAAGGTGGAAGTGGGCTATTGTTTAAGCAGTCTGGGCTGGGGAGAAGACATTTTCTTCTGAACTTGTAAATAAGTTAACTCAAACATTCCTTTTTTTTTTTTAAGTGGGATCAGTTTCATTTCTCCTAAAGCTTTTGTATACACTAGTGAACTTCTGCTTTGAGGAGAAAGTACAATTTTCTATTGCCTGTCTTAGCAAAGAAAGCGTGTAACAATCTAGCTGCCAGCTCCAAACAAAAGCTGAACAGTCGGTATCCAAATTCCAAGGGCTCTCTACATTCTCTTTATCTTCTGAGCTATGTATAATCATTTACTCCCAAACCATTGCAGTGGTCAGTTGTTTAATATCTGCGCACAGATTCCCGCTTCTGCTGTGTGAGATACTGTTTAACTGCTTTCACCTTTCTGCTTACCAAACTGTCTTGCTGGAGTCAGTGTCTATGAAGATGATTATCCAGTGGACTTTAGTATGAGCTGAAGCCTCTCTTCCTCCATCTACCAGGAATTTAGTCATTTAACAGCGTTGTGCTTGCATGGCAAGTGTATCCTTCACATGTAACACAAAGATTTTAAAGTAGGAAAAACCTAGATCTACTTGGCAATAAAGTGTAAGCCTACAGTGAAGCCAATAATTGTATGGATTCCAGAAAGTTACTAGAAACTAAGTTAATAGAAAATCTTAAACTTAAGTGTCCTTCCAATAATTCATAAAGCACAGTACCATCCTGCTGTTAGGATCCTCTAAAAAGAAGAAATATTCCCTTCTGAGGATGGCATGGAAAGGAAACTTCAACAGGCTTTGTGTGGGTTCCAGCTGGCTAGAGTTACTGTTGCAAAAGCATTTGAATGGAAAATGCCACCTTGAAAACATGGCACTGATACTGGGTTGAAGCAATTATACAGGATGATGTTCAAGTGTTACATCCCAGTGCTGCTTCCCCCCCCAGGTTTTGGAAGTTAGTGTTGAAATAACTGGGTTGACTATTGCTTTTCTTGAAAGGAGGAATTAGTTAAATGCCCAAGAGAGACTGGGAATTAAAGAATACTGATAGTTCTTTTCCCTGACTGATCTAAGACAAGTATCTAAACTGATGTGTGTCTTTTTTATCAGGGAGTAGGTTCAAACCCTAATTTACATCTGTCAAAGGACCTGTGTTAGTCTTTTATTAGGACTTTGATAATGTTTACAGAATTCCTTTGTATAAGGGCAGTTTAAATGCAACCCTAATGCCTTTTACATTCCAGTATTTCTTTAGTTTTAACATCTCTGGATATTCCTGGAAAATGCTACAAGTATAGCATGCATTATTTCTCCTTTCCCTCTCCAGGAAAGTTATGTTAACTTGAATCATCATCAGTTGACACAATGGAATTTGACTTCTGGGGTTCTTTTTTTGAATACTTCAGATTAGGAGTAAAAGGCTTTTGCTTATTCCTTGACAAGCTTGTGCAGGATTTTGGTACCCTGACTCTCCAGCAGTTTGTCTAGAAGAACACTAGAATTGAGTATGTTGAATATTAGTTTTTCAACTTGCATACTAGCTAACTGGAACCTTTTTAGCTGACTGTTGTGAGCACAGCCACTTACTTAGAAGTAGGAAATTGAGGAAACTACTAATAGATATGGCATAAACTTAATGGATTCCCCCCCTCTTCCTTTTTAAAGCTGTACTTCCAAATCCACAGCCTTTTATTCAGTAAGAGAGAACAAATCTTCATTTAACTGCATAGCACATGAGGCTAAGTAATTGTGCCCTTAAAGGAAGGGAACCCAAGGGGAGATGGCAAAGACATAAGGATCACCAGAGTGCCATTAGGGTTTATGTTGCCCTTTGGTGTTGTATTCTGTTCCTGTGAAGGTCAGACAGTGGGAGAGACTCATTGTATTCTTGCCAATATGTGAAACATACTCAGGGTTTGTCATGTCATCTATAAGCAGTTTTGATTTAAAATAACTCTTCTCTACCAGAACAAAACTCTTCAGATTCTTACTCGCTTATAAGTAGTTGTGTTCAGGCTATTGCCAAGTTTAGCAGCAAAAGATTTTTCCACTTTGTTAAAATACTTTATTTTATATGATTTTACATAATCAGGGAGTAAACTAGTATATGAACATTCCCTCTTCACCAGCCTCAATCTGAATTGGATTATACCATTATACCATTTTTTTGTCATTAAAACTACTTTCTCTTAAGTTTTGATATCGTCAGCTTTGGTTATCTGCTTGGCAGGAAGCATGGTGGCCATTTCTGAAGCCCTCTCTAGCTTTGTATCTTAATGTCCTTCAAGGCAGGAATGTTTGTTCTATGCACTCTACTGCAAACAGAGATGTTTGTGTTTTAACTCAAAGTTCCTTCCTTCCCAAAGTCCTTGCTTAGTTGTCTATGGCATTTAACTCAAGGCTGACTTTCCTGAAGAAACTTGTATAATGTTGGATTCCCATCTTGGTAGGATTTGGTGTTCTACCAGAAAGTGCTTTTTGCCCAGCCTCACTGTCAACTTGCGTGTCCACTTTTTTTTTACTTTTTGCAGAACAGCTAACTTAACCTTAACCAAGCAGCCTTAGCATGCAGTTCTAGCATGAAATATGTATATCTGGGATCAGCTGACTTTACAGATACTGTAGAAAGGGAAACAGGGAGGGTGGTAGTCACCTGTTCCCAAAGTACTGAGATTTCATACGTTAAAGTGTGGGATTTTTTTCATTACTTCAAAGTTTTGCTCTATGTGATGAAGTCCGTTGTGAATACTGGTACTATCTGAGACGGTTCTACAGTGATGATGTGAACAATTTAATCTTGTTTAGTATTTACAGTAATAAGATTGTTCATGAGCTATTACAAAAACCAAGGAAGAAATTTCTGCACCAAGTTGAAATTCTTTTAAGAAGTCATGTTTTAAAAAAAGGAAGAGGCTTTTTGTGTGAATACTTACTGTGGAAGTTTGGGGGAGGGTGGAGACTCTACTATGGGATGGCTTCCAGCTAGATGCAGGATGACAGGCTTGAATTGATCATGACTTGTGGGTAGATTGCAGCTGGCCTCCAGCACATTTGGAGGCTCATGGCACTGTTGCCTATGTGCAGTCTGAAGCTTGTGTTCTGGGAACTGCCTTGTGGAGCAGTGTGGGCACTTGAAACTCATCCCCTTCTGCTGTGTGCTAAGAGATTGAAAGAGCCTCTGAGTTTCTGAGAATGGTTCTTGCTTAGTTTTGATTAATCATGTTGATGAAAGATCACTGTTGCTATTGTAGACTCTCAAAACTGAGGAGGAGCATGATATTTAAATATGTTTGTCGTAAATACTGATGTTTACAACCATAGCAAATACTGCCCATGTAGGACAGAAAGCACAGAAATTTTCTTAAAACCACGTGCCTCACTGTAATGTGACAACACTAAATTTTTTTAACAGCTGTGGAATTGTTTTGTAAAATAAAACCCAAACTCTCAGAAATTCTCCACAATGTTTTATACTGTTACTGATTGTTTGCTGTTGTGTTTTTTCTGTGTATTTACACTGTTTGATTTCTACTTTGATAAACATCTTTTTTCCTAAAAACTTTCTCTGTAATGAAGTGAAATCTTTACTTACACGTGCTGGGCTTTTTCTTTCAATAAAGTTGTCATTGCATTAAATGAATTGTTCTTATGGTTAATATGGAGTTTTTAATGATGCTGATTCTCCAGATGATGTTGGAATTGCTGTGGGTTGGTTTCTTTTTTGTTTGTTTTTAAAAAACAAACAAAGTGATTGTCTTGTCCTCACTTCCTTTGCTGTGTACACAACATGTACTGCTGAGGGGAGTTTGCGTGTCACCACTGCTGTGCAGCTGCTTCACCCAACTTATAACTAGCTGAACCAAATTCTTATTGGCATAGCTACATGCACAGTTGGCACAACTAGATATGTTAAGGTGGAGATGATATTTTTATTAGTACTTATTTACCTCAAGAGTCAACCTAGATGTGCCAACAAACTATTGGCTTAGTGCATGCTACAGAGCAAATAATTCCTGATGCTATTCTGTCAGCCAAGGCTAGTTATGAAGCAACATGCCTCTGGCTCTTCTTTGTGGAATAAATACAATCTGAATACTGGTATACACTGGAAGTAAAAAGTCAATGATTTATGAATGTGTGTTAAAAGTAGAGTTAGAGGCAATGATTTTAATTTTTTTTTTAAACTTTCAGAAAGCATGTCTGTTTAAGTTTGTGCCTAATACGCATCCAAATACTTGCTGTGGTTTTAATATTCCTTGACAGTGTATGAGGCTCTGCATTGGGCTGTTCAGAGTACATTAAACTTTCTTCTGACTGACAGGGCAAACCAAAGCAGTTGAATTTTTTTGCAAGGGTGGTGGTGAGACTTGCGTGCTGTGGGTGACTTAAGTTTTCAGTTACTTTTTTGTTTGTTTGTTTTTGTTCTTCTAAGCAAGCTCTGTTTCAAAGCTGACTAAACTGAAACTTCTGTCCTACAGGAAACTCCAAAATTTTGTTTGAAACAGAAGCAGCAGCCTGTCTTCCTGTAATATAGAAATCTAGGGATTTGGATTTTATCTTTTTGAAAAGGTTAGAGCTTCCAGGGACTGTAAAGGAGACCTTGATATATCTATTTCATATTAAGACAGCTATGAATCCGAGTCCTAAAAGGGCAATAAATCCTTTCCATATTTAATAGTAGCAAAATAGAGCTATTTTGCTTGCCTAGTTCAACCTCCTGCCTAACAGCAAAGCTGTAGAACTTTGCCACATCATTCTCATGCTGAGGTCTTAATACCTGAATGATTTAAAAAAATAAATAAAATTAAGTCTTCATTTGAAACCTCTAAACAATGCATGATCAGGAGCCCTGTAGGGAAAGTGTATTCTGTAGATGAATTTGCTCCTTAGAAATACTCTGTGAAAGGGTTTATCAGTTGTACTACAGTATCTAGTCCCTGAATCCCATCTATAAATATTGAGGCAGAGTCATCAGCACCACATTCAAATTCAGTGACAAGACTTGGAAGGCTGCCATACTCCTAATGCCTGCTCCCCTCCCTTCTTCCACAAGGTCTGATTTGCAAGAGAGGGTATTTTGTGGATGCAAGAAGTTCAAAGTTGGGGGTTGGTATTTATTTCCTTCCCTTACTTCTACCTTTCCTATTGAGCTCAGTCTTGGTTGCAGTATCCAGTGGGGGTACAGTCTTCTATCCGCCCAGCCATGAAGAGCTGGAGATGCCTGAAGGGAAAAAAAAAATCCTCTGTCTTTTCACTTTTCTGAAGAAAGCTTCTGATGAATTAGAGATTGAATAGTATATCTAAGATGCCAATCTTTGGGATTGGTATCTTAAGTTAGCTTATTTGAAACCCTTTTAAGTTTTTCTTGGGTTCCCTTGTGGTATGTCTAAACCAGGTTATTCCTGAGAGTTTGTGCTTTAAAATCTCTGCAGAAGCAAGTGTGGAGTAATGCAGGTGTAGTGGAAAAATGGTACATTGAAAGTATTGGCTGGCCAACATGATTTCATCGCAGCTCTGAAGGGCTGTTGCTTCCAAATATGTGGAGTGAGAACAAATTATTTTATGATGGGCATGTACTCCTGTGTTTTCTAGTTGTGTGTAACAGGATGTGTCAGGCTCACCACTTTTGAGAGAATCAAATGCTTCAAGCCAGTTATACTTGCAACTTGTTAACTCTCATAGTTAACAAAAAGCTTTAAGTTATACATCCAAGTCAAAAGTGCGCATTTGATTTCGCTAATATAAACACTGAACCTCTGACTTTTGTTCTGAAATGTTGTAAATAGAATTTTAAATTTTGTTTAGAATCTCTCAAATTCTTTATTTTTATTATTTTCTGACCTTAAAAATGGGGACAGTAATAGTTTCTTGCTCTAGGTGCTAATCCATGTCTGGAGACAGCACTGAATATCTTCAAGTAGGAAAAACAAATTAGGGAAAAGCATAATTATTGTTTAAAACATACTAACTTACATTTATCACCAGCCTGACTACATCAGGATTTTTTGTTGTTGTTGTTCCTCTTTTTAAAAAGAAGAAAGGTTGCTCTGGAAAACCTCCCATGCTTTCTGGGCTCAGGATTAATCTCAGTTATAATCTCAATTATAACACCAGGCAAGGAGGTACTACTTGAACAAGCTGCCTGCCTCACTGCCAAAAACATACCTGGTAGAAGTTATTGAAACTGTCCCCTCACCCCCCCAACATTAATGAAAAGGCTAATCTTCTCTAAGTCTCTTCTAACCTAGCAATCTCTTAAGGGGCTGGATCCGTGATTAAAAAATAGAGGGAAAGCAGCTGTCTTTTTATCCTCTCTTAATTATTCCTTGGTAGTCGATAGGTGTTGATTTCCTAGGAGTGTCATGGTGATGGAGGTTACGTTTCCCTGTGTTGTTGGGACTAAATGTTCAGAGGGGGGTTAGTTGTTTGAATGCTTCAGGGGGAGCTTTGGAGATGGAAAGAGTGAGTCTTGTTCTCTGCGATTTCATCTGATCACGGAAGGGCTGCCTTTTATTTGGAAACATGCACCTAAAGGCCAAAAAACAGCTATCCAATGTCAAGGCAAGGAAGGCCTCTTTAATTAACCTTTTTTCTTTTTTGTTTTTTCTTTCTGGTGTATCTCACCAGCTGGTGGCCAGGAGGGTTTTAGAACGAGTTTAATTAGAAAGTCAAAAATAATACCTTTTTTTTTTTCCTGCTGTAACTTGGTCTATAAACTCCAGTAAGTCTTGCAGGATTGTTCTTTCACTGCTCTCCCCAGTCCTCGTTGCTTCATTTAAAAATATGAGTCCCTAAATTCTTACTAGTAAATTCTGGACATGGCTGGAGCTGGTTATGAGTGTTGTACTTGCATTTTTAACGAGTTTACAATATTGCAGGTTTTGTATGAGCATCTGCTGCTCCTTCCGATGTACCTACTGATTTGCTTGTTTAATTAAATGGGGGACAAGTGCAAGAGGGGTAATAGCCTTCTGTCCTCCAGCCCTGCTCTATCCCACTTGCAGTGGCAATGATTGTCAGTCACCTTGTTACTGTGTTACTCTGTAATTGCAGCTACCCCTTCTTCAAATGTCAGGTTCAGTGAGATTTAACTTCCAGCCCAAGAAATAAGCCACCTGACATCTGAGAATGGATTATTCTCAGTGCCCCGGCAATACCTACATCCAGTGACGTTAATCTGTTTGTGCCTCAGTTTCACCATTTTTAGACTTGGGAAAATTGATCTTGCAAGAAAGCAGGAGAGAGAAGAGATGTTTGGGAAGGATTCGAAGTCATTATTTAGATGAACAGAGGGACATAAGATTAGAGGATGTTTCTTACTTCTAAAACAGGCTAAGTATTCAAGGTAAAGATTTTCACCCTTAATATTTTTTTAAATGAAAAGCCAACAATAAGCAAATAACTTTGACTATGAATCTGTCTGGATTCTCTTCTGCAGCCGTCTGTTTCACACAGCTGCCATGGGAATATACGATGTGAAGAAGCCTGATGTGTGGGATGGGATTCATATGGGTCTGGATGTGTATTTTAAAGTAAAATCTCGGGCCCAAGCGCATTCAGCTGATCATTTGCTTGCATGCATGCAAACTTGTTATTTCTTTGGCTAATTCTTCTAGGCTGGAAAGATATTTCAGTGGTGAGCTGTGCCTTCTGGATATGTTGCTACATACATCGCAAATTGCTCTTAGTCTGAACTCTTGCAGCTGAAACACCCTTCCCCAGGCTGAAAATAGCAATTGGGCTATTCCCACTAGCCAACCACAGGTAACTACTCTCATTTTGGAAAATGTGGTTGCAGGCATCCGGAGCTATGGTAACATAGTTATAAAATCAAAATTCAAACTGTATGGAAGTCAGGTATTTTAAGAGATTAGATTTGTGTTGGTTTTTTTTCTTCTAGGACACAAGACTTTCAAGCACCATGGACCTTGTGTGAGTGATAACTGTAAGCACCTAAGTGTAAGTTACTTTTAGTATCTGAAAGTGCATTTTGCTATCGTGCAGGATGCAAATTTTAGTATGATACTCCAAAGCAAATGCCTTCGTGTTTCTCCCTTAGGGACGCTAGCTGTAAAAAAAACCAGTCTTATTGATGAAAAACTTGCTTCCCAGCCCATTACTGGAATGGGTCCATTATTCCTTCCTTCCATATGTCCTTGCTTCTCCACAGCTCTGTCCCAGGAGTGCTTTGGGCAAGCAATGCACTCAGGGCAGTACCTCCCTTCTTTTGCTTTTTGGTTGCCTCCATTTCCAATCCACCTTTGCTAAGCATATGCTTTACCTCTAGCAATTCACCAACGTCTTCTGGTGAGACAGCGTTTCAATTGTCATTTTGAAACCCTTCCACCAGCATGAACTGTTGTCACTTTTATGCATGCTTTTGATTTCCTTTAAGCTCTAAGCATCTTGAGGAAGGCAGTTTAGATCTGATTTTTCAAAGGCTCTAATCTGGTATCATTCCACTTGAAGCCCTGTGGGAGTGGTGAGCAGTCAGTACTTCTGAAAACCATGCTGCTTCCCTTTTGGTTTAGAGCTGTCTGAAAAACTGAAGTTGTTGAACTGAAATACACAGTACTTCAACCAGCTCTGATTTGGGTGTTTATTGATATTTATAATATAATGAAACTAAAAGCAGTCTCACATAGTCTCCTATGCTATTTGATCACATGCAGAGAAAAAAATCACAGTAGTAGCTTCTCTCTCCTCTGAGCATTTGGAAACATAAAGAGAACCCAAACATGAACATATTCCATGTTACACAAACATACTACCTGAGATACAATTATTTTTCCAAATGCAAAGTGGCACACTTCCAAGTACCTAAATATCTTACAGATTTTGAAGTACATTCTTCAGTTGTTCAACAGTGAAAGTGGGCCGGATATTAACTAGAAGTTGCTATTTGACACCTTCTAGTGTAATTCACAAGGTGAGTTGACTAATAGAGTAATCTAGGTAATTTTTGTTATGAGTTGACAATTCAAAAAAAGTTACATGAAGGCTGAAAAGAAGAGAGAGAAGATGTGTTAGAGTGTGAAGTCTGAAAGTAGCATGATGTAGATGTAAACATACCTCAGACCTGTCTGGGTTGCACCTTCCAATGGTGCTGAGATTGCTGGGAATTGAGGGTTCTCTTCTAAAGTCTCCCATTCTGCAGAACATCACATCACTGCACACCTGCAGCTGTGCAGTTTTGAGGACTTGCAGCCAGTATCCTTACTCTGTGTAGGGCTTAAGGGATCAGTAGGACTACTTGCCAAATAAGGTGCCGTACAACACAAATAAGATCAACAAGCTCTGGCCCTTGCTGCTTAGGTAGATGGTATCTCTCAGGTTTTTTAACTGCAAGATCTGTTGAGCATTGTCAAATGATGGATTTAACTTAAATTCTGTTTTACAAAGTTTGCCAGACTCTTTCTTGTCTTTATAAACCCCATCAGTGATCCACCAAGTCATTTCACCTTTTAGAAAGAATCGGAAGCACAGGAATTCAACAGGGGCTATTGAATTAAACGAATGCAAAGTTCTCAATAAGTAGCCAGAAAATATATTTCTCTAAAAATGACTTCCAACAGTATGTTTTCATAATTAAGTCATGTCCAACAGACCAGAAATTTCAGACACTGTTGGAGCTAGATGCATCAGGAGAAATGAGGCACTCAAATGCCTTGTTATGTGCCAAAGTCCAGTGTTTACGGATCACCGGTGTTCACGTGGCCTCCACTTAACCCCTTAGCATGGAACTGAGCCCAGGTCTCTCACATCCTTGGTTGAGTGCCAAAATTGTTGGACTTCTCAGTAAGACGATGGCTTCTTTTTGGGGGGTATGTGCGGTTGGATTAGGCTTGTCAGAGAAGGTCTCAGCCTGAGACGAGAGGGAATGCCTGTTTTAGGGATGCTGAGGGAGCTTTTGTATGAGATGGACGCTGAGCAGGTCAGCAATGCCAGGCCTCGGGCAGTTAGGCTCACACCCAGCCCCAGAAGCGTGGGGTCTGTCCCTGGAAATGGAGCCAGAGGCATGTTCAGCTGCTTGTGAGGTGCAGCAGGGGTTTTGTGAATGACAGTGAGACCAAGGGATGGACACGGTAGGCATCGACAGTGGAGTGTAGGGACGATGCCTTCTCCTTGTACATTGCAACCTTGGTGCAGAAGGGTTTCTTACTATTACATTTTGATTTAGGAACATAGAGGAACGAGGTTAATGCGTTTCTTCAACACACCTGGTGAAAATATTTTAAGACTACCTTCTCTGAGTAACTATCTTGACTGTTACCAGCTCCTTCAGTTAGAGTCCGCATCAGCGTGAATGCAATTTCCATGCATTGTTTCAGTCTGGAAATGAAACAATTTTCATTAATGGAAACCTGGTTCTCAAGCAGAACAATTAGACCCACTTCAGGTTGAAAAAAGATAAAAGCATGCTAATTTGGATGGAGGACTCTTCTTTCAAGGCAGCCAATTGAGTCATCAGCCTGCCACCCACCTGACCGTCTGACAGGTAATTAGGAGATAGTCCTCTTTTTGTGCGGAGTGTGTGCGTAAACCTCCACACGCTGGTGTCGCTGCCCATTGGGACTTCCAGAGGGAAGAGCTAGTCAGTGGCAAAAGAGTGAGGAGAGCGCATTTGTCAGATGGTGCCTAATGAACTGACTTGTTTTTTGATTTAGTTCATTATTTTTGTCTTCTAACAGCTACTGAAGTTTCTGGCAGTAAAGTCGTCATGGCAGACCTGGGCTGCAAAAAAACCAGCGACTGTACCGTCTCCAGGCTACTCAGCGTAGTGGAGAGTGAACTCCGGGCTGGGAGAGACAAAGGCGATCCTACTGAGAAACAGCTCCAGGTTGTCTTAGAGGATGCGACGCTCTGGCAGAGATTCAGGGAAGTCACTAATGAGATGATCGTGACCAAGAACGGCAGGTGAGTGATCTGCTCAGCACAGTGGGCTAAGTATAGGTGATAGCCAGGCGGGTTAAGTGGAATAATAATAACTTGTGTGTGCAGACTGGCAAGAATTGCAATGAGCACTTAACAGTTTATCCCTGCAGCCTTGCAGTCCCCTAAAACCAGCATTATGAACAGAAAGGGGTGTCCCTCCTACTTTTTGGTCACAGCTAAACCATCCCTGCCACCCTTTATTCCTGCTTGCAAAACGTGCTGGAGAAAGATATTGACTGACTTAATGTTGCACAAAAAGGGAACTTTTGCAAGGGAATAGATGGTACCTCAAAACCTTTTGAATGGCTTCTTGTACTAATAATCATCAGCCTTTATTAGCAAGTCCTTACCTGTAAACCTCAAATTACTGTACAGAAGCAGATTGGTGAAGTTATCGCCAGCTGCAGTTCCTGTCTCTCTGGCCTTGGGTATTAAAAGCTTGTACAAGCAGTCTGTACTGCAATGGGCTACAATAAAACTGTGCCCTATGTGGCATGTATGTGCAGTCCGGATTGTGTGGTCCCACAATGGTATTGCTCCGTAGTTGTTGCTGATGCCCTTAGAAACAAGCGCAGAATATTGGTTAACGCACAGAGTTTCAGAAAGACGAAATATTGTGATGTAAATGGATCACATATCTTACTATTTTGGGAACACAGAAAGGCATAGGAAAAGAGTGTAAAACCTGGCGAGAAGGATACTAATTCTGAATCAGACACTGGCTTGAAGGAGGCTCTCCACAGAGGTTCTTCTCTGAACTGGGCTGACAGCAGAGTCCAGCCCATAACAGACAGGCAACTACTAGAATAAGATTCACTGGTACAGTGGTACTAAGGTTTTTATTTAATGTGTACCCTCGCCACCCCTCTGCCGTGTGTCCTCTCCACCCCTAGCCCCCCCTCCCCCCCAAGATGCACGCATTTCTTTTGCAAGAGCTCTCAGGAGATCTGAATAGGAGAGAAGAATTAAGAGGTGGAGAGAAAGATTTACTTATATGGTGTGACTTTTATTAATTTTGCAGACTTCAAGTTAGCGGAATTTGAGGATGATATTACTGTTGACTGTAGCTTGACAAGGGACATAGGTGAAAGCAGTTAAAAGGAAAAATCTAGTCTGTTGGCTCAGCAAGGTTATTCTGTTGAGAGAACAGCTACCTTGCCAAAATATCAGCTCTTGGTGTAATGCTGCCTATTGCCATTCTGATTCTTCCTAATAGCCTATGGGAATAGAAATCTTCTGCTGAGGTTTTCTTCACACCGAGAAGCTGCTTCTGCTTCATTTAAATTGCTTTAAAAACTGCTGTTAGACTACAGCAAACTTCTGAGTGGACTTCCACTTAGTGTACAGTAGCTTAAACCGACTCCTTAGCAGGGTAAGTGACCAAAAACGAGGTAAGATAGGTTTGCCTCCAATTAATTAAATTGGTACAAAAAATTGCACCTTACCAACAGGGTTTTTTTCAGTTTCTTTCCTCTCAGCTAATGTAACTCATGATTGTATGGTGATACTAGTTTTCTCTAAAATGTCTAGGTGAGTGCATAGATAAAATCTCTTTATGATGATAAGGGAATCTTTCATTATTTGAATATGCCTGGCTACTTTTTATTTCATTGTGTAAGCTGCCTTGTTTTTCTTTATTCTAACTTATACGCTCCTTATCAGCTTGATCCTATTTTTCCTAAAGCCAGTGACAGCTCCAGTAATGTTAGTGGGGGCAGGAATAGGGTTTTTTATGATCAAACTACAGCCATCTCAAAATAAAAAAAAATAAGTATGTCATGCTGTCATGTTCATAAATCCTTTTTAAAAAGTCAGTGTAGCATTAGGGACTATGAAAAAGGATCCTTGCACTTCTGAAAGTATCTTCCATAACATACACATCAGCGCACCAAAAAGAAATACAGACAGTGGCCTGCAGCAAAGCTCTCTGAACAACTCCATGCTATTCAAAAGGAGACAAATTTGAGACAGTTTCCTATGAGTGCTGAGTTCTTTTCACGCTCAAGATTCTTCAGTAATTGTCTTCAGAGGGATCCTAAATAGAAAAAAATATTGATCTAATTCTGCTGTTGCTTAAATCAGTAGAACTAACTCAGTCATTCTTGCTGAAGGGTGTACAAATGCTTTTGAAAACTGTGTTCTACTATTAACGAGAAGAGCCAGTCTGAACTTCTGCGTGTGAAAACTAAGACAGTGTGTGTGGACACATTGTTAGCAAAATTCAGAAATTAAACTGAAACCTGATACAGGACCATCCCAGAGAATGAAAGGCTGATTGATTAGTGATCCTCAAGTGTCAAATTCTAGTATGCACAATTCTATCTGCTGTGATTGAGTTATCTCTAATTGGTACCGAGGGTCCCAAAATGTCATAATTAGATGAATCAACCTCAGTGTTAATACATAGATGTGACTTCATTGCTGTATCGTACTTCATTATAATAATTACCTGCCACAGCACTATGCCTAGGTACACAGGGAAGATAGATGTATTCTGAACAGGACAGACATCAGTGAAATTAAACCGCATGCTATATCACAAAATACATCCCAATGAGTGCAGCTGATACGGTGGGAATCAGTTTCCTATTTTACTCAGATTTATTGTATTCAGTTGGTATTTCGATATCAAATGCTGTGTTCTCTGATTGAGCAGGTTTCCTCTCTCAGTGTTTATACCATATTAGCTATGCAGTATCCTGAGACTTTGCAATCCACATTATTGTACGGAGGCAGGCAGGTGCCACTGTTCCCCTTTGCATATGGGGAGAATCCACAGTGGATCAAGGCAGGCAAACGTGAGTTTGGGGAGAAAAGCCCTTTCCAGGCTTAAATGCTAAAGCAACTTTACTGGCTACTACACATTCAAGTTTGATATCAAACATGTTCCCACTCATGTTCTGTACCGTGGAGTAATTGTAGTAGATCTGCTCTAAATAAATTGAAGAGGCTGAAGTGCTCAGCTATTGCGGTAATGGAGGTCATGTGTGTACCTACTCAATCGTTGAAACAAACATTCTGACTGAGACAAATTTGGAGAAATCATCATTTGCCATGCTAAAAGACAGACAAATGTGATTTTAAGAGTAAAGCCACTTAATCAGCAGAACAAGTGAGGTGGTAAGTTTTCCATCATTAGAATCTGCACAGTCAAGACATGCTGGTCCAAGTGAGGCAGGGATTAACTGTGTGTGAAGCAGGTTGATGCGGGGACGTGCTATAATCTCTGTGGTACAGGAGGCTAGACTTGATGATACTGTATTCTCTTCTGGCATTAGTCTGTAGGTCTTTTGGGGATAAACTCAAGCCTCTCAAGTAGAAAGGCAGAGAAGTCTGCATTGTGAGCAGAGGAATTATGTATGTAACAAATAGTTCTGAGACATCTAGTGAAATTAAATTTTCGTGTGGATGAATTTTCCTCTCCAATTTCAGCTAAATATCTAAGTCTGTTACTCTGAAGACTGACAGTAGGGGATCTAGAGGGCACAGGGAGCAATGCATCCATACTTTCTATCACATCCCAGTTTGATAGTTGGTGCATCCTGGTCAGAAAGACGCATTAAATGTAGCATATAAATCCTTGGCTAAGCTGCTTTTAGTTAGAAAGATCACGGTTCAATATATCTTTCTCAATATTGCACTGTCCCTACATCACCAAGTATTTACATTAGATTAAAAATCTCAAATTTCTCAAATCCTGTCTTTTCCTGTCAGCAGAAGGTGCTGAATGTATACAGCAAAAACTATATAAAGGTGGCCAGAAAGATAGGTGGCGAGTGGGATGTCATAGGAAGTTGTTAGCAATCTGCAGTTGGGTATCACTGGAGAGTATGGCTGCAGGGGCAGAGACTTTTGGTGTCCCTTGAGAGAGCCTGGAATTTCAGCTCTCTTCTGGTGTATTTTGGACGTCTTGCACTGCTACCTAACTGAGCCTAGAGAGCTACCTTACCTTAGCCCCATGGCCACAGACCTTGGAAAACTGCTGTGGTTGCCTGGTGTAACCAGTCTCTCTGTACCCATAGAGAAAAGGAGCTTGAAGATTTATTGGCCTGTGCATAAAAATGTGGCATGGCAAAATGGCAGTTGCCAGGAGAGGTCAGTACGGAGGAGTGTGGGGCAGGGAAGCCTCTTACTCATATAAGAAGAATGTAGGAGGTAATACGTAACAGCTATAATAATCCTCCACAGTAACGATGTGTATTCCTTGACAAGCTAAGAAACTTAATGAATAGGACACCTTTGTTGGGAGACTCCTCTGTTCTGCTGACCACAAATTTTTCCCAGTTCCTGAAACTGTTGGAGTCCTACTAACTCTATTGCTGCAGACTTTCAGGCACTGAGATGCCAATTCAAAGCTCTGTGGTATGGATTACAAGTACTGGGACAGACAGAAAACTGCTGAAAGTCTAGCTGTGAGCTGCTGCAAATCTCCTTTACAAAAGAAAAAATAATAAATAAAAGGGGATGGAGAAAAGGTGGCATTGGACCTTTAAGCACAAAAGGAGCATTTTCCCAAAACTAAATAAAGGCAGGATTTCAGTTTTAAATGCACAAGATGGTGGGAAGGCTGGATGGTAGATGTCTAGAGCTTAGTAAAGGACAACGTTGCATCTAAGGTGGAACTAAAAGTAGAAGACCAAGCTGATGAGGTCAGGAATATGGAAGGATAGGACCAAATTACTGGAAGAACTGCCCAGTGCAAGGTCTAATGGCAAGGTTTTTTAACCAGACTTCTCAAACTGGATGTTTATGTAATAGTAGTGGGACAGTATGCGAGTACTTACACTCAAGGAAGGGAGAAAACACATTTCAGCTAACTACAGACTTTTTAATATATCCCTGTAATAAGAATTCAGGATGTATTTTGAAGCAAAGAGTAAGGAAATATGTGGCAGACAATGGAAAATAAGATAAAAAGGCATTTTATTAAATTTAAGTCATGCCAGACTAACCTGACACAACTCTGATAAAGTAAAGAAGTATTTTTAGACAAGGAAAATGTAGCAGACTTATTAGGACATTTAGAATAGCACTACCTGGAAACCATTACTCAAGTGGGAGATGTTGGGGATTAACACAAGAACCACAGGAAATGACAGAGGGAAGTGACTGACTTTGCTCACAAAGATGATAGAATATGACCATCCCTTCAAAGGAAGGAGAAAAACCTTTGTATAGAGTAGCGTGGTCAATAAATCTGACTGGAATCTGATGAGTACCTGGCTGGGATTATGTCCTGATTGCTGGAGATTGCAGGATGATTTTAGAGGATATATCCAGAGTCAGACCAAGTGGGATTCAGCCGCTGGACAGAGTACGGGACTGTGTGTCAGGGAAATCTAAGCACCAAAGTAGTGCACTTTATAATAGGATTCTGCAGTTAATGCAGTGAAACTGTGGTTCCAATCCACCTTCTCAGTCATTTTCAGCTCTGTTCAATCCTGTTCACGCCTTCTTGTCCCACACCTAAGGATGTTGTATTTAGCATGTCCAGATCCCAGGGACTCTGTTGACGCTATACACAGTTCATTATATTTATAACTCTTGGCATGAACAAGACCTTAGTGCCCTACTTTAGAGATAACACTTTTTTTTCCCAAATGATTGAAATAAAATGAAGGATTAACCTTTAAGAGACTTCTTCAGCTAGATGAAGGGAGGGAGGATATTTTTTACATTGACCTAATCTGTGAGCATCTGGTCACAAACATACTGAGGAGAGTCTTTCGCAACCAGTTTCCAGTGGTGTCTCCCTTTTTTGTTTCCTGGCCAGGCGGATGTTCCCTGTTTTAAAGATCAGTGTGTCAGGCTTGGACCCGAACGCCATGTATTCCTTCCTGTTGGACTTCGCCCCAACTGATGGCCACCGCTGGAAGTACGTCAATGGAGAATGGGTGCCGGCTGGGAAACCAGAGCCACCAAACCACAGCTGCGTCTACATCCACCCAGACTCTCCAAACTTCGGAGCCCATTGGATGAAAGCTGCTATTTCCTTCAGCAAAGTCAAACTTACCAACAAGCTCAATGGGAGTGGGCAGGTATGGCCTAATGTTTCCCCATACACCTCTTGGCTTCAATTGCAAGCACCTACCAATCAAGAAATATCAAGGGTGCATTTATGTAATTATAGAGGCCCTTACAGGCCTCTTCACCCACAGATGCCAATTATTTGCTGGAGGCCAAATGTAAACAGGAATAAACAGGCCTTAATTGGCGCTTTCAGATTTTAATGGACTTCTTGATGTTAAGAGAGACAGAGTGCTGTGGTTTACTTAATCATCAGGGGGCTTTTCAGAGTTGGTCTTGTGTGCTGGGGATTTTTACATAGGACTTCATAGAAGGGGGAAAAAATGGTCACGGGTATTAGGTTTTTGTTGTGTTCCCCCATGTTGTTTGGTGTAAGTGGAATGTTGGCAGGAGTCAGATAGCAGAATAAAAGGCTGCTCCTAAATGAAATAATTACTATGTCTGCTTCTGCATCATGATAATTATCAATATTCTATTGAATCAGCTTTGGCCTTTGGAAAGAAACCACATGTACCAGAAATAAGTGACTTTCTCTTTGAACCCCTTAAAAATGCAAACAGGAAAATTAGTTTTGTTTCATATTTTATTTTTGACGATGCATCTAAAGGTAAAATGTTGCACAAGACCTTTTGTTTGCTTGTTTGTTTTGTAAAAAACTCCTACATTGGATGATACTTGTCAGCCCAGAATCAATCTTTTTTGTGTAAATATTATACATTCTCTATCTGTTATTTCCATTAGGTTTGTGAGGTAACTCCATAAGCCTAGTAGCCTAATTAGGTAGGAAATTATCTCAGTTTTCACAGACTGGAGAACAGAAAGATGACCTGACTTTTCCTAAGTCACACATGGAACCAGCACACAAGATTTATTGTGGAGCATAGAACTGGATCTGAATTTGCTTGTCCTGCATTCAGGACCTCTGAAAAGTCAAAGGCCTCAGAACAGTATGCATAGGGGTAAAAAAAGCTACAGGAAACCAACTTGGAAGGTCAAAGAGACCCTAGGGAGAAAACAAAGGAACATGATATGTATATATGGTGAAGTGGAGAGGAAAAAAGTAGAAAGGAGGGGAGGAAAAGCCATATGAGAAACAAAAGTCTCCAAATAACAAACAACTGAAGCTCCCCTTGTTTTCTTTTGAAATCTTGACAACAGTGTTGAGGTAAACTATGTCCACGCTCTGTGCTTCAGCTTCCCCTTCTGTGTTGTTACTAGAAAGTAAAAGCTGACCAATAGTGCTTTATGCTAATGGCTGCGTTCTTCCATGTATATATATGGGTATGCACACAGCATTTTCCAAAGTACAGATTTTTTCTTGCCGTAGATAGAATTAAGCAATGTAATAGACTTCCTGAGGAAGGTGTATTGTGGAATGAATGCTATTCACAGCTTTTAATGCTAGGTTAGAGACATCTGCCAAGGCTTGTTTAGATACACTTCATCTTGCCCAGAAAGATGACTAGGTGACTGCCTCGGCTCCCTCCTGGCCCTGATTTCTCTGATGGTGATTCTAAGTCTTTCAGACAGTAGGACAGGGATTGCCCCTTAACAGTTTCAACAGCCTCTAGTGCAGTGGAAGCCTAATGGTTTGAAAGCCATAGCTGCTAACATAAATATTCACTAATGCTGCTGTATTGAAAGCTTTAAATCCAAGTCCAGTGAAGGCTCTTTCTGTTCAGCCCTGTAGTTCATCAGAAGGGAGGAAGGCACCTGCCCTTCTGCTCTCAGTAATCACTGACTGGGGAGGTTTAGCAGGGACATCTGGTCTATTAAAGAGCCAGAGCAAAGAGCAGCTGTGGGGTATCAGAGTGGCGTTGGGGTCTGTCTCTGTTTTGTTTTCTGCAGATAATGCTGAACTCCCTGCATAAATATGAGCCGCAGGTACACATAGTTCGTGTAGGAGGCCCCCACCGGATGGTGATGAACTGCTCCTTCCCTGAGACACAGTTCATAGCCGTGACTGCCTATCAAAATGAAGAGGTAGGTGAATGCCACACTGTGCTCTTGGTCACCATTGATGAGATACATTAAAAGCTTATTTATTATAAGATCAGCATGGACAGACTGGTCTTTTTCTTGTTTCCCCACTGGTCCCACGCAGTATAATGCTCCATTCAGTCTAATACTCTTCTGCAGTAGAACATTGTCTAATCTAGTGTCTGGCTGCAGTACTAAGCCAGGTTTAGCTTAATATCCTGCCATGGCTATTCCAGACTGGTCCATCTGTCCTGGCATCTCAATCCCTTACTGGAAAAAACCCCTACAGTCAAGTCCAATATCTTCCTCCAGCAATGACTGATAGTTATAACAATAACCCTATCTCTGCCCACTCCTTATAATACATACAATTGCAGAACAGTGCAGCATTCCATGGGAAAATTTCTACCCAACCTCAAAACTGTAATTGAGGGATGCTTTGGATTGTGACAATTGCTAACTCGTGTGCCACATCCTTTAGCTAGTGTTGCTACAGATTTGATTCATACTTGGTAGGAATTCAGTGTTTAAACTCTCTTGAGAGGGTCCACTATCCCACAGGATTTGCCAGACTGGACCATGCCATTATGCTGCCCTGACTGGTGTTCTGCCTGTGGCGCTGATCAGCACGCAGCACTCTGCAACGAGCAAAGCTCTCTCCTAACCAGCCCTGGAAAACATCATGTGTGGGGATATATTTTGTTAAGCTAACCAAGGCAGTTCCACTTAGATTACTCTGGAAGATGTTTTGTCAAGTTTCTATTCTAAATTGCCTTCACTAACATGCCTTGTTTTCTGTAAACTCAAGATAACAGCTCTCAAAATCAAGTATAATCCCTTTGCCAAAGCCTTCCTGGATGCAAAAGAAAGGTGAGTTCATCTTTTTTTTTTTGCTCCAGTAGCATTTTGCTGCCGATACGGTTAAAACTGCAGCATCACAATGTGAAAGATAAATTATATAACTTAAACTTGTTTCTGCTGTCTTAAATCCAGAGTCACTCCATGGATATTAGTGGGGAGACTCTCTATATAATTATTACAATGGGGTCTGAAGTGAGTGAATATCCTCTTGCGGATCCTAGGACTTAGCACTGTCTACACAGGAAGCCTGAAATGCGGTGGTGTGAACTTCCCCAGTAATGTTATACACTGTGTGCGTTCACTACGTTGTACGTAAACTCCAATGAATCCCATAATTTGATAGTTAACTGCGGGTGTCAAAAAGCTTAACTAAAGTGAAACTGCACTGCAAATGTAACATAACTACACTGCTACTAATCTGTGTGATGTTTTTATTGAAAGTAACCTGTAGGTGTTAACTATATAAGATGTTAGAGGTGCTTCCATCAGAAATAAATTGTGGTTTGTTTTTCAAAGTTTTACTTGCATCATCCATGCTCATGCAGTAGGGCATCCAAATGATGCATTTCAGTCCATTATTGCTAACAAATTTAGTTTGGACCTGGTATGTCTTCTGACATGTGAAGTGTCCCACGTGCCTGCAGAAGAATCTGAATTTCTTTCCATTCATCTCGCCACTTAAGCTGCTGTGTCTCAGCATCAGGGTTTCCAGCTGCAGAGGGGGAATGCTGCCTTTTGCTTGCCGGGCTGAGCGGGAGGCAGAGCCCTGCCTTGGTCTGGGCGGGAGGCCAGGCTGAGACTGTTGATGCTAGCAGGAACAGTGCCCACAGGTAGATTTAGAATTCCAGGTTCAGACCTCAAATTTGGCACAAACTTAGGAACATTTTTATGTACACCATCAAACCTAAATTCCTGCTTCCTTTATGGCAGACTGCAGAAAAGTCCACTGCTGCCTAGCAAGTGGTTAAAGAAGATGGATTTCCCTTCTTTTTAACTTTTCCATTTTTTTTTAGTCAGTAGTTCTGTTTTTAACTTTCTTTTGGAATTTCTCAATGACAAGTTTTACCACTAAATATTTTGCTTTTCAGAAACCATCCCAAGGATGCTCCAGAAACAGCCTCTGAAGGTCAACATATGACATATTCTCACTGTAAGGTTTTTATTTGTGTCAGCTGGAAGTTTTGTGTGGTATGATAGGTGCTGGAAACCTGGGACTTGCTTAACTGAATCATACCAGTCATTCACTGAGTCCTGAATTGTGTTAATTGAAAGGAACCCTTTAAAAAAAAAAAAAAAAAGACGACTGAAGAAACCCCACAGCAGGAAATAATACAATAGTTTCTGCAGAGGGATCGTTTTCCTTATGATGCAGTTTTTCAAAATTAAAAGTAATCTAGAATCAAGATGATGGATGACATTTTTAGGGCTTCTCCCCCCCCCGCTTTTTTGTATTTGTAACTGTGAATATTTTTGTCACCTATAAAATTACCTTTCATTGCTGAACAGGTAGGAAAAATGGGGGGAGCAGAGGTTGTGGGTTTTTTAATGATAGTTTTTCTTTCATTTGTTCTTTGAAGTTTGTGACATTTTCTGTTAGTTGTTTCAGGTCTTGTTTTCAGGGTTGGTGGTTGTGGGGTTTTTGGAGGGGTTGGGTTTTTGGGGGGCTTTTTTTGGTTGTCAGTTGTTCCATGAACCAGTATCTTGGAATCTGCTTGGTATTTCTGAAGCACAGCTGATTCTGCAAGAAGGCTGGTTACTTTCTTTATTGTATTGCAGTGTTTTAGTACAATAATAGTTTTCTTCTCTCTTTCCCCTCAAAGTGGGTGGCTGGTTGATTTCCAACCCAGATACAATGTGTGCATCGGGAAGCTCTAATTATCAGTACACTGGACCTTTGTCTCTGCCAGCTCCACACACTCCCCGCAGCTGTGAGCGATATTCAGCACTGCGAGGGCATCGGGCGGCTCCGTACCCACCTTCCTACATGCAGAGAAATCATTCACCTACAGGTACAACTGTAATGCTGCTTTGCTTCCAGGGAACAGACACTCTCTGCCTGACTGACCCTTGCTTTAGGTTAGCATAAGCATTAAAACAAGCAAGAGCAGAGGCTAGGAAATAGCGTGATGAGTCTCCGTAACAATCTGCACTGAACCCTGCATGTACAGAGTGTTTAAGGCAGCAAAACAAGAGTTATAAAGAGCTAGGTGCACTGTAACTGTTAATTATAAATGAGTGCATGATCTTGCTTAAAGTACAGCTCCCAATTATACAAAAAGAGCATTGCAAGCCGCCTTTCAATGTCATGCTATGAAGCAGTTGCACTCTCAAGTCAAAGCAGCCCTTAGGAACATGGTAGGAGCTGACTTGAGATGAGGGCATTTGGTATTGCCAGAATGTCTTTTGAGTCCCTTTCACTCTCTAGATCTGGGTGCAGACTTCCAGAAATTCACTCTACTTTGATTAGAGGAAATTAGCCAGAAACAAGAGTAAGAATAAAGTAATCTGCTTGCTAATTAGAATTTAGCAAGGAATCTTCTTTAATGGAAATATTTAAGCTCAAGTTATAAGGAAATCTGTATCAAAACATTGCCAGTCATATGGCAACTATCATTAATGAAAAGACTATCAGTCAGACTTGCAAAAATGTATATCCTATGTCGATCATGCTGTACCTTCTCATATATCACACCTGGAATTACAATGGCACCTTGCTACTCTTTTAATAAACATGTGAATTTTTGTCCTTTAACCTATGGTTAGAAACCTCATGATCAGATTGCCTCCTCAGGTCTACCCATGTTCTGTTGCCTTAAGACAATGTCTCTGTAATAGTCACTGAGGATTTGTTTGTTGCTTTTTTTTTCTTTCTTTTTTTTCCCTAAAGTTAATTTGTTGGAGAGCTCCAGCAATAACCTTCAGGTATTCTCAGGACATGACAGCTGGACTTTGCCATCCTCTCCACATGCTAATTTGCTCTCAGTGCCACACACAAAGGGAGCTGCCAGCCCTGGCCCCAGGTAAGGTTGATGGAAAACTGCTGGTATTAGCAGCAGTGAGGCTTGTAGGACTGCCCTGGTAATTCCCACTTTGTTCCAAGCTTTAATCGGCGTTGAGGATTTGAAACATATCTTAAGTGCCCAACTTGAGATTCCTGGACAGATATTTCCAACAAGCTAATTATCTCCTGCTTTGAAATCAATGGGAGCTTCGTTTTTCCCCAGCACTGCTGAAAACCAGGATCTTGGAAGAGCCACAGAGAACTCTGGTATCTACAATCTGTGAGCGTTTTAAAGCCAAATTATTTTCCTCTCCATATTCCTCACTATTCTCCTGCATGAAATGAGGATCCTACTCCCATGCAGGGATGTAACAATCTAATTCATGCTCTGTTACAAAAATATTGTTAATAGGGTAGTAAACAGTTCTAGGAATGGCTGGAATTTAGACCTAGAGGGTCAATTAATTATGAAGTGTTTCCCCCCCTTTTCACAAAACAAATACACATTTCTTCTCTAATTGATGTGCCAGTAAAATCAGCTGCAATTCTTTAAAATACGCAAGCATCCACAAAAAAGATCTTTAAATCTTAACCTCATGTGTATTTGTACATTTCTCTCCATGCCTCTCTCCAACATCACCAGGTCTGATGGTCATTGGTGTTTTTTCACGTAAGATCTGCAAAGCTGATCTAGTTTAGTACCTTGATTCGGATAGCAGATAACACACTTGACTTTACTGTGGTAAGCCTTGTGCAGGGAAAAATGCTTTGAAATAAGTCATTCAATTTGTACTGCTTTTTTTCCAGCCACTACCCTTGCCTGTGGACAGTGAGCAACAGTTCTGTAAATGTTGCCAACGCAGGAAGCGAGGTGAACAGCAGCCCTTCAAGCATGTTTCTAAGGGGTAATGTCCCCTTACACACTGCATCATCAGTCCAAATCCCTCTGCAGGGAATGGTGTCTGGCAGCATGGAAACGCAAGGGGAAACTGCTCCAGCCAGATTAGCCGACTCTGCATGGACACCCTCGCACTCCTTTTAATGGACAGGCAGCTCATGAGGGAAGCTCAGCCAAACAAGACTGACACAAATGGCAAACGATCTCCTAGAATCGCAGCTCAGAGCAGGGATGTGTATGCAGAAAACCGCCTTCATCAAACATCACTTTACACTCTTGTGTGCCAGCAAATCCAGAATGCATAATGCAAAGGCAGAAAATGTTGTGGGAGCCGGCTTATTACTGTAACCTTTATGCATCATTCAGCATGATGTCCAGAAGGAATCTTTATAGTTAGTTTTGCTTCTATATCACACAAAAACTGGTCAGAGACATGGGACTGAGTGAAGCAGACATGGCAGTTGGATATTTGCATGTCATTTTAAAAGTCCTTTCTATAACTAACAGCCAAGTCCAGGCGCGACTGGTAATTTGAAGGGACAGTGCTGCTTTAAAAACTTTCTCTGTCACATGAAGGTTTTCACAACACCTGAAACTAAACCCTTCAGAGGATGAAATTAGTCTGACACCCTAATGCCACCTGCATACACCTGTACTCTCTGTCCCCTTCCCTTCTCCAGCTCCTGTTTGCTGTTTGTGTGCTATAGGGATAATGGACACACTCAAGCTGAGAAAGTGGCTGCATTGTAGCAGCAGGGTGCAGGGCATCTAGTTAGCATTTATAGTCTGATGTGACAGTCTTTGAAATGAAAAGTTCCAATGTTTTCTATATGTGCTATTTTTGAAAGGGTGGAGGGAAAAGAATTATAGAAAAAAGATTCAGCTTGCATTTCCACTTTGCTTCTGGTATAGAGTACAAATAAAATATGAATAAATGGTGTATAATCTCCTTAGTGCCTTTCCAAGGTGTAAACGCACATACAGTCTTTTTCACCTAACAGCCTCTGAACAAGTTAAAGAAGCTCTGCTAGAAGCAAGTTGACAGGAATTTTCTATTCCTTGGCCAGCGACTGGCTGTATGCTCTTGGGCATGGTAATTCATGTCTTTGTACCTCTTTCCCCTCTCACCTTTTGTCTGTTTCAGCTTCCTTTTTCAGGCTACAGCTTTTCCTATCCTGTGTGAGTGTACAACACCTAGAACAGTGGAGGCCTGATCCTGTCTGGGATTTCTAACCACTAGTGTGATGCAGATAATAGCAGTCATCCTCCAATCTTCCTTGTCCTCTCATTCACCTCCTCAGGCAAGCCCTATCAACTTCTCAGAGAAGAGTTCTGCCATTTGGTCTCTTGTAGGGGTAAAGAAAAAATTGCAAGCTAACTCAGGTAGATATGTCTCTGTAGAATGAAATGCCCAGCAGCAATTTAGTTCTGTTTACAGTCACGAGCATTGATAGGGGCTGGATAGATAGCCCTCAAAGAGGAAATCCTCAGCATAGGTATAGAAGAAGACTCTCCAAAGCTCCTTGCAAGCTGGTGTCTCTACAGAGGTGGTTTTGCTTATGCCAGATACGGCAACATTCCCTTTGTGAATACTCATTAACTACATACAGGCTCTGGGAGCAGCATTTTATTTTGGGTAGACATTAGGGGCAGCAGCAAGGAGAACATTTTCATTCAGGCCATCAAATTTGCATCTGTCTGGTGAACTCAGCAAGCTCCTGTTTCATATTCTATTATCTCAGCCCTGAACCATCCTTTCAAGGTGCTCTCAGTGTTATGCGTTTTCATGACTTCCCCATCTGGCCTTTTAGATTTGATGCAGGCAAGACAGTATGCCAGGATGTACTCAGTAACACTGTTAGTTTTACTGACTTGTGCTGCTATCCCCTAAAAGCAAAGTCCCGAAGTTGCTTTGGATGTACATTTTTATTAATGGTCAAACAGGAGCTAACAGCGCAAAAAGCTCTGTGGCCTGCTCTTAGTCTAATCCTTGTCAGTTCTGACTGTAAATCTGCCTTTCCACATTCTGTCAAAAGCTTGGTGATGATTTTCTCAATGTTATGTTTCTCTACCCTGCAGCCCGAAATATAAGTAGGTGTTTCTCTCAAAACCAGCTCTGCTTTACAGATGAGGTTTATTAACTAACTTATGCTACCCTCTTCTGGCTGTTCAGCTCCCCACATACACACCACACACTTGAGTCTATATAAGACGGCTATAGTTGGTAAAAAAAAAAAAAAAAAAAAAGGCAAGTGGTGAATTCTCTATGTTCCAGGACTTGCT
Organism: Buteo buteo; assembly: GCF_964188355.1. Lineage (NCBI taxonomy): Eukaryota > Metazoa > Chordata > Aves > Accipitriformes > Accipitridae > Buteo > Buteo buteo. The sequence goes on from NC_134178.1 coordinate 39,986,105, forward strand.
ATGCTTTCTTCACAGTAACCAGCTGGATAATATCTTAGTTTTCCCATATACTGCATTACAGTAACAGAAGAATGATTATCAGGTGTTACACAAACTGTGTTTTTATTTCACAAATAAACAATCTAGGAGAAAATCCAGTTAGCTTTCCTGATAGTCCCATAGGATTGAAAAGATAAAAAAGGGTCAAAATGAATAGGCAGAGTAATCTTTCTTATCACTGTACAAGCAGCCATGACTCATGTCACAGGAGGCAAAAAGTTCTGAGATCTCAGAAGCAAGCTAAGTTTTTGTCATTGCAGACAACTTGATTTAGCCAAAGCCTGAGAAATGACATGGAGGGATAAGAATACCCCAGGCTTGCTCACTACCTTGACATTTTGCTACTTTGGTAAAGGCTTTGAGAATTGGTGTCTGGCTTGGACCAATTACTTCTGAGGAGCAGTGGGAGCACTGGAGAAAGCTTTTGCCACTTGTTCACAAGAAAAGCTGCTGGTTTAACTTTGCAGATCTCCTTTCCCAGTGCAGTGGGGTTCCCCACAGCACAGTAACAGGCCGGGATGCACCAGGCTGGCTGCACCATTCTCCTGCGGGAGGCAGATTCCCTTAAACTGTATGTAAACCGTTCCCATCCTGATAAACCGTTATTGTGGATCTGTTTTTGCATCTATAGTGGCCTTGTTCCCCAATAGATTTCTGCTTCCCATTAAAAACCATATAATAATAATTTCTGACTGAATTTTTCACTGGTTGCTATAAGCAGTAACTGAAATTGCAGCAAGAGAAGAAAGCAAGCGCTCCCCCCAAGTTTTTATATATTTTGACAAAGTCACTTTTTGATTTTGCAGAAGAGAAATACATTAAGAGACTGGAAGAGCTCTTTTGAGGTCTCCAGTTTAAATGTACTACCTGGTATTAATGACAGTTCATATTTTTTAACTTAACTAGATTACAGGGTCTCTTGGCCTGTGAAAATACAGTAGGTTTTGTCCTGACAGAGAAGCAATGCTGAGTGTCCGGGCTGCAAGGCAGCCGTGCAGTACTTGTAAAGCCTCTCACCTGGACAGCCAGAGGGCAAGGGCTTGGGGGCACATCTCCGTACAAATCTTCACGTAATTAGAAGGAGGAACCATTTGTTTTCAATTTCTGCAGGGCTTTAGCTCTGTACCCAGCTACTAAATGTGAGGTTGCAAGGTGGTTTGTGTGATGCCTCATTTAACTCTATCCAAAAAAGAGGGGGGAAGGGAGCTCTGCAGGCAGGGACGCTGCCCTTGGCGGCAGCCGGCCTCTAACCCCTTCTGTGGGCTTCAGCGGCCATTGAAGCGGGGCTTCTCCTCAGCTTTCTCCCGCCGGGGTGGCGCCATTTTGGGCAGGCGACACGCCAGCCCGGTGGGGACGGGTGGGAGCGGTCCCCTCTGCTGGTAGCGTGGGCACGGCCCGCCATTTGGGGCCGGTGGCCGGGCTGCCTCAGTGCAGCCTGGAGCGGTCAGCAGCCCTCCCCTGGGGCAGCGGCGGGCTCCCAAGGGAACGCGCGAGCCCTAGGCCTGGTCTTCTGAGGCAAGCGTCTTTTGTCTCTGGCTTTTCCTTCAGGGTTTATTTTCCTGGCACTGGGGCAAGCGTCGTCCCACGGAGGCAAGGAGGAGCCTCTGGCTACGCCCTTGGAAGTGAGAAGTTTTTCCCTCAGAGGGCAGCCCACAGCTCGCCAGGTAGCTCCCGTTTTAAGCCTGCAAGGAAGGCTGATGCTTGTCCACCTCTGCGTGGCATGGCGGGTGCGCTCGGCAGCCTGGGTGGCCTTGTCTCAAAAAGTCACACCTCCTGTGCTTCACTCAGTCCTTGCTGGGTCTCCTTCCACGACGGGTTGTTCCAGCCCACGCACTTCACCTCTGGTAGCTGCGTGGATGCCAACAGAGGGACTAGATGGCTTCAAATGTTCCCATCCATGACTGTGGAGTTTTAGGGGAACGTCTCTTCGCTCCCTGACAGGCAGAAAACCAGAAAGCAGATAAACACCACCATCCTGAAGTCCCCATCACCAGCCCAGATGCTTCTTGCTGAGCCAGCCCTGGGTATCCATCAACACAGACATCTGTGCCTCTGTTGCCAATGGAGAACAAGCAGCAGGTAACCTCCTCAGAAGTAACTTTCCCCTTTCACACCCTTGTCCAGCCCTGTTCCCTTCCAAATGGGCTGTAACCTGCCCTCCCCAGCAAATCCTGCCTCTGTGCTTGCACTGGACCCCATGTCACTGGTCACCACCCCTGCAGGTCTGCCCGCTTCACCTCTCAGAGTGGACTTGACCAAGGTATTTCTGAGTTCTCAGATCATCAACAGCTCTCAGGCTTACAGATTTTTGGTATTTCGGGGATTGTTCAGTGAGGATGTCCTGCCTGCTGCAGAAATGCTTTAGGATGACTGCCCATTTTTTTCTAGTACAGATGCAAAAAACGTAGGCATTTTGAGAAGGCTGGGTGTTTGACTAGGCACAGGATAAACCCCCTACGGTGTGGCACAGTTCAGCCAGGTTTGTAGTGAACAGAACAAATGAAAATGCCACGGCCTGGTTCCCAAAACGCTTCCTAGGCAAGGGCACATCTGTTTGTAAAGGCCACTTTTACTAACAAAACTGCAGTGCGTTCTGTACTCAGCTGGTGCATTGGCTCAGCGCTGACTGAGGCAGAAGGGTGCTCCATTGTGAATCTCCAGCATGACCGCTGGGAGGATTTTACTTTCTCCTCCTCTCTGTGACTCACTCTGAACCATTTTGCTTGCTTCAGTCTGTTATGCCCACATGTATTCTCTCAGCCATAACACTGAGGGAAGTCAGCGGTACTGCTGGTGGACCAGCCATCCATTCACCTCTTTTTGTGTCAGAGAGACGTCTCATGAAGGGCACACTGTATGCCATACTCTTCATAAGTTCTGGCCTTGATCTTTTGTTTTTCAAGGTGTTGGGTTTTTTTTTTTTAATCAGCTCATATTAGTACATACTATCCTCTAGGAGGACAGTTGTATACTGCAGTTGAGAGATACTTCGCTATAATTTGTGTTTGTTCATCCTTGCTTTCCTCCTGCTTTCCCAGTGTGGGCTCTCCCCAGTAGTGTAACAGTCCCATTAAGGCACCCTGGGCTGAGATGTGGATTTGATTTTTTTGCATCTCACATTTCTGGAGTATATACAACTTTGTGCTCAATACAGACATGAACTATTTTTGTTAAATATGGATCATTGTTTGAGTGTGAAATGCCATGCAGTTTGCAGAATAAGCAGAAAAAAAATTGCTTCTGTATTTGGATTCAATCAATCACTGGAGCAATCACAAATTTTCTTAGGAGACAGCAATTTTCCAAGTGCTAGATCAGTTTCCACAGTCTTAGCTGTTTAAGAAAGTTGTGTCACATCTTCTGAATCTGTAAAAAAGATTCAGTAGTGTCCAGAAAACTAGACCTAGCTGCCAGTATTTCCAATTTCTCCTGTTTTTTTGATCTCTTCTTCCATGAAATGTCAATTCTCTGACCCTTTGTTGGCTGGAATTTAGCAAATACAGAACAGGGAAAGAATGGCTGGTGGTAAAGTTAACAACAGTTTAAAACTTAGAAGAATCTGGAATTTTGTGCTATTAGAAAATATTTGTGTCAGTTTAAACTTAACTGCTACAGTTTGTCCACACTGAAGTGCAACACTGGGTGCTCAGTTCAGTGCTCAGGTGTAGTTTTGTCCTGAAGCTGGTTCTGGGTTCTCGTCCTTGGGCAGACCCTCTGCACAGCTCATCTGGGTTCTGTCTTTCTGTTTGCTCTTAAAACAAGCATGGTAACAACTGATAATATTTAACCATTTTTATATTTTAGCCATATATGCTGGTTATACAAGTATGTAGGTTAAAAATAATCCTTCTAAATGTAACACTTACACTGGTAACCACTGTTTTCACCTAATGGCTGTAACTATCATGTGTCATAGTCTGCTAGGCCTACAGCAACAATAAATAACAGTCCTCACCACAGAGATGCTAATGCTTACTATATGGTTTGAAAGTCTCTCATTTAAGATGTTATTGAAACATAAAGTATGAGTGATTTTTCCAGTGAGTTGAAGGATATGCTCCGTTTTTAAATGAAGAACTGATAGGGAAAAAGTGAACTAGGGGAGGATGTGAATTATCTGGACTGAATGCCTATAGTTTTCATAGACTTTTGTAGGACTTTGCATAAATGACTTACAGCCTGGTAGGTCAAGTGCCTGAGCATCTTTTTTGTCTCAGGGACAGTGTTGCATCAGACTTTCCAGTTTCTCATCTGAAAACCGGGCATTTTACCTTTCTCTCAACCTCTGCAGTGGGAGATCTGTGGGGTAGGAGTTCCTCTTACTGCACATACATACAGCATTGGCAAAATGAGACCTTGTCTCCCTGGGGCCTTTTGGCATACTCTTACGCATAAAAATTACAGAGCCTTGAGTGTTTGTACATGTATCACCAGTGGAGGCAGCAGTCAGTAGCACTGTGGTCCTAGTACTCTAAAATCTGTGAGCTGAGCTCTGAGTAAGACACAGTTGGTGTTCCCAAAACACAACCTGACTCCTAGAAGGAAGCAGTCCACTTAAGTAATCTGCAGTGCTGGATGGTGCCACAGAAAATCTTTAAAAATGTTTTAGAAATCTGTTTGCCAGGCTGTACATTTGCAGTGAAACTGAGGTAAAGCTGACTTCTGTCTTTCTAGGTTGCTCTGTGAAAAATCAGGAAAACTCCCATGTAATTCACTTCACCTTTACTTTTGTGACAAACTTGAAACACAGGCCAGATTTAGACTTGGACCAGGACAGACTTGTGGGCTTTGTGGATTGCACAGGATCTCACTCAGGAGCACCAAACACTGGGAGGATGGGCAGGACTGGAGCTCGTGTCCCCATGTCACTGGGATCTCTACAGCTGTAGCTGGCACATCTCTCCTAGCAAAGGAGTGAAGAGTCAAATTCCCCAGGCACAGGGTGCTTGCTGGCTGCTACAGCCTGCACCTCCTGTATTCTTTATTCCAGCAGCTAGATTGCTTTTCAGAGAGGATGTAGTAAAAACAAAATATAAAAACATAACTTCCTGGTGATGAGCCATTAACAAGGCACCTCATTTAAACCACAAAAATATACAGTAACCCTTAGTTTTGTCAGAGCCCTGGGTACACTTAAGGCTCATCCTTAATTGCCCTGACAAGCCTCACCTGGGGCCTCCACCCAAATCCCTGCCCTTGGGCCCAGGAGCCTCATTTAAGCTCAGCCTAAGGGCCTCAGTTATTGTCTGGGTTGTGTTGCGGAGGGTGTGCTCTTGACTCTCTTCCCGAGTTGGTGTTTGGCTTTCCTGGACCTGGCTTCTTGCCTTGCCTGATGCTCACTGGGCTGTTGCTAGGATGTGTTTCCATCACAGCCCTGCTCAGCTGCTTTGGGCTTGTGCCCTGCTGATGAGAGCCCTGCCTGCACTGTGGCAGCCCTTACCTCCCCATCCTTTGGAGCGCAGCTCTGCTTTTGCTGCCCCTAGCAGGTTTGTAGCTGTTTACTTTCTGTCTCCCTTTATATGATCCCCTCTGGTGAATAAGGAGCTCAAAAGGGCAGCCTTGTTGCTGTCCTGACCAGCTTCAAATGTGTGTGGCTTTGTCTCTGTTATGGATATGACACTTGAACCTTCAGAAGGGTGACACTTAAAAAGTCCCTGATTGTGGGGTGTTGGCTGAAGGTCAGGCTTGTGTGGTATATGCAGCTGAAACTTTGAAGAGAGCAAGTTGTCCCTAGGAAAGAACTGTTTTACTGTCCAAGTCTATATTTTGCTCGGTGAAGAGGGGTTGCTCCTCACTTGCATCGTCTGGTGGCATCCGCTGAGTGTTGGTGTACTGTGAGAGGCAGGTCTCCAGGGGAGCACAGGAGAAGCAGGGATAAACCTAATTAACACCACTGTTTTGCCTCTGCTTGTTTGTCCTGTCTGTTCAGGCTGTGAACTCTTCTGAAACAAGACAGTCTCTCCCTGTGTTTTTATTTTGATTCCTTGTTGCTTTCTGGGGAAAACAGGGCTCTTATTCACAAATGTAATCACAAATAACTGTAGTGGCTTAAAAATTGCATTTACTGATAATATGACAAATTAGGTGTGTATGTATGCAAAGAGGTGAGGGGTTTTTATGGCCAATATTTATTGTTGCTACTACTATAAGATGCTAGTTTTGTAAAAATTGGGATTTTCTTTTTGGGGAAGGCCCATTTTTACTGATATTTTTAAATTGTTTTGGAGAGGTCAAAGGGCTGCTTAAAATGTGCAGAAGGTTGAATTCAACTGAATTCCCCTTTGAAATTCAGAATTGTTATGGCTTAAAAAAAAATAAACAATAAAAACTTATTTTGAGGGTACTGAACTCCTTAAGTTGAGATATTTACAATTATTTCTCTCCAGATTTGTGTCTTGCACTCCCTCTCAATTTGGAATGTGGAGGCTTCCAGATCATTCTTTTTGGGCAGGAAAGACATAAACAAGTGCTAGATCTGCTAGAACTGTATGATCTGGCAAGGATAAAGTAGGATTGTGCTTCTAAAGAGTAAAGTAGGATTGTATGTCTAAAGAGTATGTTATTTTTCAAACTAACTAAACACTATAATTATGAAGGACAAAAATCCATGGATTTGAAGAGGTTTTGGAAGAATTACATTCTAGAAACCCTAGGTGGGCAAATTTGAAAGAAAGACTTTAAGTGTATATGTACATTTGAAAGTACTCATGCATGAAGCTTACTCTTTCCTCAAGAAAAGTCAGTAAGAACAGTTTAAAAATTATTGCAGAAATTCTTCAACAAGTCATTTCCTATAAAGCCAAAGCACGTATTTTATGCTTGGTTTGAAGAAGGAGGAAAAAACCCAAAACAAACCCCAAAACAACCCCCCAAAAACCCAACCAACCACCACCACCAAAAAGCCACGAAACAAAAACTCCAAATCAACAAAACAGAAAACCTTTTCAAAAAGCTGTGCCCTTCTCCTGCTTCTATATGCCATTGCATGACAGTTATGACACTGCTTTTCAGATGTTGTATCTCTCAATGTCTTTTGCTTTCCTCCATTCACTTGTTGTTCCAGAGGACAGTATAAAATACAGAAGGTGCAGACTGTCTTACCTCCAGAGGAGTAAGATATTATCAGAGCAGAAGTGTGGCAGTTTAACAAAGGGGGAGAGTGAGTGTGAAGCAGCTATAAAATAAGCATATGGGCACATGGCAAGATGAGGTAAGCTGAAGGCAGCTCTCATGCTGAGACAAGTGTTCTTGCTGGTGCAAACCATCTTCCCTTGGACAAGCTGACTTTGTACTGGCTGATGGTGTAGCCCACAGTGCAGAGCTTGGATAAAAGCATGGGCCATCCTCACCCTTCTCGCCACCTTGGCCTTTGCTTGCCCACTATTTCTGTAGGTGCTCCTCGAGGCTCATCACTGTCTGCCAGTGCCAGTGGGGGTACTCATCCTACACCTAGCCAGCTGCGGCAGGAGCCTGGGGTGGGCACTGTGCATGCTGTATATGTGCTGTTCGGGGCGAAATGTGGTGTTTGCTGTACAAACACAGTAAACTGGGAATCCCTGCATGTGAGCAAGGGCAAGGCTGTACAGGGCACTGCTTTTTCTGAGGCTACCTACAGGTTCTAGGGAGCTGTGTGGTCCTAGGGTGGTGGTACTTCTTTTCTAATTGCCTAAATGCATGGAAGTCAGCTCGTTCATTAGTGCAATAGCTCAGGAGGGTACTCAGTCTAATGGCGTGCTGGTCTTGGACAGGTCCTGCTCTATACGAAGAAACTGTGTAACCTGGCAGACTGAAGGGCTGAGCTGACTACTGGGGATCAGGGAACCAAGTTGTTCTGGGGCAGGCTTTCAGCTACAGTGAAATTCCACTGTGCCAGTGGAATGAGTTTTACCAGTTGAGCATCTTCTTTTCAAACCCTAAAGTCGCCAGACTGATCAATTTTAGCCCTAGGACAAGCTGTGTGTGTGTCTGCATGTGTGCCTGTGAATAATCTGTGTTTGTAACCCTTCCCATAACAGTAGCTGGCAGACAGGAAACTGGCTGTCTTCTCCATCTGATGTGTTTGAATGTCCTTGGGTCTTTGTTGTCCCCTGCTATAAAAGTTCCTCTCTGTGCAAGTAAATACCCAGATGAAAAATCAATTTCTGTAACATATGTTGGTCAATTGAACCAATTTTGCTCTGAAAAGCCAAATGCCCAAAAGGGACACATTGCTCTTGATCTATTCTGTCAGCATGCAATAAAATGCTTTGTCCAGATTTATTTGAATCTTTCATTTGAGTCACCTAGAGCAGATTTTTTGACATTGCTTATAGCAAGAAATCAAATTTCTGGAGCCTTTAAATGTTTTCAATAATTTCTCTATTAGAAGGGCTGATATAAATAGACAATCAGCCTAGGAATGTGGGATTGGCAGGGAGTTCCAGGAGCATGCTCTATTCCTCTGCCATTGGAAGGAAAACATCATCCAATTCATAAACCGATCAAGATTTCTTGGAATGTTAATTGAGGCTTAGGACACAGTAGCCCAGTGAGAAGACTGACATTTAGAAAGCTTATTTCCAGCCTAAATGTGTTTATGGTTAATTTATAAACATTAGTTCTTGGGTTGGCATTGACCCTTAGCTGAAATTACTAATTTCTTCTTTCTTTATTGTTTGGGGAGGGGTTCTGTGTCTGTGTTTGGTTGTGTGGTTTTGGTGGGTTTTTTTGGAACTCCTGTACCTAGCAGCACTTCATAAATTGCCCTCTCTTAAGACAGTTTTACGTTATGCCTCATTTGATCTTCTTTCTGCTGAAAGAGGAGATGCTTGCTTTTCCCTCAGCTGCGCATTCCTGCTGCTCCCTTTGTTCCACCTAGCCATGCTGCAGTAGCAGAACGAGCTGTATCGGCTTGTGATCTCAACGCAAGGGAGACAGACAGTGGGACTGGGGCAAGCGGGACTGCGCTTCTGATGGCAAGATGCTGTTAGATCAGATTAAATGTATTTTGAAACTGTAATACCATCCTTAAATTTGCTGCCTAACCAAGCAAAGATTTGGCTTTATTTCACCCCCCCCCCCCCTTTGAAGTATTTGGTTTTCTCTTGCTGTGTTCATCCTAGAGCCCCTTTCTGTGCTGACTCAGTTGAAATTCATCCATCCTGAACTTGGTGAGCAGAGCTGTCTGCAGTATTTCAGAGGCAGTCTTACCAGTGTCTTGTACAGTGCCACAAAAACTACCCTCGTTCTCTGGGGAATAGTTCAACAAATTCATGCTATGATCATACTTGCCTCTATCACTGAAGGTAAGCTTCCATTTTGGGAAGCACTGAGGCATGAGTTGTGACCTTTATTTCCCCTTACTGCAAAGGGAATTCTATGATTCAGGGCTCCTTGTAGCTTTTACAGAATTATCTGAACCAGCCTGCTTACTGCTGTGAGATTTGCTTTGCTAAAATATTGGTGCTTCCAGAAAAGCTGGAGCAGAGGAAAACCTTGAAGAAGGGAGCAGATATGTTGTTAGCTACACAGGGTAAAATCCTGTCAGTACTTTCACTGACTTAATGGGGTAAGGAGCTAATAAAGATAATTTGTCCTTTCACACAATGTCTGGCTGACTAAATCAGGACCTTACATAAAATCTGATGTCTAATAACTGTTGAACATGTGATTAATCCCTAATTTCAGTATGGAAATAGGAAAACAGTGAGGAGAGAAAAGGACCAGGAAATAGGAAGCACGCAACTTCCACAGTGTGTTTTATACCTGGTAAAATTTCAGCCAGGCCTGAGTTTCACCTTGGTGAAAGAAAAAGCTTAACCACTGCATCCCATTTTGTAAGGAGCCAGGTGATGTGTGAAATAAATTTGACCTGAAAAAACAAGAAAGGGGGTGCAGTCTCCTGCCATAAGTAACTAATTAAAAGCTATCATCTTGCATCTGACTGCAGTGGCAGCTGCCTAATTAGATGTTAAAAATAGCCCTGCCAGTCTTTGAAAAGTACATGTTTGCATGGTGGTGAGATAACTGGTACTTTGGCCTTTGTACAGGGTGCAAGAAACCAAGGGCTAATGTCTGAGCTAATGTCTGAATGTGTAATGGCTGCTTCCTGCTGCTGCACAGGCTCCGCATCCCCAGCTTCTGACTCATGCTGAGGTCCTGGATTTTCAACAGAAAGCCAGCTCATTTCTGCACTCCATCCCCTTCAGAATTATATCCTGACTTTGTGGAAGGCTTGTTTTCAGGGTAGCGTCTTTTTCTGGTGTTATTTTATTTTTATTTAATCAGGAAAGTGTAAAGCTGGTCTATAGATCAGTGGTCATCTTGAAGTGTAATTGTATGGCACAGCCCCCTGTACAATTTGCACAGCCAGAGCAGAGGACTTTTTGTCTTTGTGTTTGCCTGTTAGTACCAGCAGACAGATCTGCCTTTCAAAAAGAGGAACTAAAACAGAAATAAGGGGTGGGGGTGGGTGGAGGACCCAGTCAAAGCCAAGCCACAGACACCTTAATGTTTTGTTGGGGTTTTTTTCTTCCTTTCTGCCTGGCAGTAAGTTGATAGTATAATTTTTTTTTTCTTCACAATCCAGCAGATGGTGTTAGATGGCTATTTAATGACTTGCACGGGACAGAGAAGATCTTGGTGATAGAGCTAAAAGGATGCAAGAAAAAACAGTTTTGCAGGGATGTTCAGTGAATCTGAAAGCTGTGATAGGCTCCTGTTTCAAGCATCTGTGTGTATGCTTTCAGCTTACTACTAGTAGGACGTGGGGAGCTTTATAGCTGTAGTACTTGATTTAAGTTGAGACTTCTGTGACATCTATCATACTTCTTTCTCCAAGGGTTTAGGAGTGTTTGAGTCCAGTAGAGCAGAATTAATATAACCACTGACCCCTGCTGAACACTTTGGGTTTGGGAGGTGTATAAATTATTTTTGGTATTTATTTTTTAATTGCATTTCCTCCTTGCATGCACCTGAAGAGGGAGAGTGAAGCGGTACGAAGTCTCTGCAGTGCACTGCTGTGACAGAAGTATTTCCTAAATCACACTGTCCATACAAAGGAAGTAAGTGAGGTGGAATGAAAAAAACGTGAGCTCAGCAGGTTGTACACTGTCTAGCCAGGCTGAAATATGCCATCAGTTTCTGACTGCTTTCCATTGGCTAGTGTGATGAATACACTGGGTCTTGGTCAAGCTCCTAGAGACCAAGTGTCTGTCTACACTGCTGACCTGGGCATCCGTTACAGGTGATAATATTACCTGTGGAAACTAGTAAGTGTGAGCTGATGAGTACTTCTGGGTGGGGAAAAAAAAACCCCAGCCTAAACAGAGATATATATAAACATATGGCCTGTAATTTACTACCATTTAGGAAAGATCTTGAGGCCATTGTAGATATTTCATAGACTGCCTGGTTAGTGCACAGCAGTTATAGAATGATAGAATGGTTTGGGCTGGAAGGGACCTGAAAGATCACCTAGTTCCAATCCCCCTGCCATGGGCAGGGGCACCTTCCACTAGACCAGGCTGCTCAAAGCCCCATCCAACCTGGCCTTGAACACTGCCAGGGATGGGGCATCCACAGCTTCTCTGGGCAACCTGTTCCAGTGCCTCACCACCCTCACAGTGAAGAACTTCTTCCTTGTATCTAATCTAAATCTACCCTCTTTCAGTTTAAAGCCATTACCCCTTGTCCTATTGCTACATGCCCTTGTAAAAAGTCCCTCTCCAGCTTTCTTGTAGGCCCCCTTGAGGTACTGGAAGGCTACTATAAGGTGTCCCTGGAGGCTCCTTTTCTCCAGGCTGAACAACCCCAACTCTCTCAACCTGTCTTTGTGGGAGAGGTGCTCCAGCCCTCTGATCATCTTTGTGGCCCTCCTCTGGACTCGCCCCAACAGGTCCGTGTCCTGTTAGAAAGTTAAGAATTTAGGGAAAGATATTGTCAGACATCCATTCTGTTACCATATAAGTCAATGGTGTAACTTGCCTCTTGAATATTGTAGCCAGTTCTAGTAACTCTGCCTGAAAGTTTATAGAAGAGCTAGTAAAAATATGGAAATAGGCAACAAGAATAGTAAAAGGCATGGACTCTTTACTATGAAGAGGGCATAAGTGGTTTGACTCTTCACCCTGGAAGAGAAGGGACTGGGGTAGGATATTGAGGAGTGCTATAAATGATGTGGTAAAGATGAGCAGGGAAAGATTTGTTATTTATTGAAATGCAATTGGAGGCAATGGCCTAAAAGTTTGGATGGATGTGGGTTTTTCTAAGTCTGCTGGTTCCTATTGTGCATAATGAAATTGTGGAGCTCATTGTCACCTGATTTTTCTTTTTTCTTTTACTTTTTTTGTGGAAGTTGAAGAAATAAATGGATCCAAAATAGGTTGGACAAATTCAGAAAACCCATTTCTAGCTGTAAAGCATGACTGTATGAATGCAGGCTCTGGCAATATAACATGAGAAGGGTCAGCCTACACAGTCCCTTTTCAGTCTTTTGCCAAGCTTAATCTTTGCTGGCAGTTCCTGGTAGGTTGCCTGTAGGTCTGTTTGTGGTTGTTCTAGGTGACTACTGGAAATGGGATTACAGACTTGTGACAGTCTTCCTTTCCTATGAAATAATGACGCATATTTAAGTGGTGGAGTTCTATAGGTATGCTACCATAGGTCTGCAGGTAGGCTACTGTACCCTACCTGTAGGGTCAGTCATTCTCTCTCTCATTCAGAGAGCTGCTTATAAAACGCGCTCTAAATCTGCTTCTGCCTTTTAAGCAGTCTTCATTCTGCACCCCAGGGCTGGGTTCAAGTATGCTGGTAAGATTCACCTTAACATCAAACAGTTAACAGACTGACATGGAAAATCATCAGCAGAACAGGCTTGACATGCCAGTCAAGGGCATAATTTATACAATCCCAGGAAATTTGTTTCATAAAGTGACAGCTCTTAGTGATGGGATAATGTATTCTATTTGGTAGACTTGTTCCTGAGCAGGCACTAAAAATAGTAAGCATTACAGTATACAAACGTCCTGGGTAGAGGCACAGAAAACGAGAGAAAGGTAGAGCAGTGTGATTTGTCTGTTAATGGCCTGCAGGACTGGTGTTATTGGGAAGTTTTTTTGTGGGGTGTTTGTTTGTTTGTTTGTTTTTAAGAGTTAGCCCTCTGACATGACGGGGGCTGGTTTCTGTCCTGTAGTCCATGAGTAGCAGTACATGAATCCACACCCAGTAATGAGAATAATTTATACTATGATCTTTAATCTTGGAGCATCCCAAAGCAATTTACAGACTACTAACCACAAAGGGAACCTTATCAATATCTGCTCTGGGAAGCTGAGTCATCTCTAAGTGTGGCCAGCCCTTCAATAGAATGCTAGCTGGAAATCATGCTTCCATTCTGGCCTGTGTGGAGGGGGACACCCCCCACCCCACCCCCCAAAACCAAAACAAACAACACCCCCCCCCACCACCACCCCCCCCGGAAACCCTACTTCCTATTTTCTGGTAATCCTGACCAGTTTGCAGTATCTTGTAGAGAAGGGAGGGCATGTGATCTTGCCTCACGCCCTGAGATTTCAGAGGGGATTTGCTTTCTGCCACATCTTTCCTTTTGTTGGATTGATCAAGAAACAGTAAAGGGAAAAAAGCATATAAGGAAAGGCTTCTGGTTAGTGCATCTCAAAGCCCTTGCTGGTTTGAAGGGGGATGTCATGGCTAGTAGTACTGCTTTGATGTCTCATGTATGTGCAATTCTGCATTGCAGATCTGATGTAGATGAGCTGGCTGAGTATGTAATATACTGCGCTTGGGCATTAAAGCTGTCTCAAACTTGCTTAGTTCTCAGTCACTTTTTAAAAATCTCTTTGCTGCTTTCATCCCTTCTGGTTCACGTCCATAGATGCAGTCCTTGGTAGCAATGGACTCATCCTCACATTTGCAGTACAATAATTCTCTAAAGGTACTGGGGTTTGGTTGTTTTTTCATTCTGCTAGTGTCAGTTTAGCTTATCAGCTTCTGAGGCAGCTGCATGTGTCCCCATCCTGCATGGGCTGAAGGGGAGCAGAGGCTTTCAAAGCGGTCCTTGGCAGCCAAGAAGGTGCAACTTCATAAATAACTGTTGCTGTGGTAACAATCAGTACTGTCCTTGGGCTGAGTTTTCACTGGTAGGTGCTAACATTTAAAATTATTAACCTGGACTGGGAGCTGTGTTGGTGGCAGAGAACGGCAAAATGGGATTAACCACTTGAGGTGCGTTAAGCAGAGATATTGGGTATTTCCCCGGATGGCTCTGAAGATTGGTGAAGGGATAATACACCATTTAGGGGGGTTTGGCTCTTCAGTGGTCCAGACAGAAAGTGTGGGTATGTGAGTGCAACAGTGGATGAAGTCCACAGGCTTTTCTTCACCTTCTTATTGGCAGTCTTAGCAAAAAGTCCAAGGACTGATATAAGAAATTGAACATATCTGAAGTGTGCCAAAATCTTCCTTTCCTTGCCCGTGACCACTAACCATTGTTGGCAACCTACACTGGTACTGTCCATACTGAGGCCAAATAATGAAAATTTTCAAGATGGTTTTAGCGCAAGTTCAGTGTTAGTGAAAGATTGCAAATGGAAGTGTTGCTCAGGAATCTAAATATCTTCCTCTCCTCTCCAGTTATGCTTCTTAAAAACAACTTGGTCTATATTTAGAGGCCATCTACTAAGATTAAAAGTGTTATTTCATATATAAATATTCTCTCTGGACTGGAAGAACAGCATGCATTATTCAACTGGCCTGTATGCTGTATGTTTGCATTTTGATATTTGTTCTCAAGTAAAACTGAGTTAGATTAACTTCATTTGTATTTACATCCAGTTTTACTTTCTGGTGCGCATGTACCAACTCCCTGCTCTTATGTCATCTTCCTGGGATGAAGAAAGGTTAATTTCACCAATTCTTTTCCTGTATGTGTTGGGTTTTTTTGGTTGGGGGTTTTTGGTTTGGTGGGGGTTTTTTTGTTTTTTTTTTTTTTTTTTCCCTTTTAGTATGAAAAGATGTTTGTTACTTCTATTTATATAGCAGCTCTGGAGCTTGAGAGGTCTATTTTTTTCTAAAAGATTTCCTATTTTCAGAATAAATTAAATCATATATCCTTCTGTTTCTATATGAAGTAACCTATTTTTCTGGTGATAGCTTTGGATTTCATGGGTTATAAACTTGGATTTTAAAAAAAGTCTTTCTTTTAATAACCTATCTTCTCACTGCTACTCTATCCTTTCTTGTACAAAGTATGTTTGGTTAATATACACCATGATGATTTCTTCTGGACTTGATGATGTCTTAAGATATTTACTCCTCTTGTACTGTGCGTGCAGCATCACATTAATGCACCTTAAATGGCCAGATTTTGCCTGATGACTTGGTACAGGGCTTTCAGGTGTTCCAGATATGGCAATTGCTATATGACATTGAATCCTTTTTTTTTTTTATGAACTGTTGATCTTCTGTGAACTTCTGGCACCAGCAGCTTTTGCTTGAAGAATTTTACTCTCTTTTCCCCTGTATCTCCTTATGATACATGTCTCAAACTTAACCTGACATCTTATTTTCCATAGTAAAGCAGTGTTCCTATCTGTTTTCAGTGATGCAGGAAACTGCTTGTTTGCCAAAGGTGTAAAATAACTGCAATACCTCAGTAGCTTCATAGTGATTTGGTGTCTGAGAACTGACTACTGGTGGTGATTGTTTGTGAACATGGGCAGTGTAAGCCTGCAGAGTTCCTGTATGACCATTACTGAAGAATACATATATTTTAGAGGTGCATTTGGGTCAGAATGTGGTCTTACAACATAGTTCTTAAATTGTTTATCTCCATATTTGAGGCTAAAGTTGATCTGGAAAGATTGGAGCAGGTGGGGATTACCTTTCCTATGAGTCTATGATGCATCCTGCCTGTTCTGTGAAACTTCTTGAACTTTGACCAGATCAGAAAGCCTGTTGTGATAATTTGCTCATGGCTACCTTCAAAGGTAAGCATCAGCTGACAGATCTTCTCCTTGTGCTCTTGAGGACCAAACGGAGAGAGCTAATCACCATTTTTACCTATGCTACAGGAAGCTGAAGTATTTCTTCCCACTTCCCTCATCTGAGGCAAAAGGATGCAGCTTCTTTCTAGAAATTGGTAAGGTAGCTAACATGATAAGGAAAGCTGCTCAACACTGAAATCATGTCCCTGTGGCAAGGGTGTGTAAGGTTCAATCTTTGAGACTTCAGCCTTGCAGTCTTCCTTCAGTTCTGCCCTCAGGCCTGGAGTTAACTGCCAACATGTTAAGGGAATTTAAAGCATGAAATGAAATTTGGGTGAATGGCAAAATGCCTGATGAATTCGGGAAGGGAGCCAGCATTCACTTTGTCCTTCCCTAATCTCTTATCACAAATAAGAAAGTACTGTTGACAACTAGAGATTCTTCTAGTGTGAGTGT
The DNA here is from genome assembly GCF_964188355.1 of Buteo buteo. Classification (NCBI taxonomy): domain Eukaryota; kingdom Metazoa; phylum Chordata; class Aves; order Accipitriformes; family Accipitridae; genus Buteo; species Buteo buteo. The sequence continues at coordinate 40,002,583 of NC_134178.1, forward strand.
AAAGTCCCATACTCCTCCCTCTTGTCTATCCCCCAAATCCTGGAAGAGAATACTGTGGAACAAACTGAATTTGCTAACTAGTTCCCTACTCTTCATTTTGCACCTGTGGGGAAGCCTGTGGTAAGGAGCCCACAGGGCCATGAGAATTACTGTTTCTTACAGGGAAGATTTCACCCAGGGACTTGGGTAAATAGTTTTCATTTCATTTAGCTTTTTTTTTTTTCCTTGCCCTGGTAGACTGAAACAAGGGAGATTCAGAGTGGATGTAAGGAAGACCCTTTTTCCTGAGACAACAGTCAGGCAGAGGAGCAGGTTGCCCAGCAGGGCTGTGGTGGCTCCATCTTTGGAGGTTTTGATGACCTGACTGGATAAAGCCCTGAGCATCCTTGTTGGACCTCAAAGCAGATTGTGCCCTGAGCAGCAGATTTGACTAGGAACCTCCTGAAGTCTCTTTCAACCTGCATTATCCTATGAACACAAACCTCCCTTAAGCCCCAGGCAGTGCAGTCATGTTTGGTGCCAGCCTGTATGAACAAACAAGATCCCAGATTTGCAGCATTGCTCACCTGTACAAGTTCAGTGAAGGTTTTAGATTGTCACTTCCTAGGATGTATTCTTATTATTGTAAAGTAGTAAAGGTACTGCAGGATGTTTGGATTTTGGTTTGGTTTTTTTGTTTGTTTGTTTGTTTGTTTTTAATCCTCTGGGAATAGCTGGGGTGCATCAGCATGCACTTGGTCTAGAATGAGCTATTCTCAGTGTGTTTTCCTGATCGTCACCAGTAGCTCTTTCTTGCCTCTGACAGACTTTCAGTTTTTGTCTACTTCCTAGCAGGACAGTAGCAGTCTAATGAACGTGTTAGAATTTGTACCAGTCTTAATGTACATTCATAATGTCCTGTGTGGATATTCAAAGCAACATAAATGACATCAGAAAAAGGTGCATGGTCTGAAGACTAGGTTTGTGTGCACAAGGAGCTAACATCAGTAATAATATTAAAACCATACTAGTGTAGTTCTGCTGGAAAACTCTCCTTTGTGGGGGAGCCTATGACTATCATACTGCTAAGTTTGATCTGAAAGGGGCCATTAGGCTTAAGCTGTCTACGGTCAGCAAAATAGTCCAGCACCTTCATATGAGATCTAACAAGCTCAGAAGCTCATGTCATCTCTTCAGCTGTTCATGCCAAGATGCTGGACATGAAAGACCAAATTTTTTCATGTTTTGCAAGGTCTTTCCCAGTCACTTCAGCTTTCTTTTTGCTATGACCCCCTTGCTGAAGGGTCTGCTGCCATCCCCACCCTCCAAACTGCTCTAGCTCAGGGATACTCAGCCTTTCCCGTATGACAGCCATCTTTTCACAGGTTCACACTCCCAGACCCGCAGGTACTATCTGCCCTTTGCTGACAGGACCCTCAGGGGTCAGTTTTTCACCTTCATGGCTTCTTTGTTCTGTCTGTGGGACAGGCAGCTACAAAGAGGCTTAGGCCATGGCTCTTTACAAAAGTAGCTGCTTTCCTTGACTTCCAACAGTGTATTCCTTATGGCCTGCTGGTAGGAAACTTTGGAGCAGATTGGTTGGTTTTTCTGAAAGTGTTACTGAGCTTGTGTATAAGATGGGCTGGAATGCTTTGCTGAAAGCATTTTCATGGTGGGAATGCAGAAATCTTAATCCTTCCTGTTGCTGTTTCTTGTCTTGCTGTTCTGCGTGGCTTGTTTTCATAATTTGATTACTGCATAATGCTGGACAAGAAAAGAAACAGAACATTGTTCCTATTAGAGTTGCAACAGTTGGGAGATGGTCAGCAAGTCACAGTCTACATGGCCAAAACAAAAAACTTTTTGAATGATGATAGCAAAGATTGTTTTTGAAGCTATGGCTTCTCTGCACAAAACCAATTTAAATAAAATGAGTCATGGTCTCGTTCTTACACAGTGATATGATATCCACAGGTAAAGAACAGAAAAGAACGTCCTACCATTCCCAAAAACAAAGGCATAGGAGAAAAGAACAGCTCACCCCCTCCACCCTTTCACAAACAAATGCCTGAACATTGTGCCTACACTCTTCCTTGAAGATCAAGGCTGGTCTGGGAGGTAAACTGTAAGGCAAACTGCCTCCTGCTGAAAAGGCAGGCATGTCTACTGGATTGCTTCAAAGACTTTTTTTTTTTTAAAAAAAAAAAGGAGGTAGAGGGGGGAGAAGCCTTTTATGTCTTAGCTTCAAGTTGCCATCACACTGTTGTTGTGATCTAAGTTAGCCTATTGTGCCAGTGAAGAAGTTCCTATTCTAGAGAATTTACTTGCACTTGGATGCAAGGTAATTGTCCTTCCTTCAGATGATAGATTTGGAAGAAAACCTGGTAGGTAAGTGATTTGTAAGTCATTCAGGCCTTTATATGCCTATGTAACAGCTTCTCTTCTTCCCCTCTAGGGAAACTGGGTCAAAAGAGGAGTTTCTAGGCAGGGAGACGACTACATCAGGGTTCTCAATTGAGTCCCTGAATGGCCGGGAAGAGTAGCACCTGAAGTGCCTTACAGGCTTCTGCTGATGTAAATGGCTAACAGAAATGAGAACTATATGGGAGGTCTAAGGTCTAATGTTCTTGGTTCAAATGTGTCCGCTATCTGAGCACACAGCAGTTAAGGATCAACATTATAAATTAGCATGGCAAACATTAGCCTTGTCTCCTTGCTTGCAGCACAAATGCTGCCCTGGCTGACTTTCCTTTTTTGTCTGGCTGGGAGCATTGCCTTATCTGTAGCTTTCTGCATTTCTGTAGTTAATCTCAGACAAGTGGATGTCCGGGCCATTCATTTCATTGACCCAACACCATCAGGCTCCTACCAGCAGCCATTTTAAGCTGCCTTCAGGGGTTAAATTAATTCATGACATAAAAAGGAGGAGAAGTGAAAACACAGGATATTGGAGTAACTTTATTGGAAGTATTGAGTAGGATCTATGATGGCCACATACAGAGTACACAAAGACTTAGGCTTCCTTGTCTCATCAAAGGTAATATAACATCCAGTGCGTTTACCCCAGAAGGGTGGTGGAGAAGGGTTAACTTTGGGTGTTGTTTCAGGGCTTTAGTATTGCTTAGCAACAACGTTTCAGCTCTTTCCAACCCTATCTTTGCACTTGAAAGGTGGTGAATAGGGTATTTCCAAGATGAAATGACTTGCCTGGGGTCATTGTGTCAATATTGGAGGTCAGGGTAGGGCCTAGAAGCCGCCTTAACTCTTCGGCCAGCTCTGGATCTGTGCACTGGGCTGTGCAAGCCTCCGCTTTAGAGCGTGCGTTTAAATTATGGAGCATCTGACATTGAGGTTGAACATCGTAGGTTAATGTCTAGGACAGGATATTATGTTTTATTTATAGGCATTGCTTAGTGGAAATGGTGGTAGGGGTTTTTGTTCACCACGCCTGTCTGGAAGTGGTATGCAGGTTGAATAAAACCAAGTGTTCGCTGTCTCTGCCCTTCTGCCCCAACTGCTTTATTTCTCCTCCTTTAAGCCCCGAGACTAGCACGCTCAAAATGCAAACGCTGTTCGGTAGGAGTTTCTGTGACTTTGTTGCATTATCTGCGCAGCTCCTGGTTTCAGGGGACCTCAACACAGACAAAATTGATCAGCAGCAGGAGGAGGAAAATAGCCGTTGCCACGGCAACCGGTGATGACTCATCCCGGGTAGCAGGCAGCAAAAGCCGTGAGGCTGCAGTAATTTTCCAGATGCTTAATCCAGCTCTCGATTCTTTATTTCTCTTGCTGACAGGCAGAAATCCTCCTCTGCCTTTCTTTGCTCAGAGACCCACGCAGCCTGCAGCCGTACGTGATGCGGAGTAGTCCTTTGTGGTGCTTACCCAGAATGGCGTCACACGGACGTGTCTGGGTAATGCAGACGAGCTACTCTGTGGATAGAACTGTAACCCCCAAAGGTAGTAAAAATAGAACTGTAAGCTGCCCATCTGCAAAAATACCCGTGTGTTATTAGCTGTGCTCAATTCCTATCTACCAACTAGCATAATGTTTACTGTAACTCTAGCTATGATTTATTAAATCAGTTCATCTTGCTGCTTTTCAGTAATGAGGCTGTGCCTGCGCTGCATACAGAATGTGCTAAAAAGAGAAAAGTGAACTGCATTCAGCACATCCATTTCCATGAATTAGCTTCTCTTTTATATGACCTACTAATTTTTGCGCATGAATTTCAGTCTGCATGTGATGAAACAGAGCAGGTTAAGCGGCTTATCCAGGAAAAAGGCAGCAAAAGGAGCAACACCTTCCATGTCACTCAGGGCATGCCTACCTTGCAGCTTTTCCTGCAATGACTGCATTGTAATACGGGCATCACCACATTTGGGGCACTGTTATAAATGTCCAAGTGGTTACTCGTCTGTTCTGGTGGCTATGTGGAGTTCTTCATGATTGCAGTACAGTGGTGAAAAATCCAAGTGTAACTAGATGAGTAAGGTACACATTCCCCTCTTGAACGGGCGGAGCAATTAGCCCAAGGTGATAGTGGAATTTGGTTTCCCCATTCAAATGAGTTCATCTAGTTGTAGGGGATGTGAACCTGCTCTGTATGGGGAGAAGGAAGAGCTTGTGGGGAAAAATAGGAAAAACAGCAACAGAGCCCTATGTTTCTTTTGGGAGAGGGAGAAAAAGAAAGTACTGATGCTGCCAGCTGTCTCGTGCAATCCCTGGAAAGCAGATGGCTTTCTGTTGGTGAATCAAGTGAGGCCATCGGCTCCTTCTCCCACAATGCAGCCTCTTGCTTGCAAGTCCTCATTAAAGTTTTGGCAGGGTATGCAGCTGAAATGAGCTGTTGCATTGCTGATCGGCTCTGTAGTGTGTTGCTAGCTGACGCCAAATCCATTTAAAGCCAGTAAGTGTGTGGGGCATGAGGAAGCTGTATGTGATGTTTGTTTCCCACTTTTTGTTGTAGTCAAGTCATCTGCTAATAAATACATAAACCATATTACATGAATATATATTGCCTTGAATCTTTGTCTCCTGTCAGTAGGTGTAACATGTAAGCATTTAATGAATGTGCTGTGGCTGCTTTTCAGGGGAAACCAGTTTTAAAGGGCAATAGTAGAGGCTCATCTTGTTGCTGTGGGATCCTGAGCTCTTTCTTGGTGTGCAGCTGTTCCTAACTGTGGCCAGGTTTTGTATATCCAAAGGGAGAAGTCTTCCATGATCAATGCCTGATTCTGCAACCTTGTTCATGGCTTAGAACACTAACCCTATTTCACTTCATATGAGTGAAGCATGAGAACTAATGTTACTGTGCAACAGGTTGATACATGCAGTGAATTTGCTAGAAAGTTGTCCTTTCCAGAAGCACACAGTTTTGGAAATGTAACCAAATGAAAGCCAAATATGAGGTTTTGATCCATTCATCTCACCCCCCAAGATAGGAATCGTTTGCTACCTGGGTAGCATTGCATATGGGATAATAAAAATGCTGCTAGTCAGATCATCTGCAATTTCAGCAGCAATTATTGCAGGCCTGCATAGCTGTGTTAGTTTTATTATAACATATATAGCTAACTAGCACCAAAAGTTCTGCAGTCCTAGCAAACCCCTTATGTGAAATCATAAAATATCATCAATTTCATTAAGCTCATATATATTTTGTGGGTCCTACGAAAGATGCTGGCTTCTCTGTCTTCTTGGAAAAGCAAAAAAAAAAAAATAAAAAAAATAATCCTGGTTTAAACCCACCTGTTTAATGCTATAATATTCACTGTTAATAAGGATGTATTGACTTGCTAATGCATTTTGTGATCAGTTAGACTTAAGTAGGTTGCCTCAAACCTCATGGAAATGCATCTGCTATGCTGACTGTAGATAATAGTATTTTTAATTAGTTGCATGCTAGTTTCTTGGTTAGTTTGTTTCTACAGAAGGCATGTTCTAGACAGAAGCTAGCTAAGGCCACTGTATCCAGTGAAGGTCGTCACGGTCTCTTTGGCCTGTGGAATGATTTAAGGAGGGATAAAAGCCTGACTCCTTTTCAAGGTAATACTATATTTCCAGATGCCTTTTTGCTTTTGGAAAACATAATTACTAATAAATGTGACTGGATAAAACGTTTAAGAATCAGGGCAGCCTTGGGACACTTGGAGTTGATGCACAAATCATACACTATTAGCTTTGCTGCTTCTCAAAACATGTAGAATTGCGTATTTCAAGTTTTTTCCCCTCCTGGATATTTTCTTTCTGAAGGCCTTTTTGTACCTCGGGTATACTCTTCCATGTCTACTTGCTGGGCATCCTGTACTATGGGAGCCTTATAATGTAGAAATAGTAGTTCCCATCTCCCTCTCAATGCTGTTCAGTGCAGTGCCAGCATCAGCCAGAGAGGATCACTGCTGAAGCTGATGAAGACATCTCATTGCCCCTCTCTAACCCATGCTATGGGTGAGGTAAGTCATCTAGCCTTGCATGCAAGCGAAGGATCCAGCTTGCAAGTCAAAATCTGCCCGTCATGGACTCCCTCCTCATTAGTCACCAACTGTGCAATGGCTAGGCTTTCACTGTACTGCAGAAACAAATACGAATAGATTTGGAAATCAAAACAAGCTTTGCAGATTGCCAAAGTCTCTTTCTGGGGCTACAGTAAGAGAGGTGTGAAGAAGGTATGTTCAGTGGAGATATGCTGACTGGTGCAGTTCAGCATGTGTATAATTTGAGTCAGCTGGCCTCCTGCAGGCTGCTGGAGCAGGAGCACCATCCGTCATTGTTCAGTTAAGGTGATGTCCCACTGAGCCAGCCAACTCTGCAGCTAGAAAAGGGGCTGGCATTGCATCTTTGTGGGAAGGGAGCAAAATCAGTAGCTGCCCTTGACTTCACAAAGCTTCAGGCTCACTTATCTCCTTGGAAATGCTGTACAAATAGGTTTTATTTTTGCTTATCTTAAACTGACATAAAGCAAAATGTCTTACAGGAGAGAAATATTCAAGCCGTAGGAACAGCTTGAACTAAATCCCAGGTTCTAAATGCTGAGCATAGTTTTTCAATTTGGATTTTGAAACTGCCTGTTCTCCTTATAACGAGCTCTTTAAATCCCTCTGATCCAAGCTATTGTTTACAGAAAATAGGAATCTTACGTCTTTGGGATATGAGGCCCCGGGGAAGCTTAAAATCCAGGTATGTCATATTTCATGCTGTCCTATACCAACAAGGGAGAGGATAGCTTGGTTCTCATCTCGGTCGGTGCTTGGCATCTCTGTATGGAAATTCCTAATCAAAAGTCATTTGCTACTAATTTAGTTTTGGCATTTGGATGACTGTCCTTGGAAAACAATATTATAGGCTGTTGAAGAGAGAGCATAGTCATCCCACTAATGAGATTTATAAATTGACTTGTTCACTTTCATTTTCCTCCATAATATTTCCTGGTGGTAAGATGTATTACTTTGATAGTTTTGCAGGGGAAGTAGTAGAAACGCTCCTTTCTGAAACCTTAAAAGCCATAGCAACTGAAAGTTTTTGGGGAGAGGTGCTAGACCTCCTCAGGTAGGTGGTGCACAGTGTCTGGCATGGCAAGGGCCTAGTGGATATGACTGCTGCAGTACCCCTGAATAGCACTGATACTCATCACAGTGCTATGAAGTTATGCTCTAATTGCACAGTATTTTCTAATACCAGGATGATGAGTGAGAAGGTGATGGATGAAGGCAGAGAAAATCAAAGTTCTGTTACATTCCTGGGCTCCTTGTTCACAGGATTTATTTTGTTCCTTCGTGCTCTTTTAAAGATGGCTACCTGAATTTTCCATGTCTAGGGATGCATGGAGTTGTCTGTTAGTATATCTTCTGTATAGGAGACGTAGAAGAAGCTGCTTGTAGTCAAGGTCCTGGGATACTAAAATTCCTGAAGTAATTAAGAAAGAATAATCCAATGCTTTGGATTGTTTGTTATTGCACTCTAATTTAGTCGTCTTTTTTTTTTTTGTGGAAATGAAGGCGAGCATAATACTTAAACCTCTGGCCTGCCTCCACTTTACACAGGATAGAAGTCTCCTTTCTTTGCCTCATGAAGCACTTGCAGTTCAGTCTAGGACAGCTCTAGCTTTTTTTCTTTCTACTGTGTTACATAGCCAATTACATTTATCTCTCCATGGTATGTCCCAAATATCTATGCCACTCCTGGGCACTGATTCAGAATTAAGTGCCATCTATCCTCTGTGTCTTTCCTTGAGGTGTGACCAGATTTCTCTGCAGATCTGTCACTGAAGTTTGGGCCAAGTCTGCTCTGCTTAGATAAGAACTATCGGTGAATGCAGTTGTCTTTAACAGTGAGCAAAGTTATCTTTAGCTTTCTTCCTGTGCTGGCTACTCACACATTTTTACCTATGAGCACTGCAGAATTTCCTCTGCTCAGCAGCAGTGTGTCAGCTCTGAAGCTTAATTAGTACCAGTGTGGCTAGGTGGTTTGCTGCTGAGCACATGTTTAAAGTCAGTGAAAAAACTCCATGGATTCTGCCCCGCCCCCCCCCCCCTTATTATTGCATTTGTGTCAGTGACTGCTTTGGTTTTGCAGGTAGGAACCCTTAAGACCTCTCCTGTCCATCTCTTGCACAGCACAAGATGTGACTTGAATAACCTGTCATTGCAAAGAAGTTGGGTGAAGACTACTGTATTTTAATAACAACCCTTTCTTCTAAATTCTCCTGAAACAGGTCACCTATGTATATAATCACCTCTCTTGTGCATTGTGGAATACCACCACGTCATATACCTGTCATTCATTGGTCTGAGGCTTTTGTTGGCAAAGAGAGTATTCGGCACCTTTTGCTAGCACTATATTCTCCACAATACCATCTTTATCTTAAGCAGCACTTCCATTTCTCAGACTGACAACCACCACCTTGGGATTTCTGGAAGCATCAGTAGAGACAAAGAATTTTCTTTCCCCACAGAGTCCAATTTCTGATTTTCTTCTTTTTTTACCTTTTTTTTTTTTTCTTCCTATAATGTGCCATCTGAAGACACTGGATCTAAACCCCTTTGTTTCAGGGGGGAAAAAAAAGGGTAGAAATAAGCTCTGAAAAGTAGCTTTGCACTTTGCAGCACTCGTCTAATGAAAGGGATGAATATTTCTAAGGATACTAGATTAATTAATTTCTACAATACTATGTTGTAGAAATACACCACACTGTCCTCCTGCAAAATACTTCAATGCTTCCATTTTACTTGGAAGTCAACTGAGGGCCAGAGAGCCTTTGCTGCCCTGAAGTAGGGTACTAAACCAGTCTTTGTTTTCAGTTTAGAGCAGTCCAGCCTGAGGCTGCATCCCCATTTACTTTGTGTTCTTCCAAGTTCTGCGGCCCCCTTGGCAAACTGGGAATGGACAGTGCCTGATCACACAGGAGCTTCTCTCTTGCCCAGTAACTGGGGTCAGTCTAAATTGTCCCTGTGCACATAATAGTTTTGCTATTATCTGAAGGCCACTGCCCTTCAGCTTGCTGGGGCCATGAGAGATTATTCCACAGGCACTGGTATCATGAAGCATAAGCTCACTTTTTCATTTAGCTTTACTAATACAGTTCTTCAGCTTTATTAAACATTCTTGAGACAGCTATCTATGGCACTTGTAACTTGTTTTTTTTTTATAATGACTTTGGGGTGGCAGTGTCTTTTTAATAATAATTTATGCCTTTATCTGATGTGTTGCCTGTAAGTGTAATAAAAAAAAAATAACTGAAGTTTAAAACAATAAAGTCAAATCACTCTTATTTGAAGAGCCATCATTGCATAGGTTCTAGAGCTTCTACTCTTGCATGGAAGTTTTATATGCATCTAGTAAAGCTGGCCAGGATTTAACAAATGCCTGTTACCACAAAGTTAGCATGAGGGTTTCCTCCTTGAGCACAGAGCCTAACCCTGGGGGATTTAGATCTAATTCTGCACAGTAAGGGATGGTAAAATGTTGGTTGTTATTTAAAAAGCCCTCTTAATTCCTTCACATGTTGCAATTATGGCAAGTCATGCACAGAGAGTGTACTAGCCAATGTTTATTCACCTGCAAAGTAAAATTATGTGACCATACCCAGGATATGGGCATGTGTGAGCTCAACAAGCCCTCTGCAGGGTAGGTGAGGAAAAGTGCAAATAAGTATCTTAACGAATAGCACTCAGATGCAGAATGATCCATTCATTCCCTGTACTTGGTAGTGGAGGAAAGCCCTTACAGTTACCTCCTTGAGAGGATCGCACCCAAGTCTGCTACATGGGTTTCAATGGGACAGGAAAAATAATTTCCCCCCATGGTGTCTTACTTTGAGGCTCCAGCTTTTCATGCGATGATGTGTCCTTGTATAGGGAGGGTCACAAGCCTAGGTTTTGCTTTGGGCTTTCCCCACTGCTGTAGCAGTGTGTGTTCCCCAGGTGGGATTCTGGCTGATGAGACCCAGGAGGCTGTTGGGTACTCCTGCTTCCAAATGGGTGGGCACCTCCAGCCTCCCCTTAACAGCTGCCTTTTGCTTGCACAAAGGTAATGATCTAAGCTAAAGTGAAGGGTTTAGAGGCTTGCTAATGGATGCTGGAGCATTGTAACCATTCAGTGTGTTGGTTCAGCCCACCCGTTTCACCTGTCAGGCTTTTCTGCCCTATCCTAAAAGAGTAAGCAAGGCCTTGATACCATTTTCACTCCCCTTCTGAAAGGTGCCTTTAATTATGAGCTGCCAGAGCTCATAAATCTGGCAGGTGTCATCAAGGGCAGACAATTTCTGAACAGAGGCCACCTAATCACATTCTCACTGCTAACAGAGCAGAGGGAACCATCAACTGCTATCTTTTTTGATGGTTAAAAGCTAATTAGTCTCTCTGTCAAATGAAAACCAAATGAATTCACTCTGTTGGGAGCAAAGTGTTCAAGGACAATCCAGGCTCCAGCTGGAAATGCAAATAGTAGTTAATTCCACTGCAGTTTCCTGGAGCCCACAAAAAAGAAAATTGTGCCAGAAGCAGATGCAACTTAGGAACTTCAGTGAAAAGGCTATTCTTTGTGTGTATTTTATTTGGTGTATTGTTACTTTGATGACAGATGTAGGGTTTGAATTACTCTGGGAGATTTAGTATAGATCTTTAGGAAAAATGTTCCAGTATGAGGCAAAGCAATGCAAGGAAGTTATAGATTGCTTGATATTGGAGATACTTTAGAACTGATCATACTAACATGTTGGGGTTTATCAGGGTAAACTTGATCTTGTTTCAGAGGAGACAGATGGACTAGATGATTTGGAGAGCTCTCCTTCAGCTGTATTTCTGGAATAGACAGTCTCCCTTTCTTGACCTAAATCTGACTCTGATGGTGTGCTACCACTAGTACCTGATAAGCACAGAAATGGCTTTAAATAGCCAAGAAAAGGGACCTGGGAGGCCTAGGTTCTATTCCTGCTCTGCTAAATGGCTGTGGACAAATCTTGTTGCTTTCCAAGCAAACCATCCACACCTTATCCCTGTCTTGTCTCTCCAATTGTAGATTAATTGGTGCAGGGTGGATTCTCAGCATGTGTTTGCAGAGCACTGAGCACAACACAGCTCCAGTCCTCCTTGGGGCTGCAAAATGATAATAATGTTGACTTCTAATTTCATATACAGATGAGGGAAGCGTAAAAGGCAGAAGTGTGAACACTTGAAGTGTTCTTTCTTAATAAGCTACGTCGTTGTCATTATTAACAGGGGATGTTTTAAAACATTGGGAACTGCTTCTGAGAGCAGGTCGTGCATGAAGAAGTGGAGCCAGCAAGAAAGGCAAATATTGGCCTTGTAAGGTGGATATATTTGCTAGCTGATTCATCTCTTGTGGGGGCTGATGGATGTTGTAGTGCTGGCAAATGGTTAGTAAGTAATCAATCAAGATCTAGAGCCAAACATGTGAGTTTCTAAAGTTGCTAGCTGGGACTTAGCCTGCAGGTTTGGGTCCTGAGTTGTGCTGGTTTTCTTTTGTGCCTTTCCTCCAGCCTACTGACTATATCTGGATTTTTGTTTTCAGTTAAGAGGGGAAATAATAACTATAAACTCTGCTTCTGATGTTTGTTTAGTGAGGAAGGTAGTCACATAGGGCTTCCTCCCCTCCCTCTGTTTTTACTTCGTGTTCCTCATTTGCTCCTCAAAAGGAGCAGGTTGAGTAGTGTGGAGGGAGATGTGAACAGCATAGCCCTCTTCCCTAAAGCAGCTCCACTGTTTGTTCTTCTTGGGTTTTGTGTCTTTGCTCCTCTGAGCACATGTGTGAAGTGTGTTCCATCCAGGTGCTATGAACGTGGCGTACAATCACACAACAAAATAAGCATTTGAGTGTTTTGGGTTTTTTTTTCAGCAGCAGTTTCTACTTTATAATACGTGCCAGCAGAAAGCAGTTCAATGAGTATTTTGATTTTGTTGCCATAATGCCTGATATTCAATCCCTTGTTAGTTTTCTTTCTTTTATGCAGATGCGTTCTGCTGCATTGATACAGGGCTATACCTTTCTTCAGTCCTGAAGCACAAGTGCTGTACGAAGGAGGGGGTAAACAAAAAGGTTTCCCTTGGTTCTGCCTGCTGCTGCACACTGCCGGAGCAAAATACCTCACATCTCTGTAGGCCAACAACTGGGATTAATTAGCACTGTTTCCCAAGGAGGTAGGTTTAGCTTTATGGCACCAGGTGGTTGAATACAGCCCAGCAATGGGAAGCATTGTTTCTGGCAGCAGGGTGGAAACTGAAGGCCTGGCTGTGGGAGGGCTTAAAGTACTCAAGCGTTTGTGTGTCCTCCCTTGTAGGTGTTTGGTATGGCTTTGCTTCCTAGCTCTCTTATGGCCACGTTGGGGTGTGAGTAGTCCATGGGGGAGAGACAGTTACTTCCCAGGGGAAGGGGGAGATGCTGTGTGTTGCTCTGCTTAGAAACTTCTGCCTGGCTTTTTATTTATATCTAATGGTGTATAAAGTCAAATACCCTAAATAAGCATAGATAAATGAATTTAAGCGTATATTAACATGCTTTCGCTCAAGTGCTTTTCTGAAAAGGTGGTACATTTCTAATTTAGAATCTTACTGGGTTTTATTGGTGCTAAAGTTAAATGAAATCTTTGTTCTTAGTATGAATGTCACAGTTCCTTTTTAGAGAACATTTTCTTTTGAAACACATTGTGCTATGGAGCCTCTGAGAACTGAGGCCCATCAATGAAGTATTCAGAGATCTATGAATGAATTTTTTTTGAAGGTCACCTAAATGTCTTGGAATATTGATATGCCCCACCTGGCTTGGATGATGAAAATATTGAGTGTAGATACTTGTGGTTTGATTTAATTTTGACATTTTCTTGTAAGACCACCTTTAACTGTAGCTTCTTTAGCAATGACATGGCTACTTTGGGATGCCAGAATGTGATAGAGAAATGGGATGGGACAAGAAGATGCCTTTTAGTGTCAAGGAAGTGCATGTAAGCAAAGTATGACAGATCTTTATTATATGCAATTGATGACATCCCTTATTTTATCAGTAAGCAACAGTACCTAGCTGATAACACTTTTGCTCTTAGCAGTAGTGAGGCTAGTAATTAATAAAGTCTCAGATGTGAGGCAGAGCACAAGATGATCTCTGTAGAGGAAAAATCTACAGTAAGATTGATCAAAGCTATTTCTGGTTGTTCATTAAATATATAGGCTTAAAATTAAAATTAAATGCTCAGTGTGACTGCTCAAAGAGCACAGCCAGAGTGGGACCAGCCAACTTAGGTATGACAAAGACATTGATTTTTGTGACGAAAATATAGCAAAGGCAGGCAGCCATTAGAAAATGGCTTTTCATATTCATTCCTGCTATTTTTAACACTCTGAATATTTCTGGAAACTCTTTCTCTACCTTGGAGGAAGCAAAGACACGTACAAGTTTGCCAACTATTATTATCCTGCAATTGCCATCTGGCCACCAACTCCAAGTAACTTATCTAAAATAATGGAATGGTTCCTGGGACATGTCATCTGTCAGGGAGATCTTGGCTGGAGAAGCGATGTGTTATTGCCACTGTTACTGGGTAATTGCATGTTAGCTCTTTCCCTCTGTGACCCTGCAGCAGAGTTCAGAAACTGCGAAAGACAGAGGGAACGACTCCTCGGTTGGTACCCAGGATGGAAGCTACCAACCACTTCAGTGAAAAAGGCTTTCGAAAGAGTATTATTGTTGATAGAGATGCCTTTTAAAATGGCAGTTTTTCTACTAAAAAACCCATAGCAACCTGATGCTTCTGCTTCTGTACCAAGCATGCTCATTCTGTGAGTAGAAATCTGGGAGCTTTTTTGTAATTACCTTCTCTGCAACCTCAGGCTGTGGCTCTGTGTGATTGTGAGCCCCATGACAGAAAGTGACAAGATTATGTGCTTGTGACAACTTTCACACAACAAGAAGTGCTGAAATGGTACAAACTCTGCCATTAAAAGTTTGGTCGGAAAACGTCAAATGGGCAGTTTCATCTCAGTTTTTATGCAAAAAGGCTTCATCTCTTATTTTGCAGCTGGGATAAAAGAATAAAGCTGGCTGACAGTATCATGCGTTCTGTATCACTTAAAACTGCATCTGAGCAGCTGTGCCTAATCCTGATCAAATTTGTCTGCTGACTGACCAGTGGTGCACAGCTCCCCTTGTGGTTCTGTGGCCCTCAACAGTCTGCTGTGAGTTTGAAAAGCCCTTCCTCTCAAAGACATTTACAAGCAGGTTGCCTTTGCTAAGGACATAGTTACATATATACTTCTTTTGGTGGTGGTGCAACTTAACTTAAACTCCTGGGGTCTGGCTTCTCTCCTTTAAACAACCATCACATTTGAGATCTGGCACAGCTGAGAAGACCTCTGAGGTAGAGATGGGAAATGGAGAGAAGGAAAGAATGATGAAGGGCAGGGATAAGCAGGAATCTTTTAAATCAGCTTTGTCATGAGAGAAATAATGGAATCACAGCTTTGGTATGAGAGGGTTTTATAGTCAAATCAAGACTGGGACTTAGTAAACAAATCTTCTGATGTGGAGCAGATCTGTGTCTGCTTTTTCAGAGCTGGGTTGCCTCTGTTATGATCAATAGGAATAGAAAACAAAGAACTCAGGACAGCCAAATGAACACTTACATGTAACAATTTTTTGTGTGTGTGAGAGGAGAAATAAAAAAAGGCTGTGTTTGTGTGGTTTGGAGGGGTTTTTTTGGGTGTTTTTGGGTTGTTTTACATTGCTGTTTCTAGTAAAGCTCTGACACTCCACGGTGCACTTTTAACATTGGCCATTGAGCATAAGTGTGAATTCTGTCTTTGAGTCCTCATCCTTATCTGATGCTTGCTGTGAAAACCCAAATCCCTAAAACTTCCTTCCTGCCTTTGGGATATGTTGTACCTGGGGTCCGTATGCAGTGCAGACATTTCAGGTCCTCTCTGAGAAATGAAAGGGAGAGGGAAGGACACTGCAGGTAGGCTGGATGGTGCTGGTCTTCCCTGTGGAAACCTGTGCCTTACTCTACACAGTAGGAGGATAATGTCAGGCTGGGCTTTCTCCTCTACTCCTAATGAATGGGTGTAAGCTTAACCAAAAGTACATGTTACTATAGTTGTATTCCTTCTAACACCAAACTGTCTATTTTACTTCTCAGCTTTTCCCTTCTGTTTACAGCACTTCAGTATCTGGATTTGTACTTGTGTTTTGACACTGCTGTAGAAGAAAAGTGCCATTTCCTGAATTCTTGATCCTACCTCCTGATGGTACAAATGGGCAACACTGTGCTCAGTGAGATCAAGCCAAACATGGTATTGCTGCAGGTGTGAATAAATAGAGAGAGATGGGATCAGCAGTATAGCTGTGCAACAGGGAAGGCAAGAGGGAGAGAAAAATAAAAAAGTAGGCTGAGGCAGAGAAATAAATATAGTCATTGCTGCAGGAAGATATTTGTGTCTGAAATAAAAAGTGTAAAGAAATGGAGTAAGTCTTTGTGGCTCTGTATTGTAAGTTCCCAATGCATCTGGCCGCATGAGTATAAATGTCAGTGCTCTGTGCCGAGAAGATGGGCTAGGTGTCTTAAAATAACTTTCCCCTGCCTTGTCTCCCTTCACGCACCTAGATCAAAGGTGTCAAAACCTACACATACGTTTGAACCACCACAGTCAGGAAACAGAGGCAGTTAGCTTTTTTTAGATTTCTATGAATTTTTCAAGAAAATGAACAGTTGTGTCCCATCATTTGGTCAGTGAAGCCCAAATGTACTTATTTAAGTAGGACATTAAGCTGTAAATCATTCACATGTGAAGTGAAACCCATACTCCAGAAGCAATAACTATTTACAGACTGGTTATGAAAGGAAAATGGATCATGGTGTTATGAAAGCAGGACAGCTATGGTTCTCCGTCTTTAAGTGTCATGTGCTTTTTCCATGTAATTTTTTTTTTTTTTTAGTACTTTCTAGTGTAAAGTCCTTAATTTTCATCCCTGGAAAACAAACTTAATAGTGCTTGTTTAAGAAATCAGAGAAGTTGTTCTCTTTTAGTATTAGTGTGTGTACTTAAGTCTGATCACAAGTGTTTGTTGGGAAGTATTAGTGTTGGTCTCACAGACAAGGGCTGTCTCATGTACTGTAGTAGACATCTTTGGAAAATCTGGCAGGCAGAAGAAGTGGCTTTAAATGGTTTAGTCCTTGACAGTCTCCTTTCTGAGTAAAAACAGTCTCATTTTTGAAGTGAGAGAACTGAGTAGAAGAATATAGGTGTTTGGTAGGTGGCTTCGGTTGGGAAGAGGAGCTGAGCAGAGGAGTGTCACTCATTCGTAGTCTTTAATTCTCTATTTCCTTGCTTATTATTCTTTGTGATGGGATGTGCAGTCCAGATGCCTTTGCTGTTAGTGGAGGATCAGCTGAGTGAGGCTCATGTTTAAATAGATGATGGACTGGATTCTCCAGGATAGCCTCTCTTCACTATTCATACTGTGGTGTGCAACTATTTCCTGGCCTGGCTGATCTTGTCATGCAGGTGATCTCCAGGCTAGTGGCCGGTGTTCATGCTGCCGCTGCTGCTTGCTTGGCATCAAAGAGGCACGGAGGGACACGCTGATGGCAGCCTGGGTCTGGGAGAAGGGGAGTTGGTGGGGTGCCACAGGAACCCTACAGTTTGCCACAGTTGGCAAAAGGCCTGCTCCACTTACAGCTTATTGCCTGTCTCTCCAGCTGATGCTGGGGTTGAGTTGCAGCTCCCTGTTTGCTCTCAATAGGTCAGAGCTGAAATGTATCTGTCATAAAACAGTCTCCAAGCTGCTCCAGGTCCCTGTGTAAATCACTGTGGTCTTAGCTACCTGCGTGGCTATAGACTGGCTCCTTCCTTATAAAAATAAGAGAACAGTGTGCAGCTATCCTTCAGCCTATATGTGCCTTGCTGTTTGCATCCCTGGAAAGGCAATGTGGACTACGAGTATTCCTGACCTTCTCATTTCTTTATGTTCACCTAGAGATGAGGTTTTCCAGTTAACTACAAGACTGGAAGTTTTCTAGGAGAAACCATGATTTCTTGTTACATTTAAATTGACAGCAAGCACAATGGGATGGTGGTGTGTGTCAGGATGAACAATGATGTGTGCTGGGTTCTGACACCAGGAGAGGTCTGGATGCAAGACATGGAGCAAGGGGAAGGTTTCTCTTTCCTGGTGTGGAGCATATCTTGTAGTGGAGAGCCATAATGGAGGGCTGAGAGTGTAATCTTTGAAGCTGTTGTTGAGATCAAATACCTGCTTTGTTTGCTCCTTCAGTAGCTGTAATGAACTAATGGGTGTGCCTGTGCAGTAAGATAAGCAGGCCTTGCAGCGAGATTTGGTTTGTAATGATCATAAGTGTCACTTGATATTTTGGCTTATCTGAGCTCCTGAAGAGTAGCCATGCTTCTCTGTGGGCAGCAGGAGCTGGATGTTATACATCACTCTAATTGCACTAAGCAATGAAAATGCTGCTTGTGCGCGTATCTTAATGGATGTAATTTCCTGCTTTTTATGCAGTTTGTCACACCTGGACAAATGGTTCTGAATAATGCTGTCTTGCTTATTAAGGTCTGTTTTCACATGGAGCAGATTGACAGGCCATTGAAAGCCCAACAGAATGATCTCGTAGGGAATTTTTAACCCAGCATTTCTGGCTGGGCATTTGCTAGCCCAGTTAGAGTGAATAGATAGTAATGGTGCTTTAATGGCATGAGGAATAGCTCCGTCCATCTGTGGAAGTGAGGGCTCTCTGTTGCAGGGATTGGTGACCTGGCAAGCTGCTTTTTGAAACATGGCTTACTTTCAGTCTCCTTCCTGTGGGCAGGCACTGTCACTTAGGTGGGACACGCAGTGCCCCCTGAATGCTCAGTCTCTCCAACCAGTATGTTTTAGATGCATCGGAAATTTGCTGTGAGTTCTTGTGGCATTGCTGCCTAGTCTGACATGAAGTATGAATGGGGCTTCATGTACTCTTGGTATGGGGAAAAAAATCTGTTTCTGAGCAGCATCAGGCTTGGATCAGTTCCTGGAAAGCCACATGGACTCAAGCGCACTTATTTTCCCCAAACATCAAGGAATTTACAACATGTAAAGAAAAGATCCTAAGATATTAAAGGACTTCTTAGTCTAATCACCTTGTTTGTGTAGGAGTGTCAGTCTTGAGATATTATGGAATACGCTAGCCAGATATCCAGGAGTACCTATGGCTTTACTATTTGACAGACCGATAGCTGAGGGCCCCCCTGGTCAGTAGCTTCTGAATTATGTTTGCTGTTCCATTGGCATTTTTTCCTTTCAAGATGTTTGTCAAAGCAGTGGGAGCCTTCATCTCTATGACTAGCAGTTAGTAGATGTTTTGCCTTTCCTAACTGAAGATAACCTTTGCAGATAAATGTGGACTTAATTAGGCTCTGCTTTGTGGGAGAGAAGCTGATCAAAGGAGAATATTAGAGTGGTGGATTACTTTATTTTTTTTCTTGGAATGCTGAATCAAGGAATACTGTTATTTTTCAAGCAACAGCTACTTTTTTTGGGGTGTACAGTGAATGACCTGGGTACTCTATACTGCTATGCTAACTGGGGTGTGCAGTGAAGCTGGATACTTCTCATGCTTAGTTCAAATAAGTGATTAGGCTCTCCAGGGAATTCAACCTCTTTAATGATATCCCATTCCTGCCTTGTTTCCAGTTTGGCAGGAGGGAGAAGGGGAAGAATCTATTCAAGATACTGCAAGGCACTGGGGTCGTATGGCAGTATGCTTTATTTACACCCATGACAGCTCTATGAAGTACAAATGTGCTGTGACCCCTATTTTACGGATGGGAATCTGAAGCACATAGAGTTTCACACTTTCGGAGCTATTCAGAGCGGCAGCTTATGGTATCGTATGTGTGTTTTGTTCTGTTCTTCAAATCCCTTCCTGCATTAAAACTACTGTAGTTCAAGACCTGGCTCTTTTGGAAATACTGCTGAAAATCTTTCTGTAATTTAAGTGTCTGAATACGTTGCAGAAAAATCTCTTGGGAACAGAATTTCAAAGGTCACGCAGAGAGTTTGGGAATTGAACCTGATTATGGCAGAATGCAGAGCTGAACTTTTGCCACCTGATGATCTTCCTGTGTTTTCATTTTCCAACCCAGGTGGTATGGTAAGTGCAGAAGGAGGAGGAAGTAGTGAGAAACTAAACTATGTTTCGGTGGTGTTTCTGCAGGGGCCAACCCATCTTGCCCACTGCTTGACATGGTGCCAGTTTTCTGAGGAAAAGTTACACCCTTCAGTGAGGCATGCTCTCATAAAAAGGAGCCAGGAGCACAGAGCTGTGCTGCAGATGATGCAGCTCTGCCTCTTCTAAACAAATCAGCCTAGGGTTTGCTGGAGCATGTTGCACCATACAGTTACTTCAGCAGTGCAGAAGTTGATGCAGAGTCCCCAGGGAAGCTGCTGGCAATGAGAAGCCTCCTGAGCACCAGCAGTCCCCACAGCATGCTGAAACAGGGCCACATGTCTGGTAGCTTTTCTAAAATGCAGCATGTAGATGAGGTTGTGTGTGTGGTAGCTCCCTCTGACAAAACTATTGCATGGTTACAGCAGAGAGGGAGATTACCTGGCAGTTTTCCAGTATGAAAACTGAGGAAATTACAGCCATCACTTTTCTGGCTTATTTTAGTGATCATTTTACGGCTGACTGTGGGCAACAGTGTGATCTGGTAATGCAGTATGGTGTAAGCTGGGATCTTGATGGTGAGCCCAGAGTACACAATACCAAGCTAGATGTAGTTGTAGTTGCTGTAAATGCATCTCCTCCCTCCACTTAAGTGTGCACTGAAGGTTGTATTTAACAAGTGGATATTTACTGGACAGCCCTGCTTATATCCCAGGCTGTGATCCAAGCTGGATGGTAGCGTTGCTTCTTGTTTTACTGTTGATTGTTCAGCACAGCTGTTGCACAGTGCGTTAGGTGCCTCAGCCCCTTGTATTGCTCATGACCTTCTCTCTGGCTCTGCAGCCTGCCCTGCACAGGCAGCTCTGTGCCCTGGCACCCAGGCTGCCACGGCTGCCTTTACCAGAGCTTCTCAAGCAGTATGTTCTTTCCCCTTGTTGTTGGTGTTATTCTCATGGCCTTGCACTTACACACCCTGAGGCAATATTCACCGCTGTGATCATCACCCACTGGGCTGTAGCTCTTGCTTTACATTAGGGGACCCAATAATATGTACGCACAGAATTGGCACGCAGCACCTGCCCCTGCTCAGCACATGCTCTGATCAGTGCTAACAGTGTCATGTACAGGGACAAGCAACAGGGGATTTGAGTGGATCTTGATGGAAACTATGCAGTTGCTATGGGAAAAGGATGGGAGGAATGACCTGACCTGCTGCACTGGAGGGGTGCCTGGCAAGGATGCTCATGTGGGGACCCCATCACTTCTTGTCCTGGATAGCCACTGGAGAGAGCTTTCCCTTCCCCTTCTAATTCTGTCTATCACCTCTTTTGGTTTTGTTGGTTTTTTTTTTTGTTTGCTGCCCCCCCCCCCCCCCCCCCCCAAAAAAAAAAAAAGGAGCTTTCACCATTACAGTTGATGTAGGACATCAGGTATGGATGCTGCTAAAAAATCTTTGTGCATGTGCAGATGTCGCACCATTCTTTGTGAGGATGTTCTAGTCCTGAGTAAGTTGGTCCTTTAATATGCCAGCAGAATAAATGCATCTAATGTTCGTGATGGAGGGCATTAGAAATCACCTTTCTGTTTTCCAAGCACGACTGTACAATAATTAAATAAAATTTCTTTGCTTTGAGTTGTGCTTGAGACTGATTGTGTCCAGACCCAAGGAACTACTGCAGCCTGCCATATGTTGAGAATGACCTGGGTTCTGTATTAAATTAATATTATATGGCAGCTTGTTCAGATAGAGGCTTTGATGAGGGTTAAGGTGATCTGGACACTGCTTCCATGCTGTGTGCCTGAGAGTAGGGACAGAAAGCAGCTACAGAACTGTCATTTTGCTGATGCAGTTTTACACTGACACAAACTGAAGTTGTAGCAATCTCAAAAGAGCTCACCTGTGTCAGGCAGAGCAGGCTGTCATTCTGCATCTGTATTACTAACCTGAAGAAATGATGGGATTATTGGTGCTGGAAATGAATGTGCTTAGCAATTTCTAACTGGCTGGGGACAATAGCTCAATTAGGCTTTGTACCTTGCTTGCAAACCCTTGGTTCTGATCCTTTTAATTAACCTACAGCTCTTGTAAAGGCCATGCTGTGCCATGGCAGAACTCTAGCTGTCTGTACCTCTGCTTGCAGCTTGGGCACATGACCTGTGGTGCAGTGTAACGTGTGACAGAGAAAGCAGAGCTCTGTCTTATCTCAGGCTTCATTTCTTTCTGCTTTGGTTTCCTCTGATTTCACAGCAGGAAATGCTTTCTGACTTGCACCTGGTGTTGTGGGGCGAGGCTGTGAGGATATATGAATGTTTTTGAAGTGCTTCATGATCTACTGTTACACATGTAAAGCCTTTTTTAATTTCCTTTTTATTTTAATGTATACCTTCAGAGGCCCTGGGGAGAGGATTAGTTGGCAAACTTGGTATGATAAATCCAGCATACATTTGTAGCAGGAGTTCTCCTTGTAAATGGGGCTGGGGCATGAAGAGGGCTTGAAGGAGGAAACTCTGCAGATAGGATTACTGATGAAAATGCAGACAAGTATTACAAGCTCTAACGTGCAACCCCTGTAGATGCATTAAAGTCTGGTGAGTTTGCACTGCCACTGTGAACTTGCTCTGGCTGGAGTTTGCTTTCAGAGTTACAGCCTCAAAACTGCAAAGAGGGATGCTTAGCAGGTCTTGCTGGAGCAGCACCTGGATGGATTTCCCCACACTCTTGTTTTTCAGTGCTGCATTAGCTTACAGCACACTAATTGCATAAGAAAACCTGCAATTTGGGAATTGTCTGAATTCCACAAGATCCACTGGTCTATCTAATTGGATACCTTTGTTTCCAGAACAAAGCAGCGGTCCTCCTTGTCTTGTACCACACTTCCTAAAATCATGATAGGAAAGTACGATTCTGCCTACTATCATGCCAGTTATAATGACTAACTCTAAGTGGATCAGAGGAAGGTGGCTGCTCATCTTCCCCATGGTTTTTTTTTTTGTAGCACCTGGATAGTTGAACTATGTCATGTCATGGGAAAGAGAGAGCTCTCCTTCCTCCAACTTCCAAAAGGAATCACTTCTTACCTGGAAAGTGCCCTGAATAACAATTATGCAGCTAATGTCTTTCTGGTCATTTTCCTATCTGTACCATGCTTGTATAGGCTTTTGTTTTTCCTTTTAGAGTATGGCCTGTTTGGCTCTGTAACTTTGGTAACCAAGTGTAAAACCACAATTTTTTTCAGATACACTTTTTTCCCCTGTTTGGTTTGGCTTTATTATGTGTAAAACATACTGTCCAGGCAGCAGGGCAAAGTGTTGTCGGTACAAAGATGAGATGGATGCCATCCAGAATGGTATGGAGTGACATGGCACAGCTCATGGACAAAGTGCAACTTCACTGACAGAAGTTGGTTTGGGAACTGGGAACACTTCTGTGCTGTGTGGTGGAACATACAGTTCCACCATCAGTTTAGTCTCTTTCAATGTCTATCACTTGGCAACATTGTTTGAAAAAAATACAGGTTTTATATGCTTTTACAAAAACGTTCCTTATTATAAAAACATTGAAAGTGGAAAATAAACCATTTAATATAGACAGAGATCATGATTAGAGGAAAACTCTCTCTTTTTTTTTTTTTTTCCACCTAGGATCTGGCATTGAGGAATTCTGCTAGTCCTAAATTTTCAGTCTCTAGCTCTTCTTAAACAGATGTAGGATCAATTTAGGAAGAAGTTTTAGCTCTTATTCACAAGGCAATGAAATGACCATACATTTGTATTTTAATAAGTCTCAGTGCCTGGAGGCAATCAATATTCTTGGTGGAAATTACTGAATGCAGAGGTCATTTTTGAAAAATTGTCATGTAATAACCTGTTGAATGGTGCTGAATTATGCTAACAGAATAACAGATCAGGTAGTTACAAAATCCCAACATCCTTGGGTACAGAGGGGTCTGATCCTTCTCTTCCATACTGTAGTGTTAACACAGAATGGCCAATACTGTGAATTCACACTATTAAGTGTGGCATGGAGCTTCATAGCTTTTCTTCCTGTCTCTCTTTCTAGTGTACAGACTGCTCTTCTCCATATCAGCTGAGCATATATTAAATATCTTAAGCCCAAATCTGACAGAATGCAGAAATAGCTGTACAGGGTCAAATGCCCGTCTAACCTAGTACCTGTTTCTGACAATTGACCAGAAGTGAATGCCAGGGGAAGCACAGGAGAACAGCTCTAGCACGGGTGGCACTTTCCCCGTGGTACTGTTTCAGATCTGGCAATGGATTTTGTGTATTCTAGTAATCCTCATTTCTCTTTGAATTTGTCTAATCCTGTCTTGAACCCACATGAACTTGTACCACCCAGAGCACTCTGTGCAGTGAGGTTTGAGTTACATGCAGAGCAAAGAGCCATCTCCTCTGGATTGTTTCCAGCCTGTCTCCTATGAGTTTCATTTGATGTCTGCAAGTCTTTGTACTGGAAGACATACTGTAGAGCTGAATCTTTTCCACAAACAATCTCCACAAAACTTGGGATTTTACAGACCTCTATCATACTCTTTCCTCAGTCATCTCTTTCCCAGACTTAATTCCTGTCACAAATCTTTCCTTTGTCTAGCAGTGTGATATATTCTTGTTACTATACCGTAAAAACAGAAGCAAACCAGGTTGCTAGGGCCAAATCTGTCTCCAGATCCTGTAGCAGTAGGAGCCATAAAAGCACTGATGATCTCTGAGTGGGGGAAATATTGTTCCTGTTCTCCTGGAGGGGAGAAGGTGATGCTACTGCCTCCTGTAGCGTACAGGCAGGCCCTGTTTGTTCCACTTGTGCTCTGAGCTGCCTGGACAGATGCTATCTTGCATCCAAATGCTGGGTAGTGCTCAATCCAAGCTAACATACCCTGTCTCTGTGGGACTTCTAAGCTAAGACTCTGCACTGTGCTAATGTGACTATGCAACTTCTGGAAATAAGCTGGCTTGTAGCTGGCTGGGTTAGAGAGCATGGATTGTATGTGAGGCTGCTTGTCCTGCACCAAACTGGCAGCATGTCTGAAGTGATCTGCTTATTGCTACAGCCTGGTAGGGGAGTGGAGTAAACTGTCTCCAGAGTTATACTCTACCATTAGCCTCCTATTTCATTCAGAGTTGGCCTAACTAGCAAGCTGCTGAAACACAGCTACTCTCATCTCAATTTCTCTGTTGCAATGTAGACGCATGCTGCTGCTTGTATCTTTGCAAGCAAAGCCGAGAAAGCTGTACATTTGACTCTTGATTTTGAGCAAATAAACATTGGTGGATTAAAGTCTGGTTATCATTACAGGCACAGCTCCTTGGGCAGTAGATTGCCAGGGACAGCAAAATGGTCACAGCACTATTGCTTCAGCCAAAGCCCTGAAAACCTACATTTGTGGTGGCTGCTGCCTGAAGGGGAGACTGTGTGTGGGACAGCAGCCACTGCTGAGTGGGCAGGAGAGGAAGCGGCATCTCTCAGCAGCAGCCCCTGCTCACCTTACATTTCTCATACCCTTGAAAGCAATGGAAGCAGTAAGCCTATTCTCCGGAGCTGTGTGCTGTCTGGTTGGGTCCTCCCTTCCTCCTTTCTGTGGTAGTAGGGGCCCAGACCTTCATCTTGGGAGCAGCAAAAATCAGTTTTCCCTGTGCTGTTGGGAAGTGCTGGAAAGGAGGACTAGTTCTAGCTTTTTGCTATACTGAAAGATGATATTTTTCAAATGATAGATATTGCTGAGAAAAGGTAAGGGCTGTGTGAATAAGAGGTCTTTTCTGTCTTACGTGTAAATGGCATAATTGTAACCTAAAGAATGACTGTTTTCCATCTGCAATCATATCCAGTCTTGTTCCTCCCTTCTTTACCTCAGAAATAAAGGTTGAGGGGCACTATGTATTCTTCAGCTACTTCCGACTTGAGCACCATCCAGCAGAAGGGATGCTGGATACCCCATAATACAAAGATCTTACCAGTTGATTGATCTTTATTTTCAAACATTTTCCTTCCTCCTTCCACCCAGAGAAATGGCATGCCAAATTACATGCTTGCCAGACATTCTCCGTGGTCTGAGATAATCACTGCTCAAGGAAAAGTAGGGAGGGACACCTGCAGGCTCCTGGTCAGCTAAGGAGAGACATGTAGCATTGCAGAGAAGTAGTGGCTACTCAGAGCTGGGCAGCTCTTTCTGCTGTTGCAGGAGAGTAGAGCAGGTGGAAGAAAGTCACGTACAGACGGCAGGGCAACACTTAACTGTGACCAAGGTGCCCAAGGGCACTTTGCTACCAGCCAGATGCTGGATGTGCTCCAGTCTTTTCAGCACCTATAGGCAGTGCAGGCTTCAGGTGCTGTTTGATACTTTCTGGGCTCCTAACTCTTTCTGGCAACAGCATTGACTGGAACATGTGTGACTGCTGTGACACTGTGAGAGGAACCTCATTATATTTCAGTCTGATGGTATTTTTAAAAGGTGAATGTTACCAATGTTGTAAGTGGACAAGAAGCTATTGCAGAGCTGTTTGCTGAGCGAGGCTGCTGCAGGAATGCTGATGAGCAGCAGTCTGCTCCTTGCTGGGGGTGCAGAGAGCTGCTGGCAAGCTGGAAGGAATTCACAGGGAAGAAAGAAAAGTGATGAGGGGCCTGGAACTTTTGATGTATAGAGATGGTTACAGTGCTCAGTATGTCAGACTAGAATAAGTGGTAGCTGAGAAGGGACAAAACAAACAGTTTTGTAGATGACTAAGAAAGAAGAATTATTTAGGGCCCCTTTTGAGGGCAGAAAAAGGGAGGTAAAGTACTGAAGCAAGGAAGAGGAAAGTTACGTTGGATACTAGGAAGAACTTAAAAATAAGGGTGCATATTCCAATGAAAACCTCAATATTCACTTGAATATGTGATAGCAGTCTCATACTTTGGAAACTGTGGTCTTGGATGGGCCCTATTGCTGGTAAATCCCTGGCTGCTATTCTGCAGCAGCTCTCAAGGAGCTGGGTTGGCTGAAGCTAACATTTGTTGTAGGGCTACATCAGAGCCTGCTTGTTCTGGACACCGTATAAACTCTCAGTAAGAATGCCCCTAGTTGAGACCATAGGTAAAACGGAAGGAAAGGCAGACACCAAGAGGGGTAGTGGTGTGTCCAGGCTTACAAGTTACTGATGGTTTTTGCAAGAATTTAGGCGCCTGCTACCAGATCTGGCCCTTTGCGTCACCTACTTTATTCAGCCTGGGATGACCCATCTCCAACTCTGAGATTACCACAGGAAGGTGTGCTGCTCAGTTTAGTGGGAGCCATTCCTTCTCTGGCCATCTTTGAGACCACTATCCTTGTCTTCAACTATTAAAAATAATGTTACCAATTTAATTTCCCCACCAGGTTTTTCATTTGTTCCATTCCCTTCTCTTCCGTTTTCAGTGTTGTCTCTTGGTTATGAATTTACACTCCTGCAAGAAGAATTTACTGATATCCTTGTGTTAGTCTCTTTTCTGCTTTGGCTTTCATGTAACCTCTCTTACTTTTTCAAGGTGAAAGCTGTCATGATGTCATGCATTATAAGTATTGAGGTGAGATGTATGACCAGATCATCTAATCTACTTTTCTGGTATTGACAGATTGTTTCCTAGTGAGATGTCTGATTTAGTTTTGACATTCTCAAAGCAATGAACTTGTTATTTCAGTGGTCAGCAAAGGTTTTTTTCCCCTCACAGTTGTGTGTGGGTTTTTTTGTTTTGTTTTCTTTTCTTTTCCTTACTGCTACTACCTTATTTTTCTTAATAATGGTCCCTTGTGTGACACTTGCCCATTTGCTTGCTTTCTTGGCTTTATACTTTCCAAAAATATGTTTGAGGTGTGGCACATTTCAATGCTTTACCAGTGAGGTCAGTATTAGTATTCTCAGTTTAGAGGTGACAAAACTGAACCATAGAGAAGCAACTAGATTATCAAAAAGCCAGGGGCTGAACTGCCAAAACCTGGTTGCTAATCTGGTGCTGGCAATCTGGCCCTGCTTGTTCTGTTACAGTTACTTATCTCTGCTAGGTATGTTCATTGAGTCAGCCCCTTTGGCTTCACTGCCAGTACTGCTGGATACACCTGCTGTCTTTCTGAGCTGATGTCAATATTGGATGTGTTAAAGCCTCAGCTTTCTCAAGAGGCTAGGCCGCATCATCCTGATAGTGGAGATGGGGCATCCTGACAGATCATGTAACTATGCCGTGACAAGCCAAGCTGAGTCCTGGTCAGGCCTATGCAGCCCATTGTCATCTTCTATTTCCAAATTCTCCTTCTCTATGATAATGTCAACTGGCATTGCATGATTTTATTGCTCTTTGTTTTACAGTAATACTTGGAAATCCATCTGAGCCGCCTCTTACACCTGGCAGGTCAGCAGTCCCATCCAATGTACCCTTCTCTGTGCGTTAGAAAGGCACATACAGTCATGAAGAGCTGAATCTCTTGCTGCAGACCCAGACCATGAGTTGCAGTATCAGGCTGGTCTTGTATCATGGTCACTTGTCACCATTTCTGAATAGGAAAGTCAAAGCTGACCAGATATCTTGACGGCTACAATGCTCCCTTGTGTGCCATCGCTTCTAAAAGCAGGTCTGACTCATCTGTTTTAACCTGAAGGAGGAATGCTTACAGTCTAGTTAATTACCTGACTTCCAGTAGTATCTAAAAAATGCAGTCAAGGACTAATGTGCTGTTGTGTTGGTGGTTGTATGCAAATGAGCACATCAAACTTTTCTGTGTTAAGTGACAAGTTTGTCTTTGGCACCAGTTCAAAGGTCTGCTGGTGCTGAGCTTGTCACTAGTGCTAATGATTCATTACTGCTGTCCTGCTAGTGTGGAGTTTTCTTTTTGACTTGGGTTTTTCAAGTTACTTACCTAAAGTTCTCCAGCGGTCAGTGAAAGAGTCAGAACCAGAATTCACACACAGCTGGATCTTTTCCTCCAGTGTAGTTCGTGCCTAGATCATTAGCTAAATTAAACTTCAGGCTGACTTTATGCTGTCAGAGCATTATTATCCAACTTGGTCTTTGTCCAGAATGGCAGAGGTAATGTGCTTTTCCAATGAACAGCTTAAAGTGTATTATCCTACTATGCCTGCCTGCTATTTCCTTCCTTTCCAGGTGGGAGTAACCTTGTAAGCAACTCTGATTAGCACAGATGGCTGTCTCTCTGTTGTTCCAGCCCTCCCAGCAGCCTGCTCTGATCTCAACAGATGGAGTGGGCTTGGTACTTCAGTGTTAGGAGCTGCAGAGGACATGTGTATGCTTGGTGGAAGCAGCAGACTGAGTCACTCAAATATTTATGGTGTTCTTCCTGTTGAAAAGATTAATGTGGAGATGAAAAGTAAAGTGCAGAAAAAATTGCTACGCTGTAGAAGTAACCGTGGTTCCCAGTGTGGAAATATAAACAGCAAAACTGTGGAGACTGATGTATGAAGAACAAAAAAAGGAGGAATTCTGCAGAGCTAAGTTAAATGATGACAACTTCTAGGCCATGAGGAAGGCAAGCCGCTATTTAAAGTGGGGCACAAAGGCACAGCCAAATTGAAGGGAACGAAAACGAGCGTACAAAATGCTGGCTGAACATTGCAGAAATGTTCTGGGCAGTGAGACCTTTGTTCTGCTTCCTAAGGGGGGTGGGAGAGAGCCCCAGCACTCTGGATAAATTGGTTTTGTAGTGAATAAAACAGGGCTACACTGTGTGTTAGAACTTGATGGTTGTGCAGGGGTGTAGCAAGGGAGGAAATGTGGGCTGTTGAGACCTCGGATCTGGCTGTGCAAAGGCAACTACTTCCTTCTCTGCTTTGGAGCAGGTGTGTGAAGAGCAGCAGGTAGACACTGCAATTCTTTGTCCTAAAGCATCTCCCTCTCTGCTTCTTTTGATGAAGTCGGGGAATTACAGTAACTCCTCTTGCTCTTTTGTGAATCTCCTTCTTTCTTTCCTTATAGCCTGAGCCAGTTCTGGCTTGTATAACCTGCATGTTCTTCCTCCTTCCTGGAAACTTCTGAGCAGATTAATGTTAAACTGGAGCCAGGTGCTCAGGCTTTCTTCACATGACAGATTAACTTGGAGATTTGGAAGGGAAGGCTTATGACACACATTTTTGGAAACAAATTCTGGGGATCTAGAGTCAGGTTACCCCATGCGCATATGCCTACATCTCTGAGATGGCAAAGATCATATTCCTTTGGCTCACCCACTGCTAGGAAATCTCTCAGTCCCCAGTTTCCTTGGAAGAGCTTCAGCTCTGTTCCTTCCTACAAGATAATCGGTGCAGTCATATTGTTTCACTGAATGAAACAGGCTTTGAATATCTGTTTACCATGCAGGTGGAAATCAGCAGCAATGCCTATTAAGTCAAAAGATTATTGAGTTTGAAAGTGGAATGAGACACAACCATTTAACAATGAAGCGTTTATGATTTTTGAAGTATTTTTTTCCTTACTGGGAAGCATCCTAGAGCAATACATGATAGGTCAAAAAATAAAATGTCAGAAGATAAAAAGATATTTTGGAGAGTGATGTGCAATTCCCCTCAACATAGGGCAATCTTAGTCTTATTCAGATACTTCTTTCAAGTTTGTTTTTTTTCCCCTTCCCTGTAGCCTATAACCTAGTTCACATAACGTTGCATTCCTGATAGTTTGGCTTCTTACTTTTGATTAAACAAATTAGCACACTAGAGAAGCAACACAGACACATTTCCAGATATTTTTTTTGTTCCTTATTGATTCCTATATAGAAAGGACACCATTCACATTCAGGGTCCATGCAGAGATCTGCAGTTAGGTACTACAGTGCTCTCTTATCATTTGAAAATATGTTTTCTTGGGGAGCAGCAAAGGCGAGCATTACTGAATTCTGATTGTGCAGGTACAGAAGCAGACCATACATTCTGCATGTGTCCTGTGTGCAAACACAGGAGCTGCTGCACTGATCCATTGTGAAGAGCAGAACAGCTGTCTCCTACAGGGGCTAAGGCATGTTCCTTAGAAGTAGGTATAAAAATTGCTTCTCTATTTCATGACTCAGATTGGATCAGTGAATAACGTTTCTCTTATACCCTGTGTGGACAACAGCTTTATTGTCTGAAGCAGGAGGACTGAGAACAAACTAGGATTTTATTGTTACTTGTGTAACAATGCATACTGTGCTTCATCACTTGGTGATCTCTAACCTTTTGTTGGCTTTTACAAAGTTACTCTACCGTTTACCGTAGTGACATCCCATACCAATTGGTTTTCTGTTTTTCATCTTCCCAGAATCTCTACGGCATAAGGTTTCCTCCAGTTTCTGCCATTTAATCTGGAGTTGGAGCCATACAAAATGCCACAATTTTAGCCTGTGGAGGACTTTGAATGTCACATTGGTGAATTGGGCTTTTTCTTGCATTGCTGTGTAAAATGTTTCTCTAGGTCGCTTACTCTCTTTTCCAGAGGATGCTAGCACTTGATAAGGGAATCGTACAGGTAACATGTCCTGGAACTGTCTACTCTCCAACTCTTGATAATGTTACAAAAATGTGCAACTGGCCTTTGCTGACTGAGGAGAGAGGCTAGGACACAAAGTATAGAATTACAAGGGTAAATATTCATGTGCATGAGGTTTCCCAGTCAAATTGGGGCACCCCGAATGTGGTTTTACACGGGGTTCTTACACCCTTCAAGCATTCAGGTACAACAGTTTGACTAATCACTAACACCCACACTACTGATTACTAATCATAGTAAAACTTTGCAAAGCAACTATATTTCTGCAATATTCTTGTTGCTTGTCTATTGATCCAGATGTCCCTGGAGTCAGTTTTGCTATAGGTACTTATCTATGATACCAGACAATGCTGGGAGGGTTTCAAAGATGTGTTAGAGGGGCTAGGATGCTGGCGTTATCTTGGTTGTCCAGGGGTATCTTTTATCCTTCATGGACAGCTCTAAGCTTCCAAGAACCAAAGCCCTTATTTCCAGGGCCAGGCTGTACTTTAGTTTGTTTTACTTAAGCATGAACAGTATCAAAGCCTCCAGTAAATTCCACTACCTCATTACATTGCAGTGTGCAATGTGCACTAATACATAATAACAAAGTTAATACACTGTCATACTATAAAGATTGGTTGATATATTTAGGGAAGGGAATTTTCATAACAATAGATCAGTTTAGAATTTTTTTGAGAAATGTTTCTGACAGACTCTGAGGATTATTTAATTTTCCTATCAATCACTGTGGCAGATTTTTGTGACTTTAATCCACGACAACAGTATTAAAAGTTCATATCTTTGTACCAGCACTGACCACACTGCTTGTTTGTTGTGCTTTTTACAATTGTCTGGCTACCCAGCACCTAATATGATCTTTCCTCTTATTATGTGGCAGGTAAAATTATTTACATCTTTAGCTACGGTCAATGGGTGCCTTTGTGCCAATGCTAGCTATGTATTTTGTCTTTCTGTTATTGATAAATAAGCTCTTTTATTAGGTTTCATGTGCCAGCAGTAGTCACTCCTTCTATTCAACAATGTATTGAACAGATCTTGGCAATATCAGGAAAACCAACATAATCTAGATAGATAGGTTTTGGAATATTCCATTATATTTCTTACTTGCCTGTAACTATCTCATCCTCTGTGGACTGTGACCCAGTCCATACAGAGAACAGTGGAGTTGTTACATACTCTTGGTAAACTCTAGCTGTCTTTGAAGACCACTGGCTGACGTTGTCCCCATCTCCAACTACCCATTCAGTGGCGCACAGTCCTTTGGGGCTTGATTATTTTTGCTACTAACCCATAATATACTATAATCTCCTAGAGATTTGTCTCGTTACATGCTTTTAAAGATTTTGCGGGAACTTCCTAGCATTTTTTTGCAAGAGGTGCCTGCTGCTCTACACTTTTTCAGTAGTCAGAAAGCAATGGTGTAGTTGGCGTATGAGCTCCCTGTTCTGAAATCTGCCTCTTTCTTTCAGACCTGGTGATCCCTTTTTTAATAATGGAGTAATGTGTGCCTTGCCTTGATACTACACTTGGGCAGCTTTACTATGAGGCTTCTTCCCCAGTGGCTTCTCTTTCTTGTTCTGCGTCTTGTTTCAAAGTGCAAGGAAGCTCTGGAGGATTTCTCTGTCACTTGCCTGAAGCACATCTCTGGTAACAGTTTCCTCTCTAGCCCTTTTCCTATTTCTGTGTTTAATAATGGAGTTTCCTCTCAGTGTTACAAGTTAATTATACAGAAGCTCTGAATATTTTGGTCTATGTTACTGCTTTGCTGTCATCTCTTCTTGAGCCCTCTCTTGAGCTTGCATCCAGGGAGAGAGGACATGGTTTCTCTCTATCCTTCTGTTTCAGATATTTGTTTCATCTGGCACTCATTTGGAGAGTAATCACTCATTTTAATCCCAAAGCTACATGATACAACCTTCAGTAGTGTTTGTAATCAGAAATAAAAACCTAATGGTTACGAGGACGGAGGGAGTCTTCCACGCTGAAAGTATGAAATTTATGACATAGGAATTTCCTGAAAGAATAACTTTTAGGGATCTTATTTCAGATGTAAACCCCATATTGCTTCCTACTTTTGGATATACAGTTGCTTGCAAATTTGCCCGTTGTTGAGTCTTTATGAACTTAAGGATAGGTTTGTACCAAATGATGAAGTAGGAGTGTTAGAACATTCTCCAGCTGAGATACAGGACTGTACTCTGTGCTGCATGCCTTCAAACACGGATTGAGGTGATCACACTTGTTTGGAGTATGATTGCTGTTTGTTACCAGCTCACCACAGTCAGTTCTTGTAGTAGTACCTGTGGGTTGGCCAGAAATTAAGTTGTGAATAATCTTTTTCTTGTGCTGCCCAGAGCATGCGTCTGGTGCCTGGAGTGCTGTACTACAGTTATGGAAAAACTGAAGCTTTTTAAGAAACTCTGTTGCCCCTCACTCCCAAGTCAAAGCAAAATACCAGATAAAAATCTACTGGAGTATTTTGAACACTGCTGATAGAAGAAATTTCTGGCAGTCCAGTGAGACAGCTATTTTTCATGAGATGTCAAAGTCAGGGAAGTTTACTCAAGTGTTCAAGTCTGGTTGCTTTTCCAGACCCTTAAAGCTGACTTTGTAGCTTCTAGCTGTGTCTTAGTACTTGTTTATAGCATCCTTAGCAACTAGTAAGAACTGAAAGTCAGACCAAATTTAAAGTCAGATCAAAGGCTCACAAATAAAAAATAGCTGATACTTCTCCTGAATTGTTGCACTACAAGCTTAACTTGTTCTGGGCTTTTTTTTTTTTTTTTTTTTTTTTTTTGTCTGCTATTGTCACAACCTGTAATAAAGATTTGGCTGCTGGAACTTGGTTGATTTCTAGTTCGACTAATGATGAACAAACCAGAATGGAAGTGGCTTCTTTCTCTTTGCTGTTCTGTGTCTCTTTTGAGTTAGTTAGAGGATATCACAGCAGAGCTTTGCTCCCACATTGACTTCCCTGTGATTGCAGAGTGATTTTCTCCCAGGTCTTTTTTTCCCCTGTGCTGGCTTTTCCAGCCTTTGCCACACTAAAAACACGGCCCTTAAAGAGTCACGTTTGTTAGCTATGTGCTGGTATTGCTACTCATGCCCTGTAGCAAGGCTGCTGCTGTTGCGAGGCTGTGGGACCCCACACAATCATGAAGGACTTTGCCCTCCCTTCACATCAAGGCAGCACTCCCTCTTGTTCACGGCCTGTCCTCATGGCTCCTCTCCATGACAGCAGTGACGGCCAACAGTTGGGGTACTACAGCAGTGATGGCCAAGGGTTGTGGTATTTGGAGGTCGGGGACAGGTTGTTCATCTTCCTCTCTGATCACAGGCCTGCTTTCAGGCGTCAGTGCAGAAGTCGCTTCTGCCACTCCTCTCTCCCTACATCAGTCTTTTTTTTTTATCCCCAGGCAAATAAAAACAAGGCAGTCCTCGGATGCGCAGCCAGCAATTTGTCCCAGCAGGCGAACAAGGGAGGAGTGAGAGAGAAGAGCGTGAAAACTCGGGAGACAACCTTACCTAACAAAAGTGAGGATGGTGCGTGGCCTGGCACAAGTAAATTCTTGTGGTGGCTTTTTTTGAGTGACTTGAGGAAACGTGGGGAATCAGTGGAGCAGTAAGGCACAGCTGATACGCAGGAGCATGGTGCAGGATAGCCAAAGCAGAGGTACGGACGGGTTCAGCAAAGAGCTGCCGCTTTCCCTGCCTTCAGCTGTGCCGGTGCCGAGGAGCTGACTTCGGCCCCTAAACGCCATCTCGTTTCAGAGGGAAGCGAGCGCCCGGCATCCGGGCTCCTTCCCACCCACAGCAGGTAACTCGTGCTGGATTTAGTCTCCTTCCTTGTTGAGCAATTCCCCTTCGGAACCCTTGGGAAGGGCGTTTTTGGGGCGGGGGCTCGGCACGGCGGCGAAGTTAACTGGGAGCTCCCTCTCCCGGCCGCGGGCCGTGCTCGGGGCCGGGGCTGGCCGGCCTGCCCCGGGCTGTCCGTCCCGGCGGCGGCCGGGGGGCAGCGCCGCCAAACACAGCTGATTTCCCCTCGTGGTAACTCGGCAGAGCAGGGCTGGCAGGGGCAGTGCTAGGAGTATTGGAAAAGGGGGGCAGAAAACCCCAAGCACCAGGTTCTGCCTCTACCTCGTGTCGGTAAGATGCAAACGTGGTGGCAGCACTGGATTTTCTCTGTCTCGGTGATGCCCGCTCTTGTGGTTACCATCCGACTTGACTTTATCTGTCTTCCGTTGGCCAGGGCCAGGCAGTGCCTTGCCTTGTTGCGTTGTGATGAGAAGCATCACGATTTCTGCCTCGTATTCCTTCAGACTTAGGACGGAAGAAAACATCTCTGCCATCTCCCCTCTCCCCCACCAGCTGTTCAGTCTTGCCTTTCTGGGTTCATTTTGTGCTTTGTACCTGTCATTCTGACAGAGACTCAGTGTCTGCAGGATGTTCTGTGAAACAAAATGGTCTGGGAGCAGACTGAGTACTGCATCTGTGCTGTTTAACTGGTACCTTCAAGTGATTTTTCATGCGTTTGATTCTTGCTGTGTGTGACTTGCAGTCTCCACCTTATTTTCAATTATTTGGGAGGGCAAAAGACTTAAAGGAGCTAGCTCTGCACTAATTTTGAATACCTCCAAAGCCAGTCATTTCCCTACTGATTATCCCCATTTTAAAATGGGGTGGGGAAAAAGTTGTCGACGTGAGGGTAGGGATGATCATTTCTGGCAGAATAACAGGGTGGATCTGTTCCTTGGGTGTGGAAAATAAGGGGCATGTTGAGGGAAAAGAAGGATAATTTGGAGGATGTTTGTCACCAAAGGGTGGAAAGGAATAGTGAGCAGGGTGGCCCTGTGTGTATGGAAGTTGATTGGTTTTAGGAAGACAAAATACATCTTTGGTCATGACAGAAAAAACAGTGGGAGGGTGATGATTTTGGAGGAATGTCGTGGTAATGGGAATCCTGTATGACTAAGGACAGGAGATGATGTTTTTGAATGGAAGTGTACGTCCAAAGATTGAAAACACTTTGACAAACAACAAAATAGGGAAATCCTAGGGAGGTCACACCACATCAGCTTGTTGAGGTTTATTAACTTCCTTTAATTGGCCTTCACTGCTAGGAAATATCCTACTTCTCATTCTTGTTTAATTGTCCTGTAGCCCTGGGTGAGTGGCCTGTTGTTGCAGAGCAGGGAGGAGTGAGTGTGTCCATCACAAGGAACGCATGCCTGAGCATGACCTGAAGTTTCCCACCTGCTCTGCAGAACTCTCCTGTATCTTGTAGCCCACAGGCATGGAATGATCATGTTGTTGCCCACTTAGGGTGGTCAAGGTAAGTCTGGACTCAGCTGTTTGTGCTGGGCCTTATCCTGTCTGACAGGATAACTGCAGGCTCTGTACAGATTTTGAAGGGCTGCTTTATGGCTTTGGGCATTGAATGAGATGAGGATGCTTACTGAAAAGATGGGTACCAGCTGACATCCTGATGCTGAGAGCAATGATGTCTCTGGCAAGCATGATGTGATAGGACCACAGTGCTAGACAGTTTTTCTATGTGGATAGGCTTCTGAAATACTTATGAAGTGTCATGGGGTAATGTAGGGTGGGGTAGCCACAAAAGCGACAGAAACAAGCTACTCTATGGCTTGACTCTATTTGTTCAGGAAAAGCACTCTGTGGAACTCTGGAGCTTTTTCTTGCTTAAGCTGCTCATGATAAATGAATGGGCTGAAGAAACAACAAAGCATCCTTCAACGTAGTAAAACAACAGAGATCTTGGATCAGATGAGGGCCAGTGCTAAAATAACACTAGCTGCTGTATCCTACATGATGATGGGGCTGTGACAAATATCACTTGCTAATTGGATCTAAGAAGGGGCTGATTTGAAGGCTTTGTTTCCTGGTGACAAATACTGACTGGTTAGGGCTTCCTGAACTTGGGGACTTCCAAGAGATACGTTTCGCATGAGAAGAGTGGCGATATAGCTGTTTTCACAGCCTGTCTGAGCAAGTCCTGTTTCAAACACGTGACCCACAGCCCAGGCACCATTCACCTGGGAAACATGAACTGGAAAGCTGAGGCACGCCGAGTAACAGAAAGTTGACTCCTGTTCCTGGGTGGGTGTATGGGGGTCCATGTAGAGTGGATCATCTTTATACAAGGATATGGGGTCACCCAGTGGAGATGAAAGTAATCCTTAACGAGACGGCTTGTGGAAACTGAGGAGAAGAGCGTGCTCACCTTCTCTCTGTCAAGAGTGAGGCTTTCACTATTGCAAGCAAGTGGCTGTTTTCTTTCTTTCACTGAAGTGTGTTTTGCCTCAGTGCTGAGGTCTCAGCCATAAATTTGCCAGGCACTGTGAGTTGTAGGGTACACAGTGGATTGTGAAATCACAGCTGTGCTAAAGACACAGAGCAGTACTTGTTGGACCACTGCCCTGAGACACTGAATTGAGAGAGAGAACCAGAAGAGGAGAATGAAGGGCTTGGGAAAGGAGGGGAAGAAAAGTGACTCCAAGCCACTTCTGTTGCTTCTGCTGGGTGGCTCATTTAATCCAGCAAGTCTCCCGCAGATTGTCTGTCTTTTCTGCATCTAAATAAGAGCATTGCTAGCTAAAGACCACTGTGTTGTTGAGCTTGCTCCCATCATGGCAAAAAAGTAGAATGATGCATGAAGAATAACTGGGGTTCCTCACTTCAGTTGTATGTCTGGGAGCTTCCTGTGGCACTTTCCATATATGTTTGTCTTGAGGTGCCTCTGTTCAGATGTGATAGCTGGCAAGAAAAACCTCATCCAGAATCACGTTATGACAGCTTTTCACTAACATGGTGTTTGTATCTCTTTGAAAATGGATGAAGAAGGTGATCCTAGGAATTGCAGAGAAATGACCACCTGATACAGTGTCAGATCATTTGGATACCTGCAACCCCAAATGCATTAATGTCTTCATGGATATCAATTCCTCTTAACTTCTTTCTATCCAGTTAATCGAATTAGTCATCCATTGGTCTTGCAGCTCTCCGCAGCAAAGCCAGCAGGATACAAAACGGGGACATGCTTCTAATCCTTCTTTATTTTCAGTCTTGCATCCTTCTGCATCACACTATGTGCTTGCAGCTAGCTACTTGTATAGTCTTCAACATGAAGCCAAATTCATTGTGTGCTGACTCTGGAGGGTCTGGTTGGTTAATTGTCTGCAGACTGATGTGGGTTTGGTCAGTGGTACTCTGTATCCTCATTAGCAGCGTACAGGAGGAAAGATAGAGTGAGCTAGGGAACTTAGCTGATCATGGTAATTTGTTTCAGTTGGTGAAAGCTGTTGAGGTTTGTTAGACACTCCAGGAGGAATTAAACATCTTGGCAGTGCAGTGAGAACTGAAATTTGACATGGTTAAGGCTACAGTAATGCCCATTGGCAAAAGTAATCCAAGTTTCTCTTCACCTGCCTGGGCTCTGAATTTGCCATCTGCTCTGAAGGCAGAACATTAGGATAGATGTTATCACAGAAAGCTTAATGAAGTGTATAGCTGCAGTTTTAAAAAGGGAACTGAGCTGCTTTGTATATTTGAAAAAAATAATGTAGTAACACAGAGCAAACTCTGATACATGGATATTCTGGTAGAAAGTTAATGAAGAACACACACCAAAAAATTAACACTGTGGTTGCCTCCTGCTGAGAACAAGAGCTCAGCAGGTCAAAAAGAATTATCTACTTGCATGGATATTAAAAGCGCCTCAGATTAAATGATATGAGAGAAATACTTAGCAGTCTGTTCCATCTGTATTCTTCAGAGGCATAAGCTAACTCCTCTTTGAGGCACAGAAGAAAGTGTTACGGACATGGTTATTGTTTCTTAGAGGTCTTTTACATCTTTCCTTTGAAATGTTAGTACTGGCTGCTTTGAGTGGCCAGAACATCAGAATGGACTTCAGGTCTGATCTGACCAGGAAATAGATTATATTTCCATAGCAAAACTACAGTGATACATAGTACAGTCCTTTGTCATATCAGTAAGCTCTCAGATAGTACTTAGTTTTGGCCATCCCTCCTTTAAAGAAAATGTACTGACATCTTATTAAATGCTAGGTCTGTGAAATTTTGTGCTGAGTTGGACAATATTTCATTAAACAGGAGATAGCTTCAGAAAGTCTAAAACTCAAACGCAGGTGGTGAGGTTTTAAAAGAGTCTGGAAAATGCTGCATCCCTGACAAGAGCAAGTTTTTGGCTGCCAGACTGGTCTCCCCAGAAGCAAGGCACAGCAGAGTATGTGAAAAGCATTTTGACCTCTTAAGGCAAGGAGCTTAAGGATGTACCAGAAAATACAAGGAGGACCAAGGGCAAACACTACATATACAGGTTGCACAATGATCTTCATGTTTATAGTGAGTGTTTAAAGCTCATCGAAGTAGGAAATACAAATTTTTTCAAAACATAGTTCTTGCCTTATAAATGCACAGGGTAGATAATACTACCTTTTCATAAGGTGATCGAATGACACTGCATTTTAAGTACCTTACTTCTTGATTTGCCCTTTCAGTGCCAGGTTACAACCCAAACACTTTTTCCTGGAGCTGTAATCATTTGGGAGCCATTATCACACCAGAAGGCACAACTTTGGTTTCTATTTTTTCCTCAATTTGCCAGTCTGGATTTTTGTTTTGCAAGCATTATTGTGCTGGGAAGGTGAGATTTGCCTCTTTGCAGGCTATAGCAGCACAGGAAGAGCCAAGGTAAATTCCCAGTAAGCACACCTGGTGCCTCGGCATGGGAGAAGAATTCTGTCACCAGGGCCTAGCCAGTCCTTGTGCTGGTAAGTGCATTATGGGGACTGCTGACATGACCGTTTTGCAGTATGGACTCAAAGGCATAAAACTGAAGCCAGTCATTTTACAAGGGCCCTTGGAGGCTCAAGGGTTTCCCATCACAGATCTGAGGTCTGTTCCTGCAGAGTACCAGGATGAACATGTCAGGTCTTTTTGCTTTCAGCCTGGAGCTACCAGTGTTGTGCAAGTTGGTGCTGGTTGGGAATTTGAAACACCTTGTGTCATTTCTTCAAAGCTTCGCTTGCATTCGGTGGTCTGGCTGGGTGCTCAGGTGGCTTTACCGCAAAGCTCATGCAAAATGCTCTAGGGCTGGATTTTGCAGAAGAATCTCACGCTTGGCTGATCCCAAAGGGGACAGTGGAAGTTGTTGGCTAGTGAGCACTTTCAGCGAGGGGCACCACTAATGACTGTGCTTTGTGGTGCTGACCTTGTATCCATCCAATTCTTGAGACACTAGCCGGATGCATTTAGTTGTTTTCTTTGAGGAGGGAAAATATGAAGAAACTTTTTTTCCCAAAGTCTTGTTATATGCATTTATCACTTTTTAGTTTGCAAATTGCATGCCTTCTATAAAGCAGCTGTGCGGTATGTTCCTTGAATCTAGGTCATCATTTGTTGAGAAAACAAATCAGACTGTGACTAGATACTCAGCTGATGAAAAACGGGATTTGGAGCCAGTCAGTTTTTGCTAGCTAAGGACTTGACTCCTGCTTTTTAAGAGCCTGCTTCCTTCTTTCTTTCTTTTCTGGCATTTCTTGTGATGGGAGACAATTATGAAGTAAAAAAAGACATCCAACTGTTCTCATGTGTGACTTTTCAAAAATACAATTGAAGGGTGAGAAGAAGGAGGCATAAATAGTGTTCGAATGGGGAAGCAATAAAGCTGTCACCCGGCTATTTGCTATTGTACTGTAATAGAGCAAGGACTTTGAAATCTGCTGCTGCCATAGAGGAGTTTTGCTTCTCTAGCCAAGAACAGCTATAGTCTCATCACTGTAGAGCGAGGCTCTGGGTATTTTGTCAAGCGTTCACAGGACTGCCACTGAGTACAGGATACTCATCTCTGTGTTCAAAGCTGTGCCTACAAGCAGTGTCTAGTCCTTAGTGACTCTCCCTCAATGCAATTGAATTTTGAGTGGCTGCTGTTCTCTTTGAAAAGAACATTTAATTGTTTAAAAATATGATAGTATCAACCTTTTATTGATTTGCAGTCTGTGCTCTGCATTTGCAGCAAACTGATGTTTACGGCTGCCTGTGTGGTTAACCCATGGGAGTGGAGGTGAAGAGCCACAACTGTGCTTCTGAGCATACAAAGGAATTAACCATGCATTTTCTGCTGAGGATCTTGGAAGTTACAGTAAAGATTAAAGGACTCCAGTCAGGTGGAATCTTGCAATTACACATCATTGCCCCTGAATCAGTAAGACCACCCGTGGCACTCCATTTGCTAGTGCATGTTGGTACAGCTCGGCACTACGCCGTACTTCAGCACTAGAATGATCAGATGCTGTAGTAACTCGGCTGGTCAGTGAAGTGTTATGTATCTTCCTAGCGCTGCCATGGGTCACTGGCTTATCTAGTGATTTTCAAGATACTAATGTAATGATCTAGATTTCATTTCCTGCTTCTCATTGTACAACTTGTGTCATTCAGCCCTGGTACCTGAACAAGCTGTCCTAGTGTCCTATGACCAAATGAATGATGACTTTTCCTCTTTTTCCTCTTGGTCCCCCCCCTCTTTTTCCTCTTGGTCCCCCCCCTCTTTTTCCTCTTGGCCCCACCCTCTTTTTCCTCTTGGCCCCCCCTCTTTTTCCCGTTTCTTTCCCCTTCCCCCCTTTTTCTTTTTTTTTCCCTGTCTTTTTTTTCTGTCTGTAAACAAACAAAAACCCCCAGTCATTTCTCTTTAGCTAGAATTGTATTTTTTTGTGTTAAGTATATGTTTTGGGGAAAGGAAGGCACGTTCTTGAAACAGCTAGTCTAACTCCTGTTTTGCTGAAAACTGTATATGCTTCCACCAGAACTCCTGTAATTACTGTCCCGTTGGCAGGCTCAGATGAAAGTCCTGCTAACCATATTCAAAAAGTGTTTTTCACTGGTGCTGTTACTATAGATATACAGAGGCAAACCCAGGAATTTTTACCATATATTTTTAGGCACTGCCTAAGTGTGTCTGTAGAATAGCATGCCCTATTACTCCTATAGGCTGGTTGGATCCATGGGTCCAAGTTTTCCTAGTGTACAGTCTACAGAAGCTTCTCCTTTTCCTTCAGGGAGGATAAAACTCACTTAATAGCTACCAGTGGGGCAGCATTCAGGAGGCTCGTGTTGTTACAATAGGCAACAGGCCTATTTTGTACAGAAGCTGAAGTCTTACTTCATATGTATACAGTGTCTACTGAAGATGATGTTCAGGTGCTGTTGAGTGATATTCATCCCCTGACAGGAAGCAAAAGCAAATATTAAGGCCAAAATTTTTTTTCAGGCAAGTACCACAAATGAGAGGAAGGACTTAAGCTGTGTACATAGATCAACCTGCTGAAGTTCTGCTGAGCTATGCACAGAAACAAATTCTGGAGTCGTGGACTCTCTTTTAACTGTACCAGATAACGCTTGGTATCTTTTAGTATCCAAATGCTTGTTTCATTAGTCAGGAGCCAGTATCTACTAGGACATATAGGAAAGGCTTTGGCTACATCTGCTGTGGAAGACATAGTAAGTCCAAGGAGCATGTGATTTATCTTAAAACCTCTAGTGCCCCCTTGCATTTTCAAAAAGTTTTATGTTTAAATGGGAAATTAGAATGATCTGAAACTTGCAAGATCTCACGCAAGAGGGCTGATGCCATCATGACCTCTCTGCCACTTGTCTCAGGGTTTTGAATGTAGCCAGGCTGGCTGGTGTGCACTGAAATTTTCCTAACTCTGGGCCTGGCTGCCATAAAGGCTGGTCAGAAGTCTGATTGCTCAGAGTTGTTTATTCTGAGGTGGTTAAGTGGAAAGTTGCCACTGTCCACATCCTGTCTTTGTCTGAAACTTGATTGCAAGGGCTATTTAAATTGTTCCTTTACAAAGATGTGAAAGGTTAACATTGATTTCTCAGCCAATACCCATATATTTTACAGATCTGTATGGTGTTTCCATCACCTTTTTAGCTGAAGAGCATCCTGAAGAGAAGAAACTTTATTTCTGGTCTTACTGGGGAAAACTCAGTTGGGTTTTTTTGTTTGTTTGTTTGGGTTGGTTTTTTTTTGTTTGTTTGTTTGTTTGTTTTTTTTAAGCCAACCTGTCAAGGATAAAACAACCATCCAGGTCAACTAAAAAAGTTAGAGTGTGACATTTCAGATTTTTTGAGGTTCCAATGATTTATTTATTAATTTCTACTGAAATTTTATCTGCCATGGAATATGATTGACATCCAATACCTCAGTGATTTATGCACTCATGCAATGGAGTTGTGGACAATAACACATTTCATGTTCTTTTATGGAGTTGTTTGAATACCTGGACCAAGAAGGTGTGTTAGAGGAGAGTGGTTGGCTTAGGAGTGGCGAACAAGCCCCCTGCATTGCCTAGTCCTTGCCCTGAATTTCACATGTAGTGACAATACCTGATAGTCACAGATTGTTTTATGGTGGCCAATGTGAAAAGAGTTGGTGTTACCAGTCAGGTGTGAATAGCCTGGCACATAGGCATCCCTTGCGGGCCTTTGGGGTGAGCTGCTGTGACCAGCGTGAAGGTCCGTTACAGACCCTCAGCACAGAACCACTCCTGTCTGTCTCGTGCTTACCTTTCCCATCCGCAGAGTGTAAGGAGCCACCCTGCCACAGAAAGAGCAGCCCTTGGCCCAGCCGTCGG
This sequence comes from Buteo buteo, assembly GCF_964188355.1. Classification (NCBI taxonomy): domain Eukaryota; kingdom Metazoa; phylum Chordata; class Aves; order Accipitriformes; family Accipitridae; genus Buteo; species Buteo buteo. The sequence continues at coordinate 40,046,407 of NC_134178.1, forward strand.
GCACCTCCGACAATGATGGTAGAAGAACCTTGGTTACTCCTGCCTTTTTGTGGGGCTCATCTTTCCATAGAGACTGGTGTTTTTCATTTAGGAAATCATTCCTCCAAGTCACATTTCAGGCCTCTTTATATTGCTACTTACACCTTGCACCTTTTCTGCTGATCAGCAGAAGATTTTGGGTTCTGAAATATGTCATTGTCACTACAGTTCACTCAGAGTGTCACCAGCTCTCTTGAAATCATAGAGCTGGGACCCAAAGGCAGGAGCTCCATGTGGACTGGTCACTAATGCTCACAGGACTTTGCTCCTGTAACAGAAATGGCAGTACGGGGAGGGTCTAGGTCTCACAAGTGAAAGCATGGCTTTCTCAAGAGCACAGCGGTCTTGTGGCCAGGAAATAGTGTTTCTTCATGGTGCGAAATATGTGGTAAGGTGGGGGAAAATATGTATGTGACGCTGAACACTTGGAGGGGAAATGTTAGCTGCATGGAAGGGTGGCGTGTGTAGGGAAAGGTCTGTGTGAAGTGCATAGGTAGGAAAGGGTTTGTGTGCAAGGAGGTTCATGAGAGTGCTGTGAGGTAGTGAGGGGAAAGAAGTGGGCTTTGCTGCTGACTGCTTTGTGTGCTTAGTAATGCTTTGGCTTGCAGAGGAGGAGAAATGTGGAAAAAAGAGTGGTGTCGTAGGGCTTTTCTGAGTTAATAAGTAACCTGTGGTTTGAGGAGACTTATCTATAACCATGGTTGGCCATCTGAATGGTTGGAGTGGAGAATATGCACACTGGTTCAGTTTCCTTCCCTTTAACTAGTGTCTGTAGTTTTTAAGGAGTGGCTTGGGGTAAGGCCTTTCTGGTGAAGGATCATGGAGAGATCAGAAACACTGACCCTAAAACTTAACACGCTCCTTCCTTAGCATTTGGGCTTTAGATGATACTCTCTGAAGCGTGGGGGTCTTCAGAGGTTACAGTTCAACTTCTGCGAGGCTGGTCTCTCTCCTCTTGTGGTTTTGAGCATTAGAGAGGAAGTAATTCAGGCAGTGAGTTCTAATAGCATTTGAATGCTTTAATCCCTGTTTCTCGCTCCTGTGACAATTCTTGGGTTCTCCACAGTCTTTTTGGCTAAAAAGCTTCTGATTCTTCCATCTTGCAGAGGTTCTTTTTGTGCTGTAGTTGTTAAGGCTGTGCTCTTCCTCTAGGACAACTACACCTCATTGGGTTTGGACAGTGGTCTGTCAATGCAATTTGCCTTGTTTAGACACATCTGTTTTGCAGTTAATTGCGTAGTATCCAGAGTACAGTTCAAAAGCCAAGTCTGGTGCTGGCAGTCTTGAAGTGCTACCTGAGGTCATCCTATCCCTGAAACTGCAGGCTGAAGAGCAAATAGCAAATTTAATTGCTGGTAACTGCAAAATCTAATGTTTCTTTCCATTTCTTTATGACCTTCATAAATGTCCAAGTATAAGTGAGGAAGTCTGTAAGGTTTTAATTTTAATTGAAAAATAAGCAAATAATCCTTGCCAGTTCAGGTTAAATCCAGTTACTTGCCAAAGAATGCTGTGTTCTCACAAGGCTGTAGGCAGACATGTTTACCTGGCAACGTATTCACAGGCATCTGTGGCAGATCTGTGGTGCCTGGTGCTCTGTGATATTTACCACATTTTGCAGATGCTTTGGTGGTCCCTAAAATGCGTCCGTGAAAGCCAGCTTATTCTTCTAATTTCAGTCTGATAGTTCAGCTAAAAGAAGTGGCTTTGCACTGAAAGGGGTGTTGAAAATCCATGGCAGGGAGGCAAATTCAGGTGTACTATTTAAGGACGGGTTTACATGATCCTGCCAGCTTCAGTGTGGTGACTGCCATGGTGTCCCCTCTCTCTGCCTGTGGCCTTTTTTTCACTAACTTTTCCACCTCCGATTCCAAGTAGGTCTGTGACAAGCCCCCCTGGCTTTTACCTGTTGATGCATGCAGACATTTTCAAAACAGCAATAAACTTTCTCAAAGGATGAATACATGGAGGAATATGTAAGAGTTTTGTCTTACTGCCTCCCACTGGCTTAGAGGCATACAGAGGGAATGTGTAACGACTCAGTTGCTAACTGTAAATTGTGTGAAAGCAAGATTTCAGAGAGAAATTTGTACAGGCACTTGTAAGTCCTTTTTTTCTATAGCACATTCCCAGGTTTGGGGGATAAAGGACAGTGATTCAAGGTGAAGGTGGAACAAAACTTGCCAGCTAATATAATGCTTTCAGTTCCACTGATTTATTTATGCTGAGGATCTGGTACCTTCTGCTTCTGTTTCAGGTAGGCTTAATTTTATTGTAACTGCTTATTATTGTTGGCATTGGAGGCAAGGGAGCAGCTGCAGGCTTTGTTTGCTCTGATTTTGAATTTAAGTTTTGGCAAAGGCAATTTTGTACCCAGGATCAGTAATTTCTTTTCCATCTATTTGTTATAAAACCAGATAAATAAAAGTCTGTCAGTACAGAATTTGAAGGAACGGAGTCATATCATTGGATGAAAAGTCAGAGGATGAAATGAATTAGATACCAGATTTAATAAACCCCCCATCAATTGTGATGCGACAGTTTATTTCCTGCCCTGCCATAGAAATGGATTGTTTTTCTCTGTTGTATAAAGCATTGTAATCTTCTCTCACTTAAGGCTAAGGCTGGATAGAAAAATGTGATTTAGTTCTTATAAGAAAAACCTTTCTCCTCTTAGTCCCCAGGTCCTGGTCAGGAAGCAGCAGAGCAGCAAAAGAGTATGCGAAGAGGAGAGCTAGAAAACCCATGTCACAGCTCTCACCTGGAGCTGGTGAAAGAGGATAAATTTAGGACCAGTTGTGCTGTCACTTGTTTGCAAAGATCTTTTTTAGGTGAGGAACAGGAATGGGGGAAAAAAGTTACTGAATATGCAATGGTTGTAGACTAGCAGCAAGCTTTTTACAGCTTTGCTGGAGAAGGCCTGAGTTGAATTTTGATCAGCTAAAATATTAAGCTAGTTGTCTATTCATCTGAGTGCATCCTGGAAATACTTAACTACATGCTGTACTGGGACTTTACTGTTGGTACATGCCCACTGGGAAGGTAAGTGGTTATCTATGAGCGTTTCAGTTTTCAGTAATATACCATGCACTGTGGGGAGGTAAAGGAAAGGCAGGTAATTAAAAATATCTTTTTGGCTCATTATGCCCCATTTAAACCCACAATGAATTGTCTGAATTCTGTGCTATCTTAAGATAGCCTTGTAACAAATTTTTCCACATTCAGCCTTGTCGTAGGCTTTTTGACGTATTGCTTATGGTCTCCATGAAATGTACCTGTTTGTGCTGTGCAAATTCTCAGCTCTGTGTGCTTGGTCTTTCAAGCATATTTCAGTTCAAAACTAATGACTTCAGAGAACATTACCTAGGCCCACAGAAGGTTTACTGTATTTGAATCAATTCACTTTAATAACTGGAAGGAAAATAAGTATGGAGCATAGATCCAGTATAAAAACTGGTATACAAGGTAGGTACATTCTTTTAGGAAATGCACACTGGGAACTTTTTCTATTTTTAGTAACAAAGCTATTCTTTTAAAGCCCCAGTTTGAAAAATCCCTAAGAACGTCTCCAAAATTAAAGAGGGTATACTGTCTCACATTGAACAGCTTGACAGTCTGTTGTCTGTAATAAAACACAACTCAAACTTGTCCTTTAGGAACACAGTATAACTTTAACATGTATAGTAAGGACAAGGACTAGCTTAGAAACATCTAACCATCATTCTCAGCTGAACATTGCTGAGAATCTGTTCCAGAGCTGGGTTATCACCTCCAAAGCTGTTCCACGTCCAGAAATAAAACTTATTTCATTTGCATTTGGTGAAACAGTTAAAAGGTGAGTTGACCGTGAAGCAGGTGTGACCCATCAATGGCAGTTTCTGCAGATGAATAACAAAGCTCTTTAGGAGTGCTAAAAATAGTCATAAGCTGTAGTCGTGTAGAGGCAATCCCTAGTACCCAGTCTATAAATAAGTAAATTAATGACTGGTATGGTAGGTTTATATCTTTCATATTTTTTAAGCACCTTTGAAAGCAGAGGTAGCATGATCTGGAGGTTGGAGCAAAGAACTGGGAAGGTGAGGACTGTTTCCAGTCTGAGACCTGGTTTATGGGACTTGCAGTAATCACAGCCATAGGTTTTTGGGAGCTTGCAGAGCAATGGTACTATTTTCAAGCTTCACCAGTTTCAAAATGCAGTCAGCTAAGATGGGTGGGACATTTTAAAATGCAATCCCACCACTAGATGGGGGGAAATAGTTATCTTGACAGTACTTTACAGTCCCCCTTATTAAAAGGAAAACTAAAAAAGCTTTACTGTACATGCTGCTTCTTTACCCTATAGACGTTTTTAAGCACCGTTCATCTGACCCAGTGTGGATGCCTGCAGTCTGAGTGGGTCACTTGGACTCTCTCTATATTAAAAAGTGAACAGTAGACACATCAGCAATTCATTTTCTTTTTTTCCTAAAGTAGATCTCTAAATATATAGGCAGCTGAATGACATTGTAGAAATGCTTGTTTCCCTTAAGTGGTCTCTCTCTCCATCTGAGATGGAGACATCTTCACTGTAGGTGTCAAAAAATGGATGAAACAAGCCACACACCTTTTCTTCACTATTGCAGGCACTCCCTTTCACAGTCTTCCTTTCTGGGGAAGCACTGCTGTCTACCAGACTGAAAGATTAGGGAGGCCCCTCATCTGCCTTGGAAATCTGACAGGTTTGGAAGAAGTCTATTTGTTTCTCTTTCACCATCTGTCTCCTCTAAAGCAGGGTAATCTTAGGGGAATACAGTTACTTTACCTATACCATGGGGCTCCCACTGTGGCCAGGGCTCCTGCGCGCTGCAGTTTGCTTGTTCTGTCTCATCAGCGTCACATACGCTCCAGCTCTGTGGTTATAGCTGAGGCAGACTTAAGAGTCATTTCCACACCTACTCCCTTCTCCAAACAGCTTTCGCTTTAACTCATGAAAATGTACAAATGTTTGGGGGGACTTAAAGATGGGGTTTTGGAGGCAGAGTTTAGTTTTGTAAGACTTATGGCTGTTATGATACTAAACTAAGCTGATGATGTCCCCTCAGGTCGTTCTTCACCTTTAAACAGGTATTTCTGAGAGACTTAGGACTTGATTCAGCCCACAGAGAAAAATAGTAGCAAAGTTCTCCTGAGTTTCATTGGCGATAGATGAGGCTCAGGATTCAATCAACAAATCCAGATGGGCTCCCGTATTCAATTTTTCCAGCAAAAGTGTTTGCAGCTACAGTTCAGTTGGAAGCTGTTACATTGTAAAAAGTGTAAAAATGCTCCCAATCTGCATCTCACAAGGCTGTCCAACTTCGCTACTTCCCTGATCTCTTTGTGCTAAGTTAAAAGGGCACAAGTTATTGCGGCCAGGGTTGCTGATTGTTTATCTTTATCTCTCTTCCTACCTTCAGACAGTGTCTTACATGAGAATGGACACAATATAGCTGCCAATAACTTCTAAATTTTGCAGAGGCCTTCCGCTTCTTTTCTAACATGTAAAAATGTGGTTTTACTTGCAAACAGTTCCTGGTGAGAAAATTGTCAGAGATATACCTTTGTATTTAGATATTGCTGGTTTTTTTTCTTTTTTGTTTTTCTTCAGAAGTGATTGACAGGAAGTGCTTCTAGTGGTCTTGCAGGCTTTTGGTGAATGTATGTATATGCACACACATAAAATACATACAAAATTTTGGATGGCTCTGACGAAAGTATTCTGGTTTGCGATGAATGGAACTTCAAAGTATAGCTTATTTGGAAGAAACAATTTTTTTAAATTAAAGGAATAAATTGCTTTTGTTTAAAAGATATTTATCTCAAATTGTGATTTTAAAATAAAAACCTGAAATCTTTAATTTTGCAAATTTCAAAACAAAATAGTTCTGTTTTCTGAGAACTAAAAAAAAATATATATCTTTTCATCTAAATGCATTGTGTCATTTCACAAATATTATTGCTTGTCTTGAAGACTACAATTCTGGGGAAAATAAGTACTGAAGAGAGAGCAAAAAAGAAGGAAGGAAAAAAAAAAAGAAACCAGCAGCTCTTACAATGCAATGAACAATCTTATGAGGAAGTCAAAGACAGGTGTCATTGCAAAAGGTAGGGTAGTTGCTTCAGATACAGCTAAAGCATGCTGACAAAGCGAGGAATATTTCAATTGCCAAGGCTGATAACCTTGACTTTTTATTGCCATTATAACTGATCTTTTTTATAAGGTCCAGTTGAGAAACTGGACATTTTTTCTATGATTTTCTATGATAAGAGGTCCAATTGAGAAGCTTGTAGGGTCTTTCCCATCCTCTTGAGACAGGAACTCTGGCTGGATACCATGCAGGAGTAGTTTTCCTCATCTGTTAGTTTTCCATCACTTTTCAATTTTTAAAGCTGAAAAAAACCCCCAAACCCCTTCACTGGGAAATACAAGTTCAAGAGGAACTGTGAAAGAAATATGCTGCAGTTTCATGGTGGGAAGGTTATTTTTCTACCTGAGCTATGATATCATAATACTTTTAAGCTTTCTATCATCCATCTCCCGGCCAAGACAGGATTGCTCTTTGAGGCATAAATTCCTTTGTTCTGCCAGGAAGGCTCCGAATGAGGAGAGAAAGTGTGATTTAGGAAATGAGCTGAGAGCCAGGAGAGCTGCATTCGGTCCCTTGGACTGTTAACTTCAGCAAGTCACTCCTTGGCTTTATGCCACCTATCAAATGGGATGAGAGACGCGTTCACTTGCTGTTCGTCTCGCCTCTGTAGGTTGTGGAGCATATGGTGCACGAATTGCCTTTTCGTCGCTGCCAAGGACACTGGGGACCCAGATCGCGGTTGTGGCTTCTGATGCAAGCCATAAACAAAACCAGGAAACTAGATTTTTGTCTTGCTGCTGCTTTGGAGAGACCTTGTTAAGAATTTCTTTGTGTTCCTCCACTTAATCTGTAAAGATACCTAGCTAATTCTCAAATGGGGGCTAGCCACTGTAAAGGTGAAAGGGGTATCCCCAAAGTCTCCTCCTTGCCAGGAGAAAGCTCCTCCTCACCTAACCCTGCCTTCCCGACAAGGGACTGCTTGGGTTTCAGGCCGAGACTGACCCTTGACTCATGAACCAGCAAGGAAGGAGGTGCTTTACGGAGAAGAAAGGAGCCAGCAAGTGGGTGTGGCGGGACTAAAGAAATGTGATGCATAAAGTAGCATAAGAATTAGTGCTGGGGAAGATGTTGAGCAACATGGGAACACAAATAGGACGGGCAGGAGTCTTATGTGGGGAGGAAAAGGATTTGGAGGAAGCATGTGTGTGTAGTAGGATAGTCCCATACAGCGTGAATTAAGACCTGTGGAGTCCTGTAGCTTGTTCTGCTATTGGCAATGTAGTAATTTTACTGAAAATTTCCATGGGGAAATTATGTCTTTGAATAAGAAACTGGGGCTTCCTTTGAGGAAAAGCTACCTGATAAATTTCAGGTAAAATCAGTATTTTGAACAGAAGTGATGATTTTCATTTTGCTTTGTCTTAAAAGGTTTTTCTCTTTTCCTTGTTTATGAATAAAAAATATAAAACACAATTCTGTTTTAAATTGAAATGGAACAAAAATCATTGGTTTACATCAAGCCCAAAGTGTAAGCGTGAAATGGGATTTTTCTGTTCACAATTTCTTGGCTTAGTAGTTGTGAATAAAGGTTTTTTTTTCACTTGAATTTAATCAGTGGAAAAAACATCTGGTTTTCCAGCTCATTTTTAACTACTGCTAAGTTGCACAGTACTGTTTAGGCACATAAACGTTTTTTGACGGTTAAGAACATAAAATGTTTTGTCGGGAATGAATGGCTGCAGTGCTACAACCTTATGACTCACTTCTCAGGTAATTGTGGCTTGCGTGGTCTCTCTCCTTCCGAATTTGAAGGCATAAATGAGGTGCAGAAGGAGCACCATGCAAACATCAGTGATAGGACGTTGGGAAACAGGTGGCCTCCAAGCCTTGCTGAAATCCTTCTGCTTTATCGTCCTCTGTCCTTATCTGCAGGGCCAGTTGTGGGTATAAGAGAAGTAGGCAGCTGCCCAAGGTAAGTCGGCTGCTGTGGGCAGTAAGATGCCTGCCTGCCTGGCCTGTGCCAAAGCCCTGCAAGACCAGGCTGCTGCCAGAGAGGTGTGAGCCCACGAGGCTGTGGCTGGCCCTTCCTGGGACCACGGCCTCCACCTAACCTGCCACTGGCCATGCAGCTGCTGGGGCTTCATGTCCCACAGCTCTTCATCCCAGGTTCTTGCCGTGTTTTCGCGTGGCAGGAGCAGCTTGGCCCTGGTCTCTCATCCTTGGGCATCCAGACTGACTCACTGTATATGGATGACAAGCCTTGAGCTGGCTCTGCTTGGCTGCACAACAAACAGACTCCGAGAGTCTGCTTCTCACTGCATTAGGCAGTGCTGAGGCATTCATCACCTGCAGCCGCTGATCAAAGAGCAGGGAGACTTTTCCTTGAAAACACCTCCTTGCAGATTAGGCTGTGCACGTTGCCTGAGTCAATCTGATTTTTAGCAGACTGCCATAAATCTATGCATGTCTTTCTCTTTTTAGAACAGTATCTTCAGCTTTCCTTTTAAGATAAAAAGCTAGAAGAAAGTCAAGCTGGCAGTAAAAATGATTCCTTATATGTATATACAGTTTGCATAAAATACATTCCAGCGATGTTTGCTCTGTCAGCTGGAGAATAGAACTATTTTTTTCATTTACACTTTGTGTTTCGGGCTCTGACATACCAGACACTCTGAAAGAGAGTGTTAGCCTAGTTGTCTTTGGGTTGAAGCAATATATAAACGGTTCCATTTTTGGTGCAGATCTAACACCAGAATGGAAGTCTTTGAGATGTCAGAAAGGAAACTAATTATGGTCATGAGTTTTGAACTGCTACCCTGTCTTGACAAATGGCGTGTATAATTGGAAGCAGAAGAATAACCCATGCACTCTCTAATCTTGTTGGAAAAAAATGTCATCTATCATCAAATAAATCTCTCCTCTTGCCAAATGACTGTTGAAATGAGAGTTGGATGTTCTTTAGTATTTGCTGTGGACTGTATGGAAATAATAATCCGAAGCAAAATGAGTTATTGTGTTAGCATTATATACATACAGGAAGCTGTAAACCAAGTATCAGGGAAAAGGAATTAGAATTGAAAAAGTAGAGTAGCATTTGGAACTCGGAGAAATATATATATATTATCTTGGTCTTCTGACTGTTGGGAACAAAGGCCATGTCTCTCAACCTTAAAAACTGTCTGGTGTGTACTTGGATAGAAGCCTTTCCACTGGCATCCATACTTCCCTGGGAATGGTGGTAGTGATTTATTTTCTCTCGCAACCAACCCCAGATTGATGCAAAGGGGGGTTTTTAGATTTCATGTCACAGGAAAAAAACATCCTTTAAGTGAGATCTAAAATTGGAGACTTAGCCTTATTTTTTTATCACTTCATTTCACTCATTCTTTCAAAGCTTTGTGTTTGCTATAATTTTGTTTCTTGTTTCTTGCTGTGGCAAGGTCTGATTTGTCTGATATTTCTTGTTTCCTTTTTTCACACTCTGTTTTGGACGTGAGTTAGGCATGAATCCCTTTCACTTCAAGCATCTCCCCGATGCTCTTGTTATCTCTGTATTAAGCTGAAACCCGTCCACTTAAAGAAGCCCCTTTTGAAATTGAATGTAATGAGTGCTTTGGATGTCACAGTCATTTTGTGTTTGACACCGCTTTCTAGAAGATGGCTTAAGCTGGAGTGGAGTCCTGGTGAATTCAGCACATTTCTGTTATTGTTCATAGCTGTATAATAACCGTTGCAACATGGAGATCTGAGCCTTGTTGCACCAGAAGGTGCATCTCCTGTGGAGAGACTCAATATTGAGGAGTAGCTGGGACAGAGTCTGTGCTCCCTGATACCTGCAAACAGTAATCTCCTCAATCTGATCTTGCTAACATGAATTTAAAGGCTGTCTTGAGGTGGTATTTGTTGTGAAATATCATACTTTCTAGCTAAAAGCACTAGGAAGGAATTGACTTTTGATGATGTTCCACTGAAGTAGTCCAACATGAAAATTTCTGACTCGGGATACTTTTTTTTGGTGAAAATATGGTATTTGTGACAGTTCATGTGTAATGGCTACTTCCTTCATAAATGTTTGCTTTTCATACAAATTACATACATGGTGCTGCTTCTATCTATGGTTGCATTTGGAAAAATAGCCTTTAAAAAAATGGTGAGTATTGAGCCAAAAGTCAGGTCTAGAAGTGTGCCCAGGAATACAATTAACAGATTCAATTCCCCCCCTCCCCCCCGCCCCTTGCCTCATGGCTGTAACAAAGGGAATTGGGGCAGCAGTTTCCCAACCTTGCTAATTTATTTCTTTCTCTCAGGACTCCAGCAGATAAGCTCTGGTAAATCATACTGCAGCAATTTGAAATGTCACTTTTCCCTAGCTGTTCATCACGCTGTCAGCTTGCTGGATTTCATGGTCATGTAACAGCACTGGCAGATAGGTATATGTGTCTTTGTGTCTTGGCTACTCTGGCTTGGTATATGAGTCTGGCCTATTAATGTATGTTTCTAATGAAAAAGGGCCTGCACTGCTTTGCTGGGCTGGGAACTGGAGTCCCAACCAGGCAGGTGCGCCAGTCTAAGCTATTTTAAAGTTGGTGGAATTACAGCAAAAGCAGAACAGGCCAATTCTGTTGCTTCTGACTTGGGCTTGGTGGACTTGGGCAGGCTGAAGATGGAAACACTGTCAGGTGCTAGGCAGAGTTGGCTTGAATATTTGTCTGTGCAGTTTCATGTCAAAGGGGAAAAATTTCTGCTCAAGGATTTGTGTTCCAAAACTTTCACTTTTAATCTGAGTTGCAGGTAGAGATTTAAAAAAGAATCTTGGAAAATATTCATAAGAAAATGAAAAAACCTCTCACTTTAAAAAAAAAACACCACAAAGTCCTATGGACTATACTTGGTATTTATTAAGCTTTCAGGCTGTAGTTAGTGTCACTCATGCATTTTGCTGGGGCTGTTATAAAGCAGAAGACAGTTTGAAAAATGGTCTCTTTAACTTGTATCATTGTCTGTATATCTCAGTTCTCCACAATACTTAAACTAGTATTGCTTAAGACTAAACTTCGTTCCTCCTTTACTGCTCCCTGGGTCCAAATTCTTTCTGACTTTGGGGGAACCAAGCTTTGATTTGTTACTTATAAAGTACCTAGTTCTTCCCCACCAAAAAAAGATAAGTCGTCTTTTTTCTGAGAAGATTGTAATTTCCTAGTCTTCAGTCATGTTCATACTTCCCTTGAAATCAGAGGAGCATCCCTCGTGACTGAGGCCCAGAGCTTTCAAAGTTGTTTCTGGGATCTGTTCTGTAACCACATCACTGGAGGCTCATACGTGCCCAGATATCCTTAAGTATATACCTAACTTTTGCACAGCCTCAAAAAAGATAGGAAGCTGGAGAACAGTGTGCTGAAGCAGATTTGCTCTGGGAGTCGTAAGGTAGCATTGCTTTTTGTAGTCTTGGCTCACATAAACCTAAAGCTACCATGAACCACTGAGTGGTTTTGGCAAGCATGAAGAAGAGTGAACATATTTAAGTTTACAATTGGCTAGTTGTATCTTCAGCCCTAGGCTTGTTTTTCACCAAGTCAAATGTGAAGAACAGAACACAGGGCTATTGGTAGGCCATGCTCTGCTAGTTTCTCATGCTGCTGCTTCCCTTTTGCTCCCCCCCTTTGCCCCCCACCTTAACAATTGTAGAAGGGATCCAGCTTCTCTGGCCAACTCAGAGTTTCCTTAGAGATGTTTCATTAATGAAACAACTGTTTTTCGCATCTGGAGAATGTTTTACTGGTTTTAATATTTAATATTTATTTTAATATTTTAAATATTTTACTGATTTTTATCTGTTTTTTCTTCCCTCTGTAGGGTTTCTGAAAGAAAGTAGCAAGCATAGCACTTACTTGGTGCAACTGAATCCAATGTCTGCTTCAGGGATGTGCCCACCTGCTCAGTCTTGCTTCTGGCTCCACTGAGGTAGATGGGTTCACATTTCATGTAGCTGACACACACCGTGACTGCCCTTCCAATAACCCTGCCCAACCATCCCTCCCTGTGGGTATTGTGTATGGGTCTGTAGTTTCATTAATAAATAACACTGGTACAGGACATGGGCTGCTGGAGGGTTCGCTGCTTTAATACGGACAAACCAATTTACGCATGGCTGAAATCTGAGATCAGGGGTGCCCAACATCAGGGGTGACCAGCTTTTAGCCATACTATTCAGAAGGCTGGGTTTACCTTTGGCTCACACCTCCTGCTCCTGGCAGTGTGGGTGCCATGCCTTTCCCAGCTCACTGGGGTCCATGCTACCTTGCAGGGAGTTACATTACCTAATGTAACCTTGCCTTTTAGGACAAGTGTTCCTGCAACACAGAAAGATCTCAGCCTGTTGCTTAGACAAGAGGTGCAACAGGCCTGTCCCAGCCTCTTAGAGGCAAGGGGGAAGGTGTGTTGCACAGGGGTACGTTGGCTGCTGGAGACAAACAGGACATTGGGGCTGAATCCAGCTACAGGGTGGCTTGGAGAGCATGAGAGGAGCGAAGTGCCCGTTCCTTCCCTGTGCTTTGAGCAGTGGTGGTGAAAAGGCTTGAGCTCCCACTGTACTACAGCCTCCTTCTCCTTCCTCCTGGTTTATCTGTTCTCTAACACCACGCTGCCTTGCACAGGAAGCTGGACTCACCTGTGAAGGGCTGAGCAGTGAAGACCAAGAAAGGAGCTCAGGGTTTGGCTGTAAGATTGGTTTATATGTTTGCTCTTGCCTTGGGCAAAGCATAGTGTGGGAAGAGATGGATCTAAAAATAAGAAAGATGGGAGTTTATATGAAATAGGAATAACTAAAAAGAGGGTGACAGGGAAAGCAGCAGAAATAAATGGGACAGCAGCACCAGCTTGAAACAGAAGGTGTGGTAGGAAAACTAAGGTGAAAGCAATCATTAAACTCCCCTCTTCCTACACCATCTTACACGTAGTTCTACACAAGGCTCACCTTGTGTTCACACAAAACCCAGCCTGTTTCCTGTGGGGTTTTGTGTAGGTGTGGAGATCCATCCTCAGAGCTGCTTGCCACTTAGCCAGCTCTGCCTGAGGAAAGGGACAGTTGCCAGGAGAGAACTAGGGACAGATAAAAAACTAATACTGGGATGTAGCCATACTTGCAGTATCTCAGCACCACCAGAGGACAAACTTCAGTAAGAGAAAATGAGATTGCATCTCAGGAGATTGAAGAGAAATGCTGGCCTCCAGTATAAGCCAGAGGTTTGGCAAAGAGAAAGTACTAAGTCAGCACTGTGACCTGGTGCTATTTTTTTGATCCCATTAAAAGCTCTAAACCCCATTTTAATAGTGGAAAAAAATCTGCATTTTTTAATAGGCTTTTATCATCATAAGATTATAAAAGCTTTCAATGAACATCCGCTGCATCTGGGAAGGTTGGAGGGACTAACCTTCAGATTTCAGAGCCTGAGATGAGGAATCTGCTGACAGGGCTTCAAAATAAGTCACAGAACAGACTGTCTTGTGAACCTGAAATAGACTGTCAAGGGAAAACACCCTTGCCTACTCACTGGAAAAGCTCAGGATAAAAAGCCTGATAATCACTGTGCAGCTGAGCAGCCCATTCAACTCCTTTGTGGAAAGTTAAGCTGGAATGTCAGAAACGTGGGGTCTTGGCTAGCTAAATCTGTATGTAATGATAGGCTTATTGTATAGGTATATACTGGGGGCTGGTTTGCGGTTACCAGGAGGCTGCTGTTCCCCTTTCTGGCAGTGCACAGTGGTAAGAATCTTACCCTGTATATATGAATGTGTGTAAAATGTATCTGTAGCTATTTATATAAAATGAGGAGGAGGTTGAGACAGTGCTGGTTATTTCTGAAAACTCTTCTGAAGCAAATCATCTATGCTTCTGTCTAGATAGTGTGTATCTGTCTGTCTAATACACAATTTATTTCAAATTGTTTTTCAGAAATAGCTGTCATTCTAAAAACACTGCCCTCACTGAGGATGGAGCTGATGTCTTTTTTTTGGAGCCACCATTTATCAGTGTTTTTAGTTGCAATTTGGTTATGTCATCTGAGACAGGATGTTCAGTTTCTGAAAGTACATATATAAGGACAGAGAAGGAGAGGTACTTCAGTGGTGTAAGGAATTTTGTTATATATTTGGCAATATTTGTTTGAGTTTTCTACATAAACAATGTAGTAGGACTGGCTGTAACACTTTACAACTTCTGAAAGCTTCCTTTAAGTCATGGATTTCCATTAGGCTTCCCACCTTAGAAACAAAAGTAAGAGAAAAAGTGGTTAGCCACCCTGGCTGGCAGTGATCTGCATGTTTAGTGAGTGCATCATTGACCTAATGAAAAAAGACAATTTATCACATTTTTGTGACTTTTTGCCTTCTGAGTTTTGAAGCTAAAAGACATAGAGGGCTACAAACCATTAGTGAACAGCTTTGAAAAAATGTCCCTTGCTTAAAGGTGTAGTGTCCCCCTCAAGTCAGTTCTAGTTCAAATTGAGTGTTAGACACTGCTGAATCAGGACAGTTTTATGACTGATTTTACATGGAACCCCAATTCTTCTTACAGCATTCACTTTTTTCAGGAGTGTAATGAACCAAAGCACAGAACAATGGAGAATCAACTCCACTGTCAGTCTCATACAGTCAAACTAACTTTCTGCTTTCTTCCTAATGTTACACATATGTTTGTTCATCATTTGGTTTTGGGCTTTTTTTAATGTAGAAAATATTTCTGTCCTCTGATGTGGATATACATACAAAATTGTATGAACAATACGTAAAACAGATGGATGGATGGACTGCAATAACAAAGTTCTTGCATTACAGAGAGATTAGAGGCCTCTCCTCAGCAGATCTTTTCTGGAGATGACTGAGACTTGACATATGTTTAAGGAATCCACTAAATAGTAGGTAAGCAACTGATGATTTATACTACTTGAAAATCTTGTGTAGTACTTAGGATATTTTTAATTAGATGGACTGTTATATAAAACAATAGTAAAGACGAGAGCCTGGCAGATTGGAGCATTTTCTAAGACTCAGGAATGACTTGGAATGAAGACTTTTGCTTTGTTCTTAGGTCTAACACCTTCTAGTAGTGTAACAACAGATGTACCACTCAACTTCTGTGTCATTTTGCTCATACATGGTGATAGGTAAGATTTATCAATACCTAATTGCTGGAGTTGTCATAAAGTCTCAGTAGATGTTCATTATGCAGCAAGACGCTCTCAGGTAGGAAAGGCTATCGAAATGTTAAGTTTTTACAGCTAGAGATAGTGAAAACTCAAGATTATTGACCCTTGCAAAATGAGGAAATTCAGGAAAAAAGGAATTATTTTTTTTCCAATTGGAAACAGAAAAAAACCTAGAACTTTCTGTGCAACTGAAAACTTTTTTCCATTTTGGGGAAAAGTTGAGACACTTTATTTGTTTATTTGAAATGCATCCCAGCTTCTCTGGGACTTCAGTTCTAGGGATTCTCCAGACTACTGTCAAGAATTTAAGGATAGCTGTTATCCCTTGGTATAGAGAGTGGAATTGGTAAACCATTATCATGCCACCTTGAGCAAGGGTTCTTTGGGCTTTCAGGCTCCAAACAAAGTCTGTGTATCCAGCATGCGCTTGCTTCAGGGCGATGCTATGATATCTGCTTCCCTGATGTTGGGGACCCCAAAGCTTTCATGATCTGAAACCGTGGGTTTTCAAAGTGCACTGCTCCAAGAAAATGACAGAACACATGGGCCGTCCTGGGGTCAGGCCACACGCAATTCATGCATAATCTGCTGAGCCAGAAACACAGATGCTTTGAAGACTCACTGTCTTCCCTGCTGGCCCCATGGCAGGGGCAATGGACACTCTGAGAAACCAGATTTAAGCCACAGTTGTCAACACTTCCCCTCTCCTTGCTGCAGCAAGTTCCACTGAGCTCCTAGTGCTGTGTGGTCTCCTGTTAAACTCTTGGGGCAGTCTGAGCTTGAGGGAGTCTTGTGGAAGCCTGTTGGAGTCCTTGTGGAGTCTCTTGAGAGCCTGTTTGGCCAGTAGAAAGGAACCAGGCAGTGAATCAAGAAAAGCTCTTTGGAACTACATTTCTGTATTGAATTTTTATCTTAGGGGATCATAGTTTTCTTTGTTAGGAAAGACGTGTTGAGCTGTAATTACAGTTCTGGAATAGTGCAGCTTCCAGTCAGTGTGCTAATCTCTGTTAGACTGACTTCAAGACAGCTCTACCAGCGTTCCCCAGCTCAGCAGCAAGCCCTCAGCACTCATCTCTCCATCCTAAACTGTTGAAGAGTTCTAGAGAACAGCTTCACACAGCTACTGAATTTCAGTGCTCGTTAATTCTTTGTGCATTTGTGTGGAAGAAGTAAGCCACTGCATTTACTTCATAAGCATTTGTAAGGCTTCATTTGCTTGGAGGCAATTTGGGTGAAAGATACTGTTGGCGCAAAATAACAGTAATAGAGGTCTATTGTACCAGAACTCATAGCAAAGAAATATTGTTATAACAAAATTCTTTGATTTATTGTACTCTGCTAAACAATGGGTAACATAAAGATATGAAGAAAAACACTGACTGAAAATGAGAGAATAACAAGATCATCTTATCATTGATTACATAAACATGGAGGAGAGGCTTATCTGCCTCTGGCAAATAGTTGAAATTAATATTTCAGAATAAGACCTCTCTTTCTGCTCAGCAGAAAGCATCCTGTTTATGTTATTAGCTTGGCCTCTTCCTGATGCTCATCATCTGGTTTAGAAGGGAGAGAGCATTATGTTTCCAGTCACCTGAGCTTAGCTGGGAAAGTGCATGACACTCACAAAGCAAGCACAGATTGAATTTCCAGCCTTGCATATACCATCCCACCTTCTCAGCTGTAAAAGGGATAAGGATTGTGAAGATTGCTATAGAAACACTATTGGCATCTTTACTGTTACAGCCCTTGGCTGCTTTTCCTGTTAGTCACAAGCTGGTGACCACTGAGGCTATCCCCCATGTGAAAGTAATTTGGTTTTATAACTGAGTATGATGGTATTGAGATGATCTAGACTGAGAGGCCTAGAACCTGATGTCCTCTTTCCACAGAGTGGTTCCAGCCTGAACAGCTTCGAAACTAGCCTTCCTTCTCAGGATTTACAGCAATGTTTAATGGGTACCAGCAGAAGAAGCAAGAAGGGAGATTAATCTATACGATCTAGATCTGTGCTACCCAAAGTGTGGGCTATGAAAGTGCTCAGAGGGGTTTATGAAGCATAGAAAATGCTCTCAGCATCTCAGTTTTTCCAGAGGGTGATTGTGTAGGGAAGTAAGTTCTGGGCCTTGAGTTAGGTCTAGACCTTCCAGTGAGGTCCAAAACTATTGGCATGGATAGCTGTCCATCAGCTGGCCAAAAGTAATTCCTTCATGGTGAACAGCCTGCCAGGTGTTTTCACAACTCCCTGTTGCTACTCATCTACAACAGGTATGATCATACCACTGATATGGGAGTAGTGTAGTCTTTTTAGCCTATTGTGAGTCCCTCAGCCATCAAATACTATGTATCACAGCTTGCTAAACAGAATTTTTCATGATTTCAGATGTATATTGTATAGTTTCAATTGTTAGGAAGGATTCTTTCTCATCACTAGCCGCAGTCCAAGGTGTCTTAAAGTCTAAATCATTTATTATCAGCATGCAATGCACTCAGATATATGCTGTGTTTTCCTCATCACGTCGCATATGGGATCTACTGTCGTTTCAGTGGAAAACGCCCCTGCTGAATAGTTAACAAAAAGCAAGAACATGCTTTTGATGACACAAGGACCATTTGTGGTTGTGTAACGAGAATTTTGCTTATACTCAGCTAAGCAAGTAAAGTTAGCAGAGAATTGTCTCTGGCATAACAGTGGCTTTGTAGAGACCCTGATGAAAGGACTGTGCAACCCTGCATCCCAGAGGAAGGACAGGAGATCCAGATAGTCACTGTACCTCCCAAATGCATACCCCTTCTTCCCCTAGCAAGGCTGAGCTTCATTAGCTATTGCAAGTGATGGAGTATGCCTGCAGGCATCTATTTGGGTGCTGGGACTTTCTTCTTGAAACCTGTTAACTTAAAATCAGTTCAAGTGTTTTCAGAATTAAGAACAGAAAGAGATTAAGCAGTTAAGGTTGTAATCTGTGAGTTTAAACTGCAGGAATATATCCATCAGCTAAGTTGAAAGCTGACAGGGCATCTGTCTTAGACCAAAGAATCTGGCCTACAGTAAGGAGAGACATTCCTTTGCATGTCTGGAATGGGTTTATAACTGGGTTACAGTTAGCTCTGTAATTCTAGCTGATTTGATCTGAGGCCAGGAAAGAGAGATGGAGCAGCTCACATAAAAATGCAGTCTCATGCAGTATTATTTCATTCTTGGCAGCTCTTTTGCTGCCTTGTCTTACCTAGCTGTATGCAGAGGATCACTGACTCCTCTCTGGCTGTACCAGCTTGCATTTGGAGACTTGGAAGGATGGCTTTGGCTGAAGGGCATATGAATCTTGTGCGACTGTGGTTGCCCATACCACCCAGGAGCAGAAGCAGAAAGGCAGTCATTCATACAGTGCTGAATAAATCCACAAGAGAACTTGGCAGAGAAAAGGAGCTAAAGGTTAGTTGATCTGAACAATCTCAAACTAACACATACCACCACCACCCTCCCCCCATCAGATCTGAATCAGCTCTTCTGAAGTGTGGAAGTGCTTTCCAGTAACCCACTTGAGCAATAGTGAAAAGAATTCCCATGGGAATAATCGGCTAAAGCAACTGTGATTTTGGCCAGTTAAAACTACTGGGCCAAATTGTGTAAGCCCTTCATTTGTATTCTGCTAAATTCCTGCTGGCATTGAAGGGAATAATTTTGCTTCAGTAAAAGTATAGTGATTGCATGGTGTTGCTGGACTGAGTGAGTATTTCTGGATCTGTTTACCACTTGACTGCAAGAGCACCAGCAACACTTGTCTGCCACAGGAATGAGCAAGAATCCAGGACTGGTGTTTGCCAAGTTAAAAAATCACACCAAGTGAATAGGCAGAAGGACTTTATTGTGCCTCAGAATCACAGCTGAACTGACAGATGAGAATTAGAGAAATAAATAGGACTGCATGATTTGTCCGTAAGATCTACATCTTAAAAAGAGGGTCTGGCAGTATTTTTAAGAATGTTAGGCTTGGAAGATGCATGTTTTTGCTCATGTTCACTGTACTAGAAAGCTTCCTCCAGGCACCCTCCTCCTCCAATGCTGCCTGCGAGGACTGCCCTGTTGATAGCAAGAGCAAGCTCAGGATGATAGCAGATTGGTGGGTATAGCCAAACAGAAAGGGAGGCTTCATGAAGCCCTTAGAACTAGCCTTGCTTGCTTCAGCTGAAGTACAGGGCAGGGTTTTTTTTGCTTATCATGAAACAGTGAGGGTAGATAGGGACTACATCCATGGGAAATTTAATCTGAAATAATAGAAAAGGAGAGGGGAAAAGCTCATTACAGTGTGAGGCTGCACAAACTGTGGTAATGCTCTACTTCAAGTGTCTTTATCTGGTGCTGGGCTTAGACTACAGTAGAGCAGACACCCCCTCCTTCCTTTGATGCTGTTCTGTATATGAAGGGAGTTCATATTCCCTGAAGGATCTTAGTTCATTTAGCCGCTGCTTCGAAGTTGTAAGGAAAAAATCGTAGGTTAGTTGATTTGTTAAATATATTCTTTTAATTGACTCCTAGAATGGCAAGCTTCCTAGGTTTAAAGATATCCTTTCTTCTTTGTTTACTGAGTTCTCTAAGGGATGAGCTAATTATATTACAGCAAGTTCAAAGCAGCTGTGTGTATGCCCTGGGCAGCTCTTAAACATTTGCTGAAAGGTATAACAGGTGGCTAGGTGGTAGGTGGTCATAAATAATCCTTTGCTGTATTAAGTTAGGATTCAAACATGCAGCTAAGTTGTGTCCTCTGTCTCTTCTCCCTGCTTTTGTATGAAGATAGTGTCTGTGTTTTTTATTGAGGGCAGTGCCTGGTAGGGATCAGGACACTGCACTAAATATTGAAGCAAGCAAGATAATTTCCACAGTTGTTGTCTGAGTAGAAATGAGGTTTTATTGGATCTTCCCCCAACCACCCGCATGCAACAATTGCTTTGTTCATTGTGGCTTCCCTATTTGATGTATTTTCCCCTCCATTAGCCCCCTTTCGCCAGCCCACCACTTTGTCATATGTGTAAATGTCAAGTGGCTTTAAAAATGAATCAGAACATTATTTCTGTCACCCTCAGATATCTGATCGCCTCCATCTCTGTACTTGCCCTCTAAAATGCTCTCTGTAATTACTCGGTATGGGCTAAGTTGGACTAATTTAGTAACAGATAAGCGTAAAGTGAATTACTGAACTTACTCGGTTCCTCAGCCAGATTTCAGACTTCTCACATCTCTTTCCTTAGTTGTAACAACTAACATGTTTAGTACCTCATCCCACACCACATTAGCATCAATGCCAGGATTTGGGGGGGTTTGCAAGAGTACTCATTCCTCATTTGGTCTCAAATTAGGCCAAAATGCAAACTTCATAAAAACACTCAATTCATTTTCCAGGAAATTAATCTTTGTGATTTATTTAATTTTCTAGCTTCTAAAGATATTTTTAAATGAAACTTTAGATTATATATAAAAGATATTAAATGATAAAATATAATTTTAAAAATTGAAATGTAAATATATTTTTTTAAATTTAAATGTAGAATACAAATATAGACAGTTGAAAGAGTTAAACCTTTCAGGATTTTGGTGGGATTTACTATTTGTATTCTCAACCCAGTAGTTTGCCAAGGTTAACATGAATTTGCAAAATGTTTTGGTCTACCTGAGGCTTCTTTTTTTAATTTCAGCAAAGTCTCAACCACCAAATGTCATCTTCAGCTGCATGAGCAGGATTCTTTACTGGAGTGAAATAATATAATGCTGTGGCTTCAAGGAGCTCTTTTGGCTTATTCAGTGAGCATGGATTTACTTGAAGGGCTCTGGAGGCTCAGAGAACTCAAACTCCATCTAACTAGCAATGGGCAGTATGATATATGCATTCCCCTATCACATGATGTAGTTGCAGCTAGATGGCTATTAACCTCATATAGTAGTTAATTCCCAGAAAATACAAGCAGAGATGTAGAGTTGAAGGGGACCTGTGTTTGTTCAGAGACTTTCTTGCTGCTTAGTGAGTAGCAGTTTCAAGTAGTTGAAGGTGCAGGTGGTGAGTTTGCTGGTTCTTGTTATATTTGGTGCCATGTTTAGTCACCTGCTGTAGGTTTGCACTGTCACTTATGAGTGGGTTTAAGAGAGTGCATTTGGAAGACACTATGTGGTTAGGAGTGGATATAACTTTAGGAATGGTCTTGGGAATGGATGTGGCATTGGGAGTTGGTTTGGGAGAGACCATGGCCCTGAGGATACATTTGGGGAAGCTTCTGGGGCTTGGAGAGAGAGTGGGCTTGGGAGTGAATCGAGCTTTATGAATGCATTTAGAAGATGATGTGGTCTTGGGAGGAGTATCAGGAGTGGGCACGATCTTTGGAAAAAATGCAGTCCTTGGTGTGCTCTTGGAGGTAGTCTTTGGACTGACTTTGCCTGAGGGTTTGGGAACTTGTCTTGCCTTTTGTGTGTGTTAGGACTGGTGCTTATGCCTCTGCTGGAAGGTCTTTTTTTGACCTGTCTTTCATCTGATATTTCCATGGCATCTTGTACCCACTGGAGGTCAGTCCTCACATAGATCTTGTGGTAGTGCTGTAGTAAGGAACCTGCAGAAGAGAAGCAAAGCGCAGCAGCCATTACACTTCTGGTTTCTGACCCGAGTTTCACTGTAAATGTTACAATGAGACCTTTTAAATTCATTTGTCATCACATATTCCATACAAAACCTGACAGCAACACTAACTGTTCATACACTGCAAAAGTATAATTATATATAGTATGAGTAGATATGAGTATATATAATTATACTTGTGCAATGTAAGAACAGTTGGTGTTACTGCCTGCAACTGTGAACTGCTCTGGGGAGTTTCATATACAGCAAATAGCTGGTGAACAGCTGGTGAAAGAGTTTACGAAGCTAAAGGATAAAAGTACCTGGCAAAAACCATCATCTATGCTTAGAACCCAGGTATGTTTGTGGAGCAGCACTAAGTACCACTAGTAGGAACATCTGAAAATGTTCTCCAAGGATAGAGCAATGGTTACATAGGATGAAAACTGCTCTGTTTTTCTCCAAGTGTATTAACTGCCATGGTTTTATTTTGAGTGCCAACTTCCAATACAGTACAGCACCTATAAATTCTGTATGCACAGCAGCTCCAAAAACGAAGGTTAATATGTCTTAAGGTAGGTATCCAAAAATAGAAGCCACCCCCTCCTCTCCCTGGTGTGCAGTTTTGAAAAGAATGAAGTGTCAAAAGGCCAACAGCTCTGTAGTGATTGCTAGCGAAGTGATGGTGATCCCAGTCATTATTCCTCTCTTCCCCATACAGATGTGTTGTGTAGAGAGAATGCACTGAGGATTTACTATGATGGAGATGACGGTCTAAAAGTCTGGGCAGCTCTTATCAAGAAGCTCGTAGTATCTATGAGCACATTCTCAATTCATGCTGCAGCAACCAGCCTTCTAAGACAAATCAGGAAATGCCGTAAGCACCAAGGTCCACATCTATAATTCCATGTGTCTCCTTTTTTATCTCCTGTCATTCACTTTTTTTTCACCCACACTTCTTTGCCGCTACTATTCTTGCCTGTCATTCCTTCTCCATTTCTACTTCTCATGACAGGACCAATACATCTCCTCTCTTTCTACTCCTTGCAGTTCTTTTCTCTCATAAAAGGTATGGCTGCCTTCTGTGCCTTTAACGCTGGCTTTTTAGAAAAAAACAAACTCAACTTGCAAGCAACAGCAAATTCCTTGAAAAGTGTCCTTACAATATGGTCTCCACAAAACTTCTTCCAAGATTTTCTCTGAGTGGTAACTGTTTCTTATGGTTGTAGTTTTAAAGACTGAATTCAGACATTCTTGGAACTTTCATTCACTACAAGTAGTGACAATAAGGAGGAATCAACCAGTTTGAGTTTAAAAAGTGACATTTACTCCAGATATTTTTCTGCAAATGGATGATTTTTCATTAAAGAAGTTAAATCT
The DNA here is from genome assembly GCF_964188355.1 of Buteo buteo. Taxonomy (NCBI): domain Eukaryota; kingdom Metazoa; phylum Chordata; class Aves; order Accipitriformes; family Accipitridae; genus Buteo; species Buteo buteo. The sequence continues at coordinate 40,069,735 of NC_134178.1, forward strand.
TAGCCCATAAAACATATGCCTTAGAGTAAGTTTTTTATAATCATATTACTAATTTTATCCATTAAGTAATTACTACTACACTTCTTTGAAGAATAATAAAATTCTAGAAATGGAGATCTGCAATATTTTGCTGATTTAGTTGCTTGACTCAATTGGTGTCATTACAGCAGGCCCTTCTGAGCAGACAAGGTCTCCCTCATGAGAGATGCTCATGCTAGAAGGCCTTAAATCAAACGTGTACCAGCTAGCACCTCATGAAAAGCACCCCAAGGATAGTACCAGGCCTGTAGGAATCGGCAAATCATAGCATGGCAATTCCTATTCAGGGTTTGTTTATAGGCAGGGTTAGGATGACCCTGGAGGTAGGCTGGAGCCCTAACAGAGCCACTTTCTTCTCACACTGCACAGGGAGGCACTAGGCAATTATCACGAGTTTTTTTTGTGAGTCAGTGTTGTCCCACTGGGGAATACCAGGGTGGCTCTCTAATGGTCTCAGACCAGCGGGCATGTTGGAGCTGGCACCACGGTGGACGTTAGGCAGCAGGTGGTAGGAAACAAGCAGGTATTTTCCCCACTGAGAAGCCTACAGGACCCTCGTCTTGCACACGTATTCATATGTGTGCACAAACACATGAATGCACGTGGGTGCATGCACCCTTGCTGTCACTCTCTCCAACGCTAATCTTTCAGGGACACTCCAAGTCCTAGTGCTTACTCTTACACCAAACACTTCTTCACCTCACGGTCTTGAAGAAACTGTAACCCCAGTGTGGAACTAAAAGGTTCAGAAACCCAGAGGGAATGAAAAAGTTATCAGATTTTTTTCAGGTGTTACGATTTCTAAATAGCTTTTGAGGTATTGTTTTTTCTTCAGTGTTTAAGGGCTTAATGAAAGAAATACTCAATAGGATACGTAATCAGCCCAAATCAAGTGACAGCCACTGCACAAAAATGAACAATTAAGTCATCAGTAGAGCAGGACATGAGCTTGTACTTTTGGAGTCCTTTTCTTGTGTCTTGTGACAGGACCAGCCTCTTTCTTTGCATAACAAACATGTAATAATTTGGTCTAGACTCTTTTATTCTAAGCCACAGCCAGACAGGAAGGAAAAATAAACCTGCTGCAGGAAAGGGCCTATTGTGTAACCCCGTTTTTTGTGGTCTATTTAAAGGAATAGAGTAGGGGCAATAAGCAGACCTTGAACCTGCACATGCTCTGGAAATGTCTCAACTGAGCCTCACAAAGTTAGAAGGTTCATTTAAATTGCTATCTCGTACTTGGTTTTGGGATAGTTATTTACTGTTTCATACAACAGGCTTCTCAAACTCCCTGGAGATCAGGTGCTGGGAAGTGTGTTCATGGTTTGCTCTGGTCATTTTCTAGATGAGGTCTTTTACGGGCTGATGTATCCTTTTTCTAATGATGGTGAACTTATTAGCAGAAGAGGGTTTTTTGCAGTACTTCCTTTCCTGTTGGGAATGTAGAAACACACAGGCAGATTGTGCAAATATGGAAACACTATTTTTTGTCAGTCTGAACCTGCTGGTTCAGTTGTTCTAATGTTTTCTAGTCTAGAGCGTGAGAAGGATCAGGTGAAATAGTTTTTTTTTCTCTGCTTTGGCATTAGCTCTTTGTTGCACAATTTCCCCTCTCTCTGCTGCCCTTAACTGTCAGGTGAAATGGGGAGAAGGTGAACCATGATATGACACCAGAATATTTTTTAAATCTTCTGGGCAGCTTCTGAAGGAGTTGTCCTGGCAGGTCTGTTCCCTTCTCCTCAGATCTCCTAACCAAAATACAAGTTGTGGGTGGATAGCATGGCATAGGAAGTGGCAGACAGAAATAGCTCTCAGTATTAGTAAGTGCACAGGCATTGTGGTAGGCAGTAAGGGGAGTCAGAAGGGTGCCCTTAGAACGGGTCCAGTATTTCTGCAGGAAGGGCCTTAGATGTACCTAGAGAGCGGATGGGCTCACTGAGGCATGCAGCAGCGGTAGTGCCAATCTTAAAGCACGCTATATAGAGTTTTATCGTGCTGTCTGAATCAAATGCCCAGCTAATATTCATATTCTGAATTACACTGACAACCACTTGCAGCGTAGTAATTTCAGATGTTTTCAATTTGTCGATTCCTAAAAATTTGCTAGCGGAGGAGTATAGCTTGGGGCTTCCAGGTTTATGGCACATCTTTTAAGCTTCTGTTCCCTAGCGCACATGCCGCAGAGCAGAGATGATAAATCAAGGGAGCAAGTGAGCTGCTAGAAGACTGTGACTTATTAAGGACATAACGGCAGCTACCTCATACCACTTTTTCCTGAACTATCTCCCTGTCACTCCTTTCCTATTTGTCACCTCCCTATCTTTCCCCTCACCTTCCCCTGTACTGGCTTGCCATAAAATTTGAATTGGCGTCTTCTGTAGCTAACACCTATAATTTTGGTTGAGTAATCAATTAATTTTCAATTTAAAATACAAGGTTTAGCTTTTCAAAATCCATGCGGTACCTTGTTCCACAGGGATAAGAGAAGAAAATATCTGTATTTGCTGAATTAACATGCCTTACTTGTCATGTGATGTACCAATATTTGGCAAAATAGTATCACCGATGCATTAATATTTGTACACAGGTACCCAGTCCTCCTCCCTTTTCTTCTTCCTGTGTAGGGTCTTCAGCAATCTGTTAAAATAGGTGACCAGCTGATGAAAACCTCCAGTGTAAAGCAAAGCACAAATGATAGTCAGAAGGCATGTAGAAAACCAATCAAGGAATATCCCAGCTCATTACTGGGGGTTAGGGATTGAATGTTGCAGTAATAGTTTTCAGGAAAGTTGATTGTCATTGTAAACCCTTAACTTTCCAGTTCCTTAATTATAAATAAGCAGTGAAAAGAATACAGCTACAGCTATGTAAAGTCATTGCCCAGGAAATATACTTTTTAAATGCAAAAAGCCAGCATGCCCAAAGGGGTGGGTAGTTGTCCTGTCTGCCTCTGTTGAAGTCAGTGAAGCTGTGAATACACAGGTTGAGGGTTTGTCTGCTGTGCTCTCTGCTGTCTTTCCCGTGTGCTAAAGATCTGAACACAGTGCATCTCTTCAGTCCCTTTGGAAACTGTGCGAGTGGTGTGTGACGGAAGAGAAATGGTTGACTTTTTTCAAATATTGCTGCTCCCTGGTCTGCCATGTGTATTTGGAGGGTCCTTTCTGGGAAAGTGGTGCACAGATCTTACAAAAGGAGTCAAAGGAAATTAATGTTCATCTTACAGGCTGCAATCTAGCAGAGGATAAGCAGGAAGGGAAGCAATCACTGTGAGCCCTCTGCTCCCTGCCTCACGTGGAGACAAAATGGCGGGCAGCCAGGTGCAGGGAGGACATCAGTGCAACACAGCCCCAGATCTTCAAATGTACCTTGGAGTCTAACTTCTTGTTTTTCTAAGCGAGATGTTTCCTAAGGATGTTGGAGAGACCGAGACGCTGGTTCTTGCTTGCCTCCAACACAACAGCAGCGCTCTAGTTTTTCATTTTGCACTTTCCTTTTGTGTGTATGTGTGAGAAAAGGAGGTTTAATCATATTTTCCACTCTTTCTAAAGCATTTTGAGAGGCTTAGGGAAAAGTGCTAGGTAGGAGCCATGCCATTACAGATAAGCTTCCACATTATACACAGCTAGAGATGACAAAAATAGCACACAACTGGGACCACAGCAAGGACTGTCAGGGAATGGTCGGCGAAAGATTGGGAAGTCCCAGGGGTTTAATGGCTGAGTAGGAAGAGATGTTGAGAGCACTGATCACCCGTAGTAATTAACTCCCAAGAAGTACACAAGGATCATTACAGATCTTGCAAGGTATAACAAACAAGATGTAATTATTAAGTAGGATGATTCACTCTTAAAAATCATTATTAATCATGCTATGAACTGTAATGATGAGCAGATATTAAGTATTAATTGCTATGTGATGGTTAATTAACATATCCTCAGGTTGTGATAGTCCTAATTAAAAAAAATTATATTCACTTCAGCAAGATTAATTCCAGGATAAGGTACTACTGAGTATGAGCAAAGGCATTAAAATTCTGCTTCCCAAAAGCATGTTAGTACTGGTCCTGGATGAATTCAATCAGTGGAAGCTGATGGTATTCATCTGAGAGGGCTTACCATAAAAATGCTTTTATAGGTGATCTGGTTTTGTAGCCTGCTGATAGTCTGATGATGCTGAAGGGAACAGAAGTGTTTCTGTTGTCTGTAACATGAGGGACTGGGGCCTTGAGGTTGGTGATTCAAAATGAATGAGCACCAGTTTATATATTGCCGTACTCCAGAAACATCTTATCTCAACATTTATTTCTACTTGTAAAGCTCTTCTTACAAAGTTTGTAGGAACAACTATTTTTTTTCTAGTGTAGTTGATAGTGAGAACTTCAGTAAGGAAGCATCACCCCGTATAATGGAGGCTCAGTAGCCTGCCTTGGCTCTGCTCTGTAGTGTGACTCATACAGTCATACTTCTCCCTGCCTGAGCAGCAGCATTGCTTTAAAACCTGTCCTGGATAGTGAAAACTAAATGCATTTCCCTACACAGGACTGAGCTATGACAAAACGTGAGCCACAGGACACAACTTCTGTCTGCAAACTTGACCAGAGCAGGACACTGTGAAGACTGGCTTTGAGTAACGTGATATTATTTCTATAGTGTAGTTTGGAAGTGCTATAGTTTCATGTGTATCACTAAGAGGTTATTTTTGATTAAAAGCTCATAGTTTAGCAGCAGTGCAAGCTACCTGCATGCGGTGGTATGAGAGGAAGTTTACTCCTGGAAGCCCTTTGCCTATACCTCTCCTCCACCCCCCGAGCTCCTCAAACGCCAGTTTTTTTCTCTCACTGCCCAGAGCTCTTCTTTGTCTGCTTTTGATAACATAACAATCATCCTAGCGTTGTATGAAGTCTGACTTTTAAGTACCCAAACTTTTGAATAGGTATTGTCTGAAATATGGGCTTTACAGCTGAAATATGGTGTAAAAAGCTCAGAATCAGATTGCTTTTGAACAGTCCGAGTCATGAGTTGGCAGTAGTGTCAGCTCTAGCTAGCTTGCCCAAAAGTTCTCAGATTTGTGCTGTCATCTTGGTACCTGTTTCAACAATCTCCATCTGCATTACTTACAAGCAGACAAATGTACCATTTGATTCCAGGTTTATAGTAACTTTATTAAAATTCAAAACATACAATTAGTAAAATTTATCAACTTTAAAAACATAAGACATTTACATATACATAGTTCTCTAGGGCAGGGAGTTCCTGTGAGTTTGTGAAATACAGATTCCAGACATGGTTTGTTCTTGCTTATTTAGAGAAAAGCAAAGGAAAAAGTAAAACGATTGTTTTGGGTTTGTCTCACATGAGGGTGAAATGGAAGCAGCTTCACAGAAATCAGTGGGTAGGATAAGTCTTCCTCAGTACAAGGCTGAATAGAGTTACACTGAATTACTCCAGGTCATCCCTTGGTGAGAGTATCTTTACATCATTGTGGACTGAGCTAATAGTGCACTGCAGTGTATAAAAACAGAAGGCCCAAGGATCATCTTCTGAATATTGCACTGAACAGGTGATAGTCTGAAGCATGTGATTAGTTTACTTATATGTTATATATATGTGAGTAACCATTAAATTATATAGCACCTTCTCAAACCCAGCACTCAATGCAGAACATTCTGACCTCCATCAGGATGGAGGTCTACACTCATCCAGCTCTGTGGGAGCTCTTCTTCTTCCTTACTAGTATGTGAAACTATCTGCTATTTACCCTTAAATGCCATACTGGTCAGGACAGCAAGGACGAGAAGTTATCTACATTCAGTTGTACGTAAATATTAGCAAGCATTTCAGAAAATAAACAGTGTAACAGAGTCCAGCTATAAAATGAAGAAGTCAGCAGACATTCAACTAGTGATGAACAGATTCTGGTGAGTTTGTGTTTGTTCAGAGATTTTATTGCCAATTGATAAATAAGAATTAAAACCAGATACTAAGGCTTTCTTCTCTGTTATGTGCAGCACTGATGATGATTCCATTTAGTTGCCCTTAGATGCTTGCCTAGGGCAGAATTATCTGCCTTTGGTGATACGTTTTTGGTCTATCTTCTTCATAGCAGCCTGCACCCATTTGTGTTTGGGGCTTACGCAGATCTTGATACCTCTTGTGGTGATAAACCTATAGGAAGAAACAAACAAACCAGGCAGCCATTAAATTCCAGTCTCCAAACCCAGTTTTACTGTTCTTGGTTTTTATGCAGAACATGAGGAACAATGTGGTAAAATCATATCACATGCCAGAGTTTGTAGTTGTTAGCTGGAATAATAGCAGTTAGCAACATTAGTTCCCTATTTATGGCGTAGGTATGTAACATACGTGGTCATGTGCATGTATACTGCTATTTAAAAAAAGGAGCATACCTGATATTCTGTGATTTTATACGAAATCATGATGCACACTTACCTCCCAGAAGCGGATCCCAGATTTGATAAATATGCATGCTCATGAGATCAAAAGACCAAACACAGCTCCTAGCAGGAGGCAGAGTTACCCCAAACTCTTCCATGTGATCTTTCCCCTGGGCTTGACTCAGTGCCTCTGACAGTGTTTGGCTTCTGACTGCTCCACCCTGACCCTTCGCTGAGATTTTTTCCCCACTTTCTGGGCACAAAAGATCTGGCTGTTCAGTGAAATTTCTGCCAGCGTTTGTGAGCAGCATACATGTCCCAGCTCTCTGAGGATCACCCCTCTTCCCTCACTCCCTCAGCTGCCAGGTGACTGCTTCATGGATGAATTGGAAGGGTGACCTGAGCTAGCCAGATTTCCTGAGTTGGGCCATGAAATGTTCTCTGATGCTCCTTCCCTTTTGGTGGTGGCATGTTTGGATAGACGAGTCTGAAGGTGAACCATGCACTGAATACTTACATGATGGCTTCTACTGGAACTTGTTGCTTTTCATAGCTGACAAGCTTTCGGATGTTCAGTTGCTCTGTAGACAGGTTTACACAACTGATTTTTTGCATGGACTGACTTGCAATGCCCCCTAGAAAGGGAAAGATAGATAAATGAGAAAGACAGTCAATACTATATATGTATTTAGCCATAATTACTTAATTATGAATTCCAGAAGATTCTCAGTTGTGGTTAGAACATGAGTGTCTCATGATGTACAGCCACAATACCAGTTATACAAGAGAGGTTAAGGTATTTTTTGTGATACATTCTACCATCTCTAAAGTGTTATTGCTATTTCAGTTAAGATACTAATCTTCACCCGTTCTCCCGAACAATTGTATAATCATTCTGTCCCTAGGGAGTCACTGCTTCCATAGCAGAAAAGGTATTTGGCATCATTCATAATCAGGTCTGTATCATCTGCAAATAAGTGTCCATATGGAGTAGCACTTAGAACCGGTATCTTTACTGCGTAGGTTTCCAAATGCCATCTGAATGTAGATCAGTAATTCCCCCTACTTTCCAAGTGAAGGAAAGGAAAGCAAGGCTACTTGTCTCACGCTGGACATCCAAAACTAGCATTAAAAAAAGTTGTTGAAAGAAAGGGAGCTATATCTGCAAAAAGACTAAGTACTTGTACACTCTTGCTGTAAGTCTGGTTTCACAGGCAATGGATCGCTACTTAATCCTCTCCTTCCTCCAACATTTTTATACATTTCAGGGAAATGCACTGGTGATTAATAAAGAGGATTGCAGTATCAGTGTAAAATTCTCTAGGCAGTTGTTACCTTACATGTCAATAACTAAAAATGGGAGCTCTTTTAAGTGAGATGGAGTATATGTATACGTTACTGGAAGCCTCCGCTTGCTAGTTTCTGGTTTTCTCCCATCCATCAAAGACAGGTTTGGGAAGGCATGAGGGGAACAAACAGAATACTGCTGTATTCTGAGGGGGTTTTTTAAAGAATTTATAGAGAAACTGGCTTGAGAAAAGTCCAACAGCTGTTCAGGTACAACTTGCTAACTATAAAACCTGCTTCACGTAATCTCATTATCTGTGAGCTTTTCTTTGTTTGAAATAGCTGAGGCAAAGACACATCAGCCTTTGGAGAGGCTGTAGCATAGCCAGTGCATGGGTACTGGCAGAGTTACTAATTCTTGAGATTTTGTTTGCCTGAAGGAATATTTCTTCTGATCTTGCTTTAGTCATGAGTAACGTGATGTATTTTTTGATGATTCATTACAAATATGTATCTTACTGCCTCACTCAGACTGGTTTTCAAAATGTGACATTGAAGAGCTCGAAGATAGTTAAGCAATCCTTACTAGTCCTGCAAATATTCTCTCTGCTACGAAACTATCTCCAGGGAATGCATGCAGGGAATACCAGCAGAGCTTCTCTAAGCCTGGGAATGAAACCAAACTGCTCTGCATCTGTAACTACCCTTTTTTCCTGGTGGGTTTTTTTTTCCTTTCTTTATCATTCTTCTTTTGAATCCTTTTTCTATCCCTTGCACAGCACCTCAAAGTGCTTTTTCAGACTTGGTGATATTTATGGCAAATTATACAACCTGGAGAATGACATTACAAACTGGCAGTCTGTGGTATGAAGCCACATGTTGCCGAGATGAACAGCAGTAGCGTTAATCAACATATGAGAATGTAGTATGATCTAGCTCTAGGGGCACTAGGTCAATATACTCAGTGTGTAGCTACATAATCTTTGCAGGTCTCAGTTTGGTTTTGGTGTGGTTTTGTGAAGATGCCTTTTCTGTGTGTTTCTCTTTGCATATTTTTGTGGGTTTGCATATGGCTTGCATATGAGTGTTTTCTGTGATTATGTGCTTGTTTGCGTGAATCTGATTGTGTATAGAGATGACATGTGCTTATGTGTGTATGTTCATGGGTGCACATGATACCCATAGCCTAATCCAAAAGTTACAGACCTAAACATCACTGTAGACAAACTTATTTAAAGCATGGCTAATAATCATGGCTCATCTCAGTGCTCATAAATGGTCTCAAACAAGATGTTAAATTGTATGAAATCAGGAAGAGAGAGAAGACATGGTATAAATCCATTGCTGCTCCTTGCAGTTTTTGTTCATAGTATGCCTGTCTGTACCAAAATATTTGGCTAGAAACAAGCAAATAGGCAATATTTGATACAGAACTGGAAGAACTTTTTAAAATAGGGACATTAGAGGGATTGAGGATATATAGTTAGAGAAAGATGAATAAAAAATAATACAATAAAAATACACACAAAAGTAGTATATCTGGAAGAAGAAAAAAGTACATCTTATTGAAGAAATATTATTCATTAAATGTTATTAACCTATAGAACTCATTGCTACATGGCATCAGTGATATTAAAAGACATTGTGTCTTCAAGATTTCATGATTTTAAGAGAGAGAATAATGCACAGAAACCTTTAAGTGCTCTAAGGCACAGAATATCTCCTTGCATTAAGGCAGAAGCCAACCACTAATTAACAGGACATCAGATGAAATCTCCCATAAAGCTGCCTTTCTTGTAGTTCTGATCTGGAATTCTTGCAAGTTTTATCTTATGAATCAGCTCTGGCTGAGAATGAATCCTGCTCATCAGACCTCTGGTGCAATCGAGCAATTTCTGTCTTCCTCTTGGGTCGTAAACTTACCTTTCACTGTGTGCGCAGAGAAGACACCAAGCCAGAAGATGACGAGGATAGCTGCAACGTGGAGTTTCATTGCTGGTGGCTTCTTTGTCAAGGCAGAGAAGAAAGTGGCTGTTGTCAGCCCTCTTTCACAGAGTTTATATATTGTCATTCAGTGGTCAGTTCTTGTGTTCACTTTGGGGGCGTCATGGGGGGGCTGACTATAAGTGGAAAAAATTGAGTGGCAGTACTTTTTCTGGTGACAGAGAACCACCTCCTTTCCCCCACCCGTCCTTCGCTAGCCCCCCTGTGAAAGCTTTTCCTGCTCAAACCCTGCTGTGGTTGCACTTGCTTCTGTGTTATGAGTAGGGTTTACTTCAAGCTGCAAAAAGTGAGAGCTCTTGTTCTGTAGTGGAAACCTTTAATGAATGTTCCTGTCCTTTCACACCTCAATTTAGAGAGCTGTAGCTAAGCTGTACCACAGACACACAGAGTAACATTCAGAGTTACCTCTTTGACCAATGGACCACTTAAAGGGGAACTGTGAGCTAAAGGATGGAAACAGGAACGCCTTGGCTTTTTCCATGGTGGCTGTAGATGGTCACTTTAATGCATAGGTTTGGAGGAGGATCACTCCTGTTTCCTATGTGTGGTGGAGCTTGTCAAAACTCTTCTGTTTTCTATGTGATTAGATATGGCCAAAGCTGATATCACTATGTGCTGGGAGAAGGAAGAGTGAACGCACTTTTACATAGAGAGGCAAATCCACTAGTCCTCCTGCCAGTCAAGCATAACTACAATTCAATGGTTTCAAAGAGGAATAAGAGGTTTTTGGGTTTTGTTTTTGTTGTTGTTGTTTTTTTCCCCTGTGGTGTGGGTCTTTCTAGTATAAAGAACAGAGCCCAAGAAAGTAACCAGGCAATCATAGAGGCATAATTTATAGGAAAGTTCATTGCACTTCCATGTAAACATGGTGTTGATAACAGGTCTGTCAACTTGTTCTAATTGTACCTCTATCAAAAGTGTCCTTTGCTGCAGTCTCTGCTAGCCATATTACCCAGTTTTAGGTGTCCTTTCTATGTTGTGGTCTGAGTTACTGGACAGGGGTTTTGCACCTGCAAATATTTTTCAAGCAAGGTGTGGACCTCCAGGCCATACACGAAGCAGCACCTGAGCTGGCATCATTGTCCAAAGCCTCTGAGAAGAAATCTCTTGTGCTTTACACTCTGGAGCAGTTCTGTGCCTGGTAGAAAAAGCTATGCTTTGCTAGGCCCACGAAGACCCAGCTGGGCCGGTGTGAATAGGCAAGCACCAGGCTGCTTGATGCCTCAGACTGAAAGGCAGTGGTGTGGAATAGCTGTCAGTGCAAAGCCTGGAGCAAGTGTCCATTCATGCAAATCTGGTTTCCCCAGCTCTTACCTCCAGGCCTCACCTCAGCTGGTTACATTCAGTTTTCCAAATTCTTGGTAACGTCAATGTAAATTGCTTTGCATGGGGAAATGCAACATGTGGAAGTCAATTCCTCAAGATTCCTCAGGCAAATTAAGATTGAGCTAAGAACTGAGCTCAAATACGTAACTCCTAGACTGTAATGGCTGGTCTGTAACCTCAGGAACAGTCTGTAGGTCTTGTGGGTAGAGAAGACGCTGCTTGGTTTACTTGTATATACACACACACGTTCTTTATTCCTTTTGGTTTGGTTCTTTCATCTTACATATACCATACAACCCAGGGAAAAGCAATGGCAAAAGTAGACAGTAAGCAGGTGTAAGGTACTTGCTGCTTTACTTGAATGCCTGCTAAACCCACTTGCCACACTAACAAATTTGCAACAAAATGGAAGCTAAAGCTTCAACCAAAGCCCCTAAAGGACACGCCTGATGCCACACAGAGGAGTAACTGTACTGACCTCAGCAGCACTACTGGGAAATCTATGTTGTGTCCAAGCAGTGTAGCAGCCCGGTGTTTTCTTGAACACTGCCTGAAATAATTCCTTAAATGAGATATTCTAACTTGTCAGCTTTGAGATGCAAGATAGCAACTTCATCATTGATGGCAGAGAGAAGTTTTCTCCCCATTAAGAGAGGCGATGCTCCCCCACTTCTGCTCACTGATAGGTATGTACATGTATGTATATACTCACTGTCTACAGCTCTGAGAGGAAGGGTCATCAGCTGTATTGAGCATAAGCCAGCTCAGAAAAACTCAATCCTTCCCACAAAAGCTTTGGCAGGTTGTAGATTCATCCTTGAGGTGTTAGAAAGCCTGTTGCTTCTTCAGTTTTCCACTATTCTTAACGTGGGGTGGAAAAATTACCCTGCAGCAAGTTTTTCCCCTCTTTTAGTTCTCATTTGCTGTGGCCTCCTGGGCTGTTTGTTCTGTATAGCTGGCTTATGTCCAGTGAAGTCTGTGTTTTGGAGGAGAGTTTTGTGGGCTGGAGTCTCACAGCTCTGTCTGGGTATTTGGTGATCTCTGATGTTCTAATGTTGTATAAGGCTAATTTTGCATGTACTCTAACACCAGTGTGCGCTGCCTCTGTGCTGTGGCAAAAGCTTAGTGCAAGATGACCAGATGCATAGTCTTCCTGTTTTCTTGCTGGTAAGTCATATTGAAAACACAGCTAGTAAGTGCCCAAAGTACTTTTCCTATTACTGCTTCTCCGCTCTGGATAAGTTGAATGCTAATGATACTTGTCCTGGGGCTTGACTGCCTCTTGTATGGCTCACTCATCACAGGCTGCTTTCAAAGCATTCTGGAGTAAAATGGTCATTTGCAGCTTGTGATACATTCACAGACAAAATGGATGCTATCATTATGGAGTTCTCTAACAATTTGTGAAGTCTGAATTGTGGATAAAGATGACTAGCTCTACCACGACGCTTTCCAAACCCTTGGCTACAGGTATGATGTTGTGTGGGCCGTGAGAGCTGCCGCTCCTCCTCCCCTCCACGTCTCCTGGTAACACATGTGCTTTTTGCTGAGAGAAAGCAGGTGCAGACAGTGGATATTGCAGGTATGGATGTGTAGGTGTACCAGTATTTAACCTTTGGAGCTTGCTCACATGCAGAAAACCACAAGCTTTGAGTTAGTCTCCCTAGGCTTCCTGTATGACGGGAGAGGCTGGGACACACAGCCCTGGGAGAGGACAGCAAGAGCAAACTCCTGCTTGAGGGGTTCAAGGGCTCTCCCTTCAGCCCCCGTCCATGCAGAGCAGCCTGCCTCCATTTTCCCAATGCAGCGGCTGGGGCACAGGGTGGTGCAGGGACACCTGAGACTGCTCACGCACAGCAGGAGGCAAAGTCAGGGCCTGCTCTAGCACAGCTCCTAAGGAACTGCTGAATGCAATAGTTTGCTTAATTTTTAACAGGGCCCAGAAACTTTTACTGAAATAACTGTATATACCCTGTTTCATGTCAGCAAGCCTGCTGAAGAAATACGCAGTGAGCAGAGTAGTGGGCCTAATAGCTGAGTTTACTTACCAGGGTAAAGAGTCTGAGGTATTGCATCTTCTCATACTGTAGTTAGCTTTCAAAAAAGAGAGGTCAAGATCTTCACAAATAAGTAAATTCTTATGCAATCCTAGAAATGAGTGTCTTTAGTGAATGTTCAGCAGCCCCTTGAACTTGAAGATGTGCCAGCAGGTCACTATCAGTTTTGAAGACTAAATCAGGGCATTCAGTGACTTCAAGAGGCAACCTAAGAACCTCAGTGTAAACACATCTGTGTATCAGACAACTTTTTGGGTGGGAGATGTCACCGTCCAGAGATACACATCTGTCTCTATTATCTACAGAAGCAACATATGCGTGTATCTTATGCCGGACACAGTAAGTGAGTGAAGTTAGGTGGGATAAATCTGACCCTAATGCATTTTGGTTTTGTATTGTTTCTTAACAGTTGGAGTACTGGTTCAAGAACTACCAGCAAGTGAGATCCAGCTGTGATATTTACATGACTTTCCTTCCCCCCTTCTTCCTTTGCTTTTCAACACTTTTGCTCTGTAGTTTTCATGCTGATTTCATAGGTACCTGAAATAGCAGTTTATGTTCAGTCTTTTTCATTCATATTGTAATGGAGTAGAAACAAAGACATGCTTGGCGCTCACCTCTCAGCTGACAGACAATTACTTTTAATCTAATTTGATCACTTAAATCACGTTTTTAATAACTACTCTGTTTTGTGCTGATTTTGGCAGAACTTCTCCTTTAGAAATATAACCCTATTAACAATACTTTTTCTTAATCATAATAGAGTTTTTGCTTGTAGACCATCTGTTTCCACTACCATACTGCCAGCTTTACCCTGCCAGCTTTTCCCTGGTCCTACTAACATGCTCCTCTGTTGATGTATCATGTGCTCTTAAATGAGTTAGTTGTATCAAAATCAGTCGCCTGACTTGAAGCATTCAGGTACGTAAAATTAGACTGAGAATGATTTGGTTTGAAAGGGACCTTGAACCAAACATATAAAGGCTACTGTACACTCTACAGTCAACTCTACAGTCAGCTGTATGCAGGCATGCACCTATTTTGCTGATGCTTTAAGCTGACTCGACGTGAATATGACATTCTCCGTACAGCGGAGGTCTTTGGTCTTTCTTTTATTCAGTGTTGTTTTGTTTCGGTTTTTTTTCAATGAGCAGTTATACAGTCACCCAAGAGTTTACAAGAGGAAGACTGATCCTCATCTCTATAATCTTAGTCTTGTGTGTTTTGGTTCTTTGTGAGATGCATACCAGGAAGCTAACTAAACACCGTGCAATGCTATTGCTGCAGAGAATTACAGAGGTGACTATAGCTCAATTCTGTGAAAGTATCTAAATGTTGTACGTGCTGAAACAAGAGCCAAATCCCTTTGGGAATTTGTGAAATATTCTCAGTCCACCCTATTGCTTTTTTCTTCCTTTTTTTTTTTTTTGTTATTTCTTTTTCTGCTTTGTCTTCCTCAGCTCTCATGTAAAACAGAGTGTGCAGATTTTGTTTAGCACTTCTTCCTGTGCGTGCCCTATCTGTAGGATCAGGGATGTGGGAACCAAGTCTTATTCTGTTAGTCTTCAGGAGAAGAATCAAGCCTATTGTATGAGAAATAAATATACTTCTTGGTTAACCATGGATAGTCAGTGTCTGTAGACATTGGAGATGCATCTGAACCAAGATATTGCTTCTGGGTAAACTTCAGCTTTCCTCAGAAAACTGAAGAAGCTCAGATGCTTATGTTTTTCTCCATGGGGAACAGTTTTCTGAACTGTATCTCATGCCTTGGAGAGAGCCCCTTGGCCATTCTGTATGTGTTTGGATCCCTTTTCTCCATGATGGTCATCACAGGGAATATGTTGAAGGGCTGACATCGTTAGGGGAAAGGGGGAGTTACAGGTATTAAAACACACATCTGTAGTATTTGTGTGCCTCACTCTCATCTGTTGTGCATGTGCTATTATTTACAAGTACACAAACTTTTTCTTACCGCTGCCATTAAATACTTTTGCAGTCCTATCTATTTTAATAAATGTTTGGAGTGGGGGCTGTGTAGAAGAGAATCACAAATAAAGCAGCAAGTTCCAGGCAGCAGAGCAATAAGCAGAACCAGTAAGCCTGGATTCAACTTTCAGTCCTTTTTCTGCTAACTTCTCTTGCCTCCACCCAAGAATTATTCTAATGCTTCATCATGTGTTTTCATGTGCCAAAGAAAACCATGCATGCTCTCTACATGCTTGTGGCTGTTTGGTTCTCGTGTGCTGACAGACCTGCTGCATCAAATACCTCTGTTCTGCTGGCTTTTCCCCACAGGGGAGGCACTGTGTTGAGTCTTTCTCCTGTTCAGACACTAGGTTTTGGAAAATCCATGGGGATTTCTGCCTTTTGTTTAGCATTGGTTGAAATTACCCAGTGGATTAAAAAAGTAAAATAAAATTAAGGGAAGGCAGACAAATAGTGCAAAATTCCTTTTTTGAAAACGTCACCTTCTTGAACTTTCCAAAAGACAATCCTTGGGATTTATTTCTTTTGGTTTTCCCCCACATAGCTGATTTCTAATAAATGCATTTGTTTAAAACAATAATTATATTTGTAAGCATTTTTAATAACTAAACTTTCATGAGGTCCTATGACAAGAGTTTAACAAATTGGACAAATTTTCATTTGCAGTTATGATGTTAACCCCTATGGCTTCTAGAAAAAAAAATAATAGAGAAGAAGGTAGGAAGAGATCATTCTAGAATCTCTGCAAGAAAAATCCATGGATTTTTTTTTTTTTTCAATTAGGATACTTTTTTCTTCCTTCAAAGAGAGTTATAATAGCCTCTGGAATAGGAACTTTTCTACTTCATCTCTCAGATGAAGCACTGTCACACTTTCTAACCACGCTACTGCTGAGGTACATTGCCTTGCTTCACACTGGTTACTATAATCTGACCATTTTGGGCCACATCCTGTTCCACAAAGTGTTCTAGAATTTCTTAAAACTGATCACAGCACTTGATCCTCATCTGCCCTATAGAGTGAAACTTGGTGCTCATGCAGCTGTACCCTTAAAGAGATACAGACTGAGAAGAAGTATTTTCCTTTCAGTTGGCTTTTGTATTTCCTTAGCCATTTGCTCAGTGAGCCAGTAACAGCAGGAGAGTCACCGTGCAAATGAAGGCTTAAATGAGAGGGGCAAGGAAAAAAGAGCTCAGCTCACAGGGGCCTGCAGCAAACACCCACTCTTGAAAATGTTCCACTCTGAACTTTCTCAAAGAGAGTCCTTGGGGTTTATTCGGTCTCTGGGTTTTCCCCCCTCATAATGACTATGAAAGCATGTGTTAGACAAATGTATGTCTGTATTATTCACCTGAGCTCACTGCAGTGAGTGATGCAATGTGGGAGGCAAGAGGGGATGGGAAAATTTCCCCCCTCCCCCCTAAAGTTAACATTCATTTTATTCTTTGCAATTTCAGAGATCAGGCTGTGACTGTTAAATGCTGTTTCACTTTTCCTCTGCAAACTACTTTTATCTCTCTCTAAGAGCTGCAGAAACCCCCACTGTGTCTAAGACAGCAATAAATTAAGAGCTCCCTCCCATGGTTATCACTTGCACTTATTTCAGCTATCTCATTCTTGCACTTAATTCAGCTGATTTCAGCATGGTCATGGGCCACTATATCCTTCCCCCATGGTTCAGCATGGCCCCATGTGCAGCACTCCACCTAGTCTAGCAAAGAATGCCAGATCTGGTCAATGCCCTCACTGTCCTCTCATACACAAACCCAGCCCAAATTAGACAGATGTCCCTGTGGCCAGTAAGGCTACGTATTTGTGTCAGGTCTAGTCTCAGATGATGTTTGCTCTTTGTGCACTAGCTTATTTACAGACATATGACACCCTATGCTACCTTCTTTGAGATCAACAATTATTTTCCCCATTTTCTACACAGAATGAAAAGGAGGTTACTGGTATCATACTATCAAAGGCATATATGGGAATAGGTGACCTAATCTCTGCTTGATGGGGCAGTTCAGAGCTAAATAGGTATTGATGCAGCCCCAAATCAAATGGGACCATAATCAGCTGATTGTTGCTAGTTAAAAAATTTGGGGACTGCCATGCTTATTTATCCCAGTCCTTACCTTGCTCCAGCTCTTCTCTCTGTTGGTCCACCTGCGAGCTGTTTTCTCTTCTCTCATCATATGCAACCAGCATATTCATTGAAAGTAATAACGCTGCTCTTGCATAGTGCTTCTCTCCTAAGGTTTTCAAAAGATTGTAAGAGTATTGGAAAGTATAATTAGGTCTCCTATCACAAAAGAGTAAACAAGTCTGGCAAAACAGGGAAGTAGTGCTGTAGCAGTGCACTGTTCCTCAAATTGGCTGTGGAGAGGGTGTTGTAGCTGTCGGGCACCATTTGTCTTTGCTGGATTCCTGTGCTCTGTCAGGGGGTAGAGCTCTGTTGTTCTATTAGATGTAAAGTAAACTGTATGGCCTAGGTCTCAAAGGCATTAGGAAATAGCTACTGTGAAATAAGTAGGAGCTGGACTCTTGCCTTGAGTTAGCAGTAGCATTTTTCAGTTGCAATTTGCTATAGTTATTAATGTTTAGGTAAGATTTGTATGTATGTTTTATTGTTTGGCAGTGAAGTCTACTGGAGGTGTGCAGATCTGGTACTGCTTGCAGAACTGCAGAACTTCCCTCATGGGGAACTGGAGCTGAGAAGTTTGCAAACACTTTGGCTCTTTCTCCAAATTCGTGCCTCAGTCCTTCCATCAGACTTGGATGAGCCTCACAATCGTGATTTGTTCTTCAGCCTTGAAGCACACTCATGCTCCCACCTGATCTTTCCTTTCTTCTGTGCCCTGTGACTCAATATATCTCATTCCTGTGTTTTTTCTTTGTGAGGGAGCACAGATCTCATTGCAAATCAAGCTGACAGCTCATCAGCTGGATCAGGGTCAAAGCTCTGCTTAATTTCTGTAGGCTTTTGTGTATTCATTTGTTTCTTCTCTGAGTGGGGTGAGACAGGTGGGTCATGGAGGCTGCTCCCCTTTCCTTCAGACTTGGCTTGTAACGTAGGTAGCTTGTGCAGGGAGTATGGGCCATGTTACAGTGCTACTGTACAAGGTCTCACCACCTGGGTATAGGGCAGGTAAGTACAAAGAAAAGGGAGGGAACATTGTAAAGGAGAAGTGCCTTGAGGTAGCTGCAATCTAGTCCAGGTAAGTCATAGTCTTTAATGGCTTATCTGCTCACTTATTACCTATTCTCAGGTGATTTAAGCTTTACCTTAGGGGAAGAAAAGGTTGGAGGATTAGCTAGCCTGGAGAACCAGGTGAAAAGAGAGACTGCAAAGAGAAGAAACTGACAGGCACCTGTTAAGACTACTCTCCCTGGGCAGAAGTGTTGGAGAGAGGAGAGAAGAGGAGGGAATTTTCAAGGATTTAGAGACTTGGTTGCCTTGGGGAAATGCAGCCTAATGCAGTGGATTTCAAGGGCAACCTGAGCTGGCTTATTTTGTTGTGAGGAAAGAAACCATATGTTGCTGGCCACGTTATGAACACCCCTCGTTCTTCCCATTCAGGGACTGGAGAGACTGATACTGGACCTGCCCTGGCCTGCCAGTACTTCACTGCCAGGTTAGAAGGAGGTGCCTTTTCCTGGCAGCTATTCTCTGCAGCAGCCTTTGTCATGCAGGAGGTCAGGCTAGGTGGTCTGCTGGTCCTTTCTGGCCCAAAAAACTTGAAAACCATTTCCCCTCAGCACAGCTTTCCTTGCAGCAATTCACTTTCAGCTGACTTTGGGCATGACCTTGCTTAGGCATCTTCATAGTAGGGTGAAGGAGGATTGAGTTCAAACAGGTGAGAATCAGGCTTTGTGCCTTCACGATCCTGATGGCTGTTATGTCACGGAGGCTCCCTGTGCTCTGGGTGCTCTGTCTGGGTACCTCTAGCTGGAGCCCAGCAAGGCACGAAGCTGGTGAGGCAGAATAGAGGTGGTTAAAAATCAACAGGGGGTACCAGCCAGAGATAATGTGCCATGCTCTCAGAGAGAAATGACTGTCAGTGCTGTTTTTAAAAGACCTTAATTTCAGATAACAGTGCCTGAATATGAAACTCCCTCTTTTTAGCAGCTGACTGTTCAGGAGTATTTACTCTTGAGTTTTATTTTTCTAAGCTGTGTGTTAAGTCTGTTTACAGGCACAGTTGCACAGTACAGAGAGACCTGTTCTCCTTTGCTTCTTACAACAGCAGGGCAGAATCGCAAGACTTTCCACAAGCTTGGGCTTGATAAGCTGCCAATACTTACAGAAGCGTAGTTCATTCCTGCTTGAAATTGAGCTGGACTGTACACCAGCACCAACACCAGCTTTGCCTGCCTACGCAGCTATTGTGCTGCCAAACTCACTGCCCGCTGCCAGCAGCTGAACTCCCCAGCGCAGACAAGGTCTGAGTGACACGCTGCCGAGCAGCACGATCTGTCTGCACATCAGACCCTGCAGTGCTGGGAACGCTGAGCAGCAGAAGGGGGTTCTCTGGGCTCCTTCTGAGGATTGTGCAAAATGGGACTAAGGAAAACCTGACAGTAGATTGGGTTTAATTGTGTGGAGTTTGTTTCCCAAGGGCAAGTTTTCTAGGGGTGAGCATGTTGAAAGGGTTACAGATCACTGTGCTTGAATGATACTAATTTCCAGGCCAGAGCATGGTCAACTAATTTGATTTGGGCAGAATAATAAAAGCAATACAGTTTCTTCCTTGATCAGCTACATCATGATCTTATTTCTGAATGAACTGGATGACCTATACTGTCTTTCTAGATACTTCTAAAGCCCTTTTCACCACAGACTTGACCTGCTCCAGAGGAATTTTTTCTCATTCCCCTCAATACGACAATAGGAGCTCAGGCCTGCTTGGTGCAGTGTGGACAGGTGAACACATGAATAGCTCTTATACAACATGCGCAAAGGGTTGCATGTGTTTTGTCTCATCTTCTACGTGACGTGTGGTATTGTCCCTATTTTACCTGACCACTAAAGGAATTGGCAAGAAAAAAAGATACTCAGCTGAAGAAGAGCAAGGCAGAAAGATGTAATTCTCTGTATCTTCCACCTTCTTTGTTGTACTTGTTAAACAGTGACCCTTCTCCACACCATCTGGGTTAAATGATTGCATTCAAACAAACAACAACCTGTCTATCCAAAGTTATCCATTCTCAAACATCTTGGCACCTCAAAATCCTGATTGGGAGCAAGAGGACTTCCCAGCTGGTAATTTTTGCAGGTTCAGAAATAAGAAATATTGGCTTGTGAAAGTGTTTAAGCACATCTAGACCCTGATTTGGATTAAGCTGAGGGAGCTTTCCAGAAGTCTGCTATAGTTTATGTTATAAAAGAGTAAATAACATACCATACCAGAAGTATGAAATGGTGAGGTAAATGAACCTCCTGACTTTGTGAGGATCACTTGGGACATTCTAAAGGCTGCCTGTATTTGTTCCCTCTGTTTCATACCTGGGGCTCATTCAGCTTGTGTGCAGAGATGACACCTATCTGCCCTTCCAAATGGGGTTGCACAGCAAGTTCTTTCCAGGGCAGGTTTTGGTTTTCCTTTCTGTCTGGCAGTGGCTTCAATTAAGAGATTCCATGCCAAGTCATCACAGTTGTTCTTTATGCAAAGAAAGAGGCTAATTTTTTCAGCCCTACAAAAGTGTTCTGAAAATCTGGATTTGTGTTATGTACTACTGATTTCCTCTTGTAACCTTTAGCATGCTGCTTATATTGGCTATGCCTGCCCAGTGAGGATATCATTACTTTCTTCCTCTTCTTTATTTAAAATGTATGCTCTTAAGAGATTCGGGTATATGATAACCAACTTTTCCAATCCTGAACTCCTAGAAGCTGAAGGCTCCCAAAACATGAGGTTAGATTAAAAATCATGGCACTTTTTTAATTAAAGCAGGGACTTGCTTTTCTGTGCTGAGAATTTGGAGTATTTAGGGATATGGTCAGGTAATACTGTCAAGATTTTTTTCAAGATCTTGAGGGAAAGATTTATTTCCTCTAGGAGGTAAAATACAAACCAAATCCCCCTCTTAACTTCCATGAAGGAGTGTGTGCTCACCGTCTGAGGGAATAGGGAAGCGAAGTTAGGAAATGTAACTGTCCTCATTGTACTGGGAATTCTAGCAACATTGAATGTCAGGTGACAAGTCCCTTGGGCACTGCTCTAAAATAATGCTGGTTTTATGGTTTCCCTGTTTCTTCAGTTGGGTATATGGTTCCAAATTATGTTAAAAAAAAAGAGAGAGATGAGTGTGAGCCCAGCATGTGAAACCAAACCTATACCTTCTTGTGCTGCTTGTGCCTCTGACTTACTTTGAAATGACATGCTGAGCATAGGTCTCATCCATAAAAACAACCGGGTGGCTTGAAATGCATAAAGGCACCTCAGAGCAAATATGTGCTCATGTGGCAAAAACTGAACAGGCTTCACGGTTTTTCCTTTCCTCTTAGAGTATTCTGTTTGAGCTCAGGCTTCTCTAGGGCCATGGGCAAGTAAGTGCGTGCTCGTACACACCGCTAGCTTAGCAGGGTGCTTTGGTGCTGGCTGGTTTTGCCTGCACTTGTACTGTTGTAGAGCGGCAGCTCCAGGAGGCACGCAGAGCTTGCTGCGGTTTTTCTGCAGTTTTTTTTAAAAGCCTGGCCTCCAGAGAGGCTTTGATCCAGGTGAGCTTTCCTTCCTGCCCCTGCCAGCATAGCTGTTTTCCACACAGTTTGCAGAGAGGGAGCAAGGTGCCTCTCCAGGCCTGCAGGTTGTAAGCTGACCCGGTGGGTGACATCAGAGTCCCAAATGCTGTCAAAACTGTGATCTGACCCCACCTGAAACTGGCTGTTCCTGTTTTCCCTGATAATAAACAGCATGGTAGTTGGTGAATGCGGTCTTGAGGCCGTTTTTACCAGAGGGTGCAGACCTTGCCAGTGAATTTTGGGATCCTATTCTGAGAATGTGAAAGGCTGTCAGCTTATATAAAGCCTTATGCAAGAAATTATTCTAGGGAGAATTCAAAGCTGATTTTTCCTCCCACCTGTGGCTATCCATTACATTTTGCCTACGTGTTCTTTCCATGCCTTTTTTATTCTTTAATGAACTTAATACCTAAGCTACTGAGCACATTAGTAATGCTTGATTGCAGCCCCTAGCCCCTGTGCTTCAGTGCCATAGCTCTGTTGTTACAGAAGCGGGAACGTCCTTGGCCTCTTACTCAGCCGTTCCATGAGCAGGAAACAACACCTCGTTAATATCTTTTACTGACCAGTGATTGCTAGGTGTCGCTTTGTGGAATGAGAGAATGAAAAGGCTCTTTTATGGTATTTGGCCTATCTCCTGGATATTTATAGGTCTACTCTGCCTATAAATAAACTTGTAATGGGAATTGTCTCAGTACAATTTATTGATGGACTTAGTATTGTGCCAGCATGGCCTCTACTCTGAGCCATTGCAGGCTTGATTGAATGAACACGGTCTGGGGGCCTGCTGCACTGCCGCTATGGGATGCCGGGTGCTTTGGGGGCATGGGGAGTGGGCAGCTTGGGGGGAGTGGTGCTTCCACCCCATGAAGCAGGGAAGCCCAGTGGGAGCACGCTGTCAGGGCCTTGGGTGAACCAGCGAGCACCTTATAGCAGATAGAGGAGCACAAGAGACACCCGTTACTGCTGACTTGTGAGCCTGCCTTCAATTCAGTCAGGAGCAGCTTGACATGGATATGAACTAGTAGGACCTGTGCTCTACAAGTTCTCGCCTGTCTCATGTGCCGTACGTTAGATTAAATTGACCATGTACAGTTGTGGAAATTTGACTTTCATGGTATGTTTTTATCTCTGTGGAGAATCTGAGTGGTGCTGTACTGTAACAGTAAAGTATAGAAGTATAGGTAACAGCTTCTGTGTACGGGGATAGCACATAGTCTAATTTGTGTTTACTCTCCCGCATACTTCAAACCTCTGCAGGGTGGATTTCATTGAATAATGAGTTTCTTTCATTGATTCATCTATTTAGAAGGAGCTTCCTTCCGGGGTGATTAGTGACAGGACACCATATGCTGCTTCATCCTGCACTTTACGCTGAGAGAACTGCTGATGTTTCTATACTAATTGTGCACAAATATTGCACCACTGCTAGGGAAAGGCAGCTGCCTCTGCATTCAGTGTGTCCTACTGGTCAGAAATGATTTGCACTTTAATTTTTCAATTTAGCATTAAAGCATTAGTCCAGTTGTATTCTGAAAGAAAGGGACCTTCACCCAAGTTGCTACAATACTGTTTCTGCTTGCTTCTTGGAGATCTCTTATGTGGCTGTTTGCCAGAGCTCTGTGTAATAACTATCTAAGCAAAGGTGGCTAATAGGTAGAGATACAAGTAGAAAAAAATTCACACGCACAAGCATTTCTGCTGGAAATCTAAACCTAAGAATGGTGCTTATCTGGTGTAGAAATGGAAGATTGCAGTATGACTTGCATAATGTATACAGTTGAGGCTGAGAACATTCAACTCAAAATTTCAAGTCTCAGATTCTCAGACAACTGAAAATGATCTATGGATAAGGCATTGCTGACCCACAGTTATTTGATAAATAATATTAATGATAATAATTATGCTTAATACAATAAATTAGAAAAAGTTAGCTTTTTCAGAAATTATTCTCAAATTAGGATGAAAGAAACTTCATCAGATTAAATAATTTTCTACCAGTCACTCAACAGGATCTATGAGGGACTGATTTTAAGTCACTTCAATTTTAAATCAATAAGGTTAAAGTTGTCTTTTAATTCAGTGACTTTACTTTTTTTAACTTATATTTTCCCAAATCAAGAGTTGTGACACTAACTATAAAGTATTTTTATTTGATTGTTGTAATCAAATAAAAATCTTTACACAAAATGTGGGGGTTTTTTAGCTAATAAGGATATTCTGTAGCTGTGTATACTTAAGCAATTATATAAATTTTTTTTTTGCATTCTAATATTCCTATTGTAGTAGATTTAGGAAAAGGTGAATGAAACATTTCATGTTTGTGGCATAATTAACTTTTTACTTACCAATTGTATCAAGTTAATTTTGGAAGGAGACTGGAACACAGATTCATACACTGAAAAGCAACATTCCAAATCGTTTCTAATATGACTTAATAGGTTTTCCATACTGAACAAGTTTTGAAATCTTCAGTAAAAGTTTTACTTTACAGAATTCTGGATAACAGCAGTGAATATGCCAATATAGAAACTCTGTAGGTGCTGACATTTGAATGAATAGAAACTTTCTTAATTCAGGAAATGGTTTGTTGTACTTTATTTATAAAGTGGGATATGACAATTTAGTTAAAGATATTTCACCCCATTCTTTCTAGAAAAAAATTTAACTTGTTTAAATACTTACAAAAGCTTACTGATTCAATGACAGTTTTCAATTGCTTAATTTATAGTATTATAGTTAATGATTAACATTTGTTGTTTTGAGTTCATTTGAGATATAAAATAGGTTCATTTTTTAAAGTATAATAATATAATCAGAGAAAGATTTGACTAAATGAAAATCTCTATTCTAATACTTTGAATAATTGATTTTTCTCTACCTTGTTTACTTGTAACAAATTGAAGTTTCAAAAAAGATAAAGCTACCTTATTAAATATAAAGATTGCTGAAATCAAAGAAAATAACAAGTAGTCAGCAGTGATTACAGCAAATTGCTGTGGGTGGTTTGGAGTAAGAGCTCAGGTTTCTAATAGCAATAGAAATCTAGTTTTCCCTCATGTTGAAACTAATTTCAGAGGTTTATTTATTGCCTGCCTGTACTTTAAATTACCAGAATGTATTTAAACTCTGTGCAGGAGATGGGTGTTTAACTGGTGTTGGATGTGCGCCTGTTCTGGATGGGAACTTCACGTGGCAGCAGGTTCTTTCCCTCCTCACATGGCCTAGAGAGTATTTGCAGCATGGGACAGTACCAATGGGATGCGCGTTGCTGGTGACAATTCCACTTCTGCTTACTTTCTTGCAAATAGTGGTCCTGTGAAGTTCAAAGTTATGCTTTGTGTACGTCGAGTCAGTTAGATATGTAAATATCTTAAAAACTGGAGAGCTGTAACTCATAACTCTGATTTAAAAAAAATGTATTTAATAGGTAAGTCAATATTGTCCATTTTTGGCACTGGGAGGTTGAATTGGCAGGCAGAAGTCTTGGGATATTGTTTTGTTTGTTTCATTTTATTCTTTCCAGTGCTGTTTCTAATGTTGTCACTCTTCACAGCTTTGATCAAAGAAAGCTTTGAAACCTTTCTTCTTCAGCTCTTAGGAAACTAGAACTTTACATCAACTAACTTCATAAATATAGAGCCCAGCTCCCTCCTGTTTAAAGAAAGTCAGCCCTTCTCAGTGTGGAAACATGTACCTCTTCAGTGAGGAATCCAAACCAGAGAATTAGGAGGTTTGTTCATCCAAAAGAATTTTGCAAAGTAACCATTGAATAAGCCCATCTCAGGCTGACTGAAGCGCAGAAAGTAAGCAAACAGATTCATTAATGGATCCATTTTACTGCCTTAGCTCTAGTAATTTATCCTCAGTCAGGCTCTGCTATTTTACCAGTTGCCTTCATTTTATCACTTGCAACCAAAATAACGTGCATCTAACACCTATGACAGTGATACGGCCTAAACCTGTTTGTCCGTCTTTATGGTCTGTTACAAGATGATAACATTTGTACTTTCTTTGCTTTCTTCTTTCCTTCTCCAAATTATGGTCAATTGGTCTCAATCTCTACTGTTTTCTTCTACTGTTGATGCTTAAGGCTAGAATGATATGACAAACTGGACAAAAACACAGAAAGTTTCTACAGGATAAAAAGAAAACTTGAATATAAGTGTGGAGTATTTGCTTGTACATCTTTTGCCTTTATTATTCTAATTGTGAACTATTTTAATGGAATTATCATTGCATAGTATACTCTGATCATTGACATACTATAGGAATTCACTGTTTTATTTTAATCTGGGACTCAGCAAGATCATTGGGTCAGGATGCTGTCAGATTAAGTAAATTTCCTTTAAAGTAAAAGATTGAATACCTGCAGAAGTATTCAAGCTAGGTCATGTATTACATTCCTTCTTTTCCATGTTGTTTCTAATGTTGTGAAGAATTTATATCTGAAGATTGTTTACACTTTTTTGTCTAGCAATTAATCACCTCATGGACAAGGAGTTACAAGGCATTTTTGTAAGTCTTTCTAAATGTTTGATTTGTTGGCTGCTATCCAAGGTAGAGTCAACC
Source organism: Buteo buteo (assembly GCF_964188355.1). NCBI lineage: Eukaryota > Metazoa > Chordata > Aves > Accipitriformes > Accipitridae > Buteo > Buteo buteo. Next base: position 40,096,136 of record NC_134178.1, read on the forward strand.
GATCACTCCTGATTTCAAAGGAGATGGCATTGGCTGGGTAAGCTTGAAGATGGGTTGCTTCTTATATACAACTTACATCAACGTAGGTGATCCTTTAACTGCACTGCACATCTTATGTCTCTCTGTGGTTTCATCAATTATTCAGACCTATTGGCCTCGTGTAAGTGTAACAATCACTTCAGCTGATAGATTTAGGAAGGATATTTTTGGCCCAAGGAAGAATTTTCTTTGTCATCACAATAAGATCCAGGAACTCCAGTCTTGCACCAAGAACCATTGTGGTAGATAGTAAACCAATATGTAACAGAAGAACACTCTGTGAAGGACAAGCCTGGAACCTAAGTAAATAAGCTGAAAGGTCTATACCAAACAGGCACCCAAAACCATGTTTGAAGGAAGAGCCCTCAGTATGACAGTGAAGTTGTCACTATGCCAAATGATTTCATGATATGCTGTAGGTCTACCTAACCACATAAACATTTATTTATATATGTTACAGACATTATATATGTTTCATATCAGATTTTTAGATAAGGATGATAGTCCTCTGTATGTGTGTTTAGATATACAATATTAGTAGCTCATTGTAATAGCACCAACTACATTGTTTACAGGCTGCAAGGTCTCCTATCCCATTTCTCCTTCACTTTGCCTGTCAGATACACAGGCAGGTGGTGAAATGTTTTCTTTTCAGGGAATTTCTGTTACAGAAGCTTCTGTGGTCAATGATGACCTAAACAAGAGTTCATTGGACTTCCCCTGTGTTTCCTTCTGTGTGCCTTTACTGCTTGCACACATAGAGAAGGGAATAGGGAAAAAGGAAAGTAAGTCTGAATCTAGTAATACAGAGCTGAAATTGAGAAGAACTCAAAGACGTTCTTCTTGGAGAAGGCAAAGCTCAGCTAAACAATCTGTTTTGCACAACAAAAGAACTGGGGGTTCTCAGTTATATTCATAAAACTTCTCTTCCAGCTGACATTGAATTAAAGATTAAATTAGTACATTCATCTACGTGACAGCTAAAAGAGAGTACGTGCTCATGTTGATAAAGATGGGAAATGTTAAGCTAAAAAGGGGAAGTGTTGTTATTAAGAATTAAATCCAATAAGATGAAAAATTAGAATAAGTACCAAGAGTGTGATTAATAATCAAAAGTCTAAAAATGCATAGTAGTATAGAGTGCAAAGGAAATGACATCCTTTTTTTACAGCTGAAATACCAACAGACACAACCCACTGAAAGGCTACCTACTGAATGTCTTGCAGGGCCGGGGATGTCTTGTGGGTTAACCCCAGCAGGCAGCTCAGCCCCACCCAGCTGCTCGCTACCCTCCCAGTGGGATGGGGGAGAGAACTGGAAGGGCAAAATTGAGTAAACTTGTGGGTTGATATAAAGACAGTGTAATGGGTAAAACAAAAGCTCCACGTGCAAGCAAAGCGAAATAAGGAATTCATTCACTACTTCCCGTTGGCAGGCAGGTGCCATTGCTTTTCATCTTTGGGGAAGCAGGACTTCATCATGCACAACATTTCCTTGGGAAGACAAATTCTATAACGCTGAACATTGCCCCTTCTTCCCTCAGCTTTTATTGCTAAGCATGATGTCATATGGTTTGGGATACCCCTTTGGTCAGCTGGGGTCAGCTGTCCCAGCTGTGTCCCCTCCCAGCTTCTTATGCACCCCCAGCCTGCTTGCTGGCAGGGCAGGGTGAGAACAAAGAAAGCCCTTGATGCTGTGTAAGCACTGCTCAGCAACAGCTAAAACATCCCTATGTTAATCAACACTGGTTTGGTCACAAATCCCAAACATATCACCATACAAGCTATTACACAGAAAATCAACAGCTAAAACCAGTACGGGATAAAATATCCTTTGCCTTTTGAAAGTACAGAGGACTGAGAATTATGGCCTGTAGTGTTAGGAGTGGCTGGAATTGTTACACAAGACTAAAAAAATTTTTGATACGAGTCTATGAACAAGGGAAATCCTGGGGACCTGGCTCCATTTGCTTAATTTTTTCTCTTTTTTTGTTTCTCTACATAATCGTGTGCTTTGTTTGTTTGGCTTTTTTTTTTTTGCTTGTTTTGTTAATGTTAGTCTACGGTATAATGAGTCTATATTGCATATTTCATTAGGCTTATTTCCAGCTGGGCTGTTACTGGCCATGTTGTATAGCTGTGAATAATTAGTATCTGAAGTCTCCATCAGCTCGTGTGAGAAGCATGAGAAAAGGATTTGAAGAAGCAGGTGTACGAGCGGGATATCACCTGTAATGTTTTAGTCGTCGGATTTGTGCTCATGACCCCTTGGTATCAGAGAGGGCAGAGGTTTTGAAGGAAGTGGTAATATTTTTCATTAGACCAGTTGAAATATTCAGAATATGGAATGAATATCAGGGTCATGAGAGGCTTAACTGAAGGAGGAGTGGAGTTAACCTACCTTCAGCCTCTCAGTGACAGCAATGAAAAACACAAAAATATTCAAATTAGAGGTGGTCCTGTATGGAGCCCCTTCCTTTCCACATGCTTTCTAATTTTGTTGCAAGGAGTTTATATTTGGAAATAGTTTCTCCTTTTCTATCTCTCTATAGCTACTTCATGAACATGCAGTCATAAGGCATTTTTGTAAGGCCTTCTGAAGGTTCAAAGCTGCCTTTGCATGAGTCCAAGGGAGTATGGTTTGCACACCAAGAGGCAAAAGACAGTGTAAACTGATGGATAGGATAAACATCCTGAATTTTAAAATCCTGCTGATTGTTGCCTTTCTGAAAGGACTCATCTACTCCAACACCTCAGTGTGTCAGTTACAGCATTGTCAGCTCCCAGGACCAAAACTTGAAGTGATAGGGTATGAGTTAATTGCTGGCAAGAGGGCTGGTAAATGTCCGTAGCCTGTGAGTCAGACTAAACAGTATTTAATTTAACATTATTTACTAGATGTATTGAGGGGAAAGACAGTTTTGGTTTCTTCATTTTAAACTCAGTGACTATATCTATGCTAATAAATGAAACAGTGCCAGAGATTGTTTCCAGATGCTAAGTATGATTTTGTTTATAATGCTCAGCTATTGTCACTGACCTGTTTTGGCCCCAGCCAAATAACACTCTCCCAGACAATTCACATGCAACGCTTGAAAGTTAGCAAGGACCAAAATGTTTTGGGCTATAAGGGAGTTGGGCTATAAGAGTAGGTGAAAAAGGGCCAGTCTGTACCAGAGAACATTCACCTTCCTGGTATAGACATTAGGTATCAGTGAGTAACATACTTTTGTCAGCAGTCCACAGTAAAACGGTTGCGCAGCTGTCACATGTCATAAATTAACCAGGGCTGTATCTAGTATGGACTTGGAAAAGGGTATTTTTGGTCATCATATTTGGTTCTGACAAGAACATTTCGGGGATCCCAATGTTACTTTCTTTTTAGAACAGGTCATCTTCTCCATCATGTAGTTTGTGTATCATCATCCTCTGTATGAAGATGAAATAATTATGTTAGTGGTGTTTTGATTTGGCTTCCTATTACATAATAGTTCCTCACCTGGAAGCTGCTCCGGCTTGTTGCCTTGTTTCGTACTGGAGAATGCTGGAGGTAAATGAGAATGGTAGTGGAGAAATGGGACTCTCTGCAAAATTTCGAAAGGAACCTAACCCTTACACCTCTGAAATGCCACCGTAACTCCTGAAAAGAGTTTTACACCGGCTGCTTCCACTCCTGTAGTCAGCAGCTGAGCGTGGGGCCATCTCCGTGAACTACATCTCCCATGATGCAGCCGTGGCCGTGGCCGTCCCCTCCCTGCTGGCGTGGGGCGTCTGGGGCCTCCAGGCAGCCACCTGCCTGTGCTGATTCGCGTGGGATGACACCCGCTGGGAAACCTGTTTTCAAGCAGTCAGTCATTTTTTTCTGCATAGTATTTTGGTCAAAATCCTGTCTTTCCAATCTTCCCAGGCCTTTGTGGTTTCTAAAGAGAAGCCAGCCAGCCCAAGTTAATGGCTTTAACTCTTCATTTGGCTCTGAAAATGCTCTGCAGCACAGGAGAAATTCTGCTACCCGCAGCTGATTAGGTAGGGGAACCGAGGCATGTTGTCTAATCCGCGGTGAATAGCAGAGCTTGGGAACAGAGTCCAGGTCGTGTGCCCCCCTGCCAAGTATGCTAGAATAGGTGACTTAGAGGTGAAAGGCTGCGGCTGTGAGAAGGCCAGTCCTCCTTGTTTAGCAGTGATTAACATTCCTGAAAAGCCTGCCCAGGCTTATGGCAAGTAGTCATGATTTACTGCATGTGAGGGTCTTTATATAAGGCTTTACATGCCAGCTGTAGCAAGCTCAGATGCCTCCAACCCTGAATTTTAATTTGTATTATTTTAAAGTCTCTCCTTGATTTAAATAAGGAATATTCCTAAATGTTTTTTACAGGAATAACATGGGGATATGTAATTTCTTCTGGAGGAGGTGAACTACTGTAAAACCTCACTAGGGCATTGAACAGATTTGTTTAAAAAGAGAAAATCGAACCAGAACTGAACTTTCTAATTCAATTCCTTCCTGCACTGGCACAATAGAGAGTGGCTGCTACTGCGTCACCCAAGTTTCCCTGCCTGCAGTGGTTTTGCTTTCCTGCCTCCAGTAACGAGGTACCTCCCCTTCTAACGCAGCAAAGCTAAATTTAGCCCCTGCAGAGTGCACATTTCCTATATTTAGTGTTGTGAAAGTCGAACTTCAGCAAGGAACTGGCTAAACTATGAGGTGTTCTGCAGTCCAGGAGACAGAAATAGAAACATAGCAAAGTGCCTCCTTGGGTTTTCCCCCTCTGGCCAGGCAGCAATGACAATGGAGGGGCCTGGGCAGGGCCGGGCTTTTTTTAAAAATATGTATTACGGCAGTTATCATGGGATTCCTGAACGTGACCCGACAGAGAGCTGCAGAGCCTGGTGCCGCTGGGAGGACGCTGAGCATAGCTGCTGGCTTTGTGACGGAGGGAGGCTGCTAGCAGCTCACCCAGCCCTGGCAGCCCGGTGGGGACACAGCGGCGGTGGCTCTGGCAGGCTGATGCAGCATCCCCAGGTGCCAGGCACACTGCAGGGGTGATTGAGGTTGCGTTTCACTCCTCTGCCCTACAGCCGTGTATCTGCTTATATATGATATATGCAGAAATACGCATGTGCTTGTATATACTGAAAGGGCCCAGTTCTCATTTACCCAAAGCTTGCCTAGTATCAGCTTGGCAAGATTTGTAAGGCAATATAATACTGTTTGTTAAGCCAGGTGATGTATTTGGGAGAGAAATGTGAAATTTGGGGGCACTCTCCTTTGGGTCTTGCATCAGAGCAGGTGATGCAGGCCACAGATATGGCAGTGGGGGTGGAAATGAGTTGTGGCCTTTACTCATGTGGCACCCGACTAGATTGATGAGTGGGGTGGTCATGGCGGCACCCCCATGGCAGTGCTCACTCCCTCTGCGCGGCTCTGCACCGGTCCCTGGGCCCCTGAGCATGTTGGGCACCGCTAGAGGGATCACAGACTGGGACTTAGCATGTCTAAAAGCAAACTGTAATTAAAATTGTAAGATGCGCCGGCACGGAGCCCCTTTTGTGCTATGGGGGGGAGGTTAACCGAGTTAATATAAATGGGTATTCAATGATCACTTCAGACTGCCTCTTGGGTACTGCAAGCCATGCAGTTTAATTCCTGTGTGAATCAGAAAGCATCTTTTGGACAAACATCAGATTGATTTGGCCAAGGAAATCACTGTTGTTTGTTTAATTCAAGTCTGCAGAGTCTGCACCTTAAACAAGATTGGTTTAAAATTTGATCAAAAAGCCTTGTGCATTATAGAGACAATCCTCTGTCAGGGTATTCTAAGAGGCCTGTGGGACCCTGTTTTCAGAAGAAATGTAAATGCTCTAGAAAGAGAAGTATATACGGCTAGAAGATTCCCAAAATGATCCCCTGCTATCATAGTCTTCAGGCCATACAATGATAAAACTTCCCTAAACTGATTTTGTTATTTCCTAAAAATAGCCCTGTTTTTTTGTCCCCTGTACCACTTCTGGGAGTCTCTTCCAGAACACCACAGGTAGAGCCAGTTTCTAATTTCCAGCTTAATTTTATTGTGGCTCATTTATTCCCATTTGTTCTTGTGACATTTGTTCTTCATTAGCTCTCCTTCCTCCCCGATGTATCACCCCTATAAATATACCTGGGATAATCATATTTTGTGCCAGCCTTCGCTTGGTTGGGCTAAACAAGCAGAGCTCTTCAAATTGCAGTTCTAAAATAGGCTATCTAGCGTCAGGACTGTTGCCACAAGGCATAAATTCTTTCTTTTTTTCCTTCTTTTACCCCTTTGTCCATTAGAGAACATTACACAAGTGGGGTTACTATGTCACGGGGAGAATTCATCTTATTATGAAGTGTGGCATCAGAGTAGTTTTCTGAGACAGAGCATTGCACTGAGAGAACCATTTTATGATGCAAATTGCCAGGTACTGGTCTAGATGGGCCATTTGCCTTTAACACCTTGATTTCTAATTTTTTTATGCAGAATAGCTTAGTTGCTATAGAGAAAATCATACTGTTACAAGCCAAGGAGCATGACCTCAGAAAAGCATTGAAAACAAAGCAGCAAGAGCAGAGAAGAAAGGAGCAAAGCCTTCAAAACACCTCAAATTTTCCTAAATTTTCTGTGAGATGCAGGAGCATATTAAAAGCATTCAGGACAGCATTCGTGTATTAGTTGCTTCTCACATACAGGCTGGTCCTTGGAAAGGGGAAAATATTTCTAGCCTTGTGACAATATCCCAGACTGGAATGAACCCTCTGTTCCTTTTGCTTCTGTCTCCTGGCTGAGTTTCCATGCATGTAATGAGTTGCCATTGATGGCTTTTGACCACTCCTTTCAGTTGGGCGCCAGCAGCATGAAGCTGGCAGGCAGCAAAAACAGAATCTGTGGAGGAATGAGAAGAGGGAACCATCTCTGAAGAGCAAGGCTGAGTCCATGCAGCGCTGAGTCCATGCAGCAAAGCAGAGCTTGTGGTTGAGAACAAATGGGTAGTCACTAACCCCTGCTGTCTATGGAATCATGAAACGCAAACCATCCTGGGGTGGGAGGTGTTTCCTGCACACTGCGACTGTGAATGACAGGTGCAAAGACAATCCTGTGCTACTCAGGTTCCAGTTTAACTTGTCTGGTACCCATAAAGCACACTCTGACTCGAGCATTCATTCATTTACACAAGCATTAAGTGTATCTGCAAAAGTATATCTATCTTGACATCCTTTGGCCCCATGTTCAAGGCAATGGTTTGATGAAAAAGGGGAGTAAAAGGGCATTATTTTAGCTGGAGGCCAAAAGCTGCTAGAAAGGAATGGAAAGGGAAGGGGATTCCATGCTGAAGGCAATTAGAGAAGATGAAGTACTTAAATGAAGTGAATGCTTCACTGCGCTTAGAGTTAATGCTGAATTTCACCAATCAGGGAAAAAAAGCTGAAATGTTGCTGCTCAGATTTGTGTTAATAATTTTTTTATGTGCTACTAAATGACCCAACTCACTTTGTTGTGGGAACAGAATAGTAATGATCTAACCAGTGTCCTGAAGACGCCAGGAAAAGACTCAGTACAAAGAAAGCCAGCTCTGTGCTATGTGACAAGACAGCATGTGAATGATTTAATATAATCTCACCGGTAGATCCAAGTGCCAAAGGAAGTGGAGGCCTTGTTGGGCAAACAGTGCCCAAGAGCTAGATTCACAGCTCCAGTAACTCGTAGTCTGAACAAATATTAACGGAGAAACAAGGGAGGATGTGGCATTGAACTAAATGGGAGGTGAGAAGCGATAGCAGTGTGGTATGATGTGGGAGCATGTGCCGCTCCAGCAAGAATTAATGGCTCACAAGCAGCCTTACCCCTCCTCCCAATCAGTCTGCACTTAAAGAAAGGTGATGGAAATTAAGTGCAATACAGCTGCTTCTGTAGCAGAGGGATTGCAGGCAGCTTCCTATGGCCTGGCTGTGTGGCAATTGCCAAGGTGATGTCTAAGCTCAGCTCCCAGAGCCCGTACAGCCGTGTCAGCTCATGGCACAGCCTGGGGTGGAGCTGCTCTGCCCAGCGCTGGGGCACCTTCAGAGCGATGCCGTCTGCATGGGGCCAGGTGGGAGCTCCCTGTGGTGCTCAGGGAGATCTGGCTGGGGTGCACCCATCTAGACAGTAACACAGCTCAGCCTTCACCCGGGCCTCAAGCCTCTGCTGTTTCTCTGTATCATGTGGCTCCAAAGCCATGGTGAAAACCAGCTCTGCTCAGGTCTGTTGCCAAATTCCCAGTGACTCTAATGAGGCCAAGATTTCAGCCTGGCAAACTATTAAGTAGTGCCATCCTCACAGCCATAGCCCGATCGGCCAAGAGATGGAAAACCCTTTGTGATTTTCCCCTTCATGTTCCTAGTTCACCTGCTAACTAGCTACTGAGTACCAGTTGCCCTTTTTCTGTCTCTCAGGTACTTACTTCTGTTGCCAAAATGTCTCCCTCCCTGGCAGGCAACATGAGGGAGGATGGCACCGCTCTCTCCTTCCCCAGATGGTCACTGCTGTCTCCTCCTCAGCCACCAACTGCTGAATGTGAAAAGATTCATGACATGAGTGTTGACATAGTGAGAGGCTGAGAAATTCCCTGGCTTGTAGTACTGTCCTCAGCCCGACCTTCCTCTTCATCTATATTTTCGTTTGCCGCTCAGGGTGGAGGAGTGCGGCCGTGAGTCATCCTGGGGGCTGATGACTCATATTTTCAGTCAGAGCCGTCAGCATGCTGAGGGTTTCTTGAGGCTCTGCCCAAGCTTTCGTGCCCGGAAGCTCAGCAGAGGGAGGGGACTCTCTTCATCGGGGGTATGCGCACGGGTTTTCCTCACTGTGATTTCCAGCCCCCAGTTGTCTTTTCTCTCTATTGCATTGTTTCCTCCCTTGCAATTTGCTTTTCCCTCCCCCATGATCCACCTCTGTGCTTTCTGGTTCCAGACTGAATCCACCTGTTTTCCATATATGCTAACATTTTCCTCTAACACCCTGTATTCTTCTGCTGCTCAGAGAGAGCCCACTAGTATTTACTGTCTATATAAGATGCCATCCATCATGGCTTGAACAGCCTGTGTCGATGTGCTTTAGGTTGTGCTAAGAAATACCACATTCTTTTGAGTGCTCAGTTGCTAAAGTGTACATGCTGCTGTGTGTCATCCCTCACAGCTGGTATCACCATGGGTTAAACGGGCTACTTTCCAATGGTGCATCTGTCGTTCTTAAAATACCCATCCAGTTCCCAATTGAGGTTTGCATATCATCCATGGTGACTGGCTGAAGCAGCTGCTAGGCCCAGGCATTACTTGTCATCTCCTCTTGTTTGAGGTTCACCTTCACATCAGACTACAGCGTCAAGAAGCAGCACACGTGGGAACTCAGGAAGCAGTGGCAGCTAGGAGTTTGTCCACACCTGAGGGGGGTCTGCTCCAAAAGGAGGTGATGAGAGACAATCTTGAGATGGTTGGTGAGAAGCTGCAGGAAGAATTCTGCTTGACGTGTAAGCCAGTGGTGATACTGGAAGGGGATCTGAATGAGAAGGGCATAGGAGAAGTGCAATATGCTGGGGAAACTGGAGAAGAGGACAGCATTGGAGGGTAGCAAAAAAGTAATTGAAGTAACCCTTCCCAGCTCCTATGAACTGAGGAATATTCTGACATGCAGAAGCACCAAAACATAAACACACAAAAAAGGAACTTATTTTTATCGTACAGTGCATGACTGGTATGTTGGCAATGTTTCGTTGTCCCTCTGCATGGCTTTTAATTGAGGTTACCTAGAAACAGTAAGGGACAAAAGTGTTTCACCATGAATGAGTTCTAACCATGGGAGGGTTCGTAGGAAAACCAAAAAGTATCATGGAGAAGAATGGAAAGCCAAATTATGTTTTCCTCAGTCTTTTCAGTTTCTCCTTTATTTGTAGACTTTTTAAGTAAAAAACATAGAAGGAAGTGATGCAAACAAGTTATGGTTTAGTTCCATCATATTTTTGTCTCTGATTTCTTTTCCCAAATTGAAAAGAAAGAGAGAGGGAAGTGAAAAATAATTCAATTTGGGGCTCTTAATTGAAACAAAAGTTAAATTTTTAATATCACTACAAATTTTCTTCATAATTTTCATTTTTTAAGAAAGCCAAAGTTTTTGTGTTTGTTGGAGAAGCAAACCAAACCAATATGAATTGTAACTTTAAACCACTCTGTGCTTGACAGAATGAACAAATGGTTCCTGCTCTCTGCATATGTCTTTGCTTCAGTAGATTTAAAGATGCAGTATACATGAAGACATGATAACTATACCATTTACCAAACTGCAGTGCATCTCATGTCTTGTGTGATAGGTTAAAAAATCTGTACTTCATCTGAGCCAGTTCATGCATGGATAATTAATAAATGAGTTGCTAACAGGCTATCAAGGATGTGAAGCCATTCTGCACCCTTTGTCTAATTATGAACTCTAAAAAAGAGTATCAGGCTAGGAAGCGTATATACATAGAAGTTCTCAGATCAAAGTGTCCCCAGAAAAAAAGATTTGCTGGAATAAAGTAGCTTCCAAAAAACTCTGGATAGTTGCAGTGTTAGTGGAGCCAAGCGCCCTGGAAGCTGCCAGCCGTGTTGTGTGTCTTTTGGCACCTCTGCAACATACGTAAATAGCTGGAGACCTTTCTGCAGCCAGGAACAAGTGAGATGAGAAAAGGCTCTGTTTCTAAATTTGAAAAGAAAGCTGTAAACAACAAGCATGCTGATTGTAAGTATGCCAGGGGACTTCAGGAGTCTGCCCTTTGGTCCTCTCTGCAGGCAAGGTCAACTTCCACTCTGTTCTTTTGTAAACACAGACAGTGCATGAGCACAGTCTGGGACTGCTCTTTCCTGAGGATCAATTCCCAAACCAGGAAGAGGAAACTTATCCTGGTGTGATCAGAAGCCCCACACTCACGTCTTTGCTTTAATAAGGTGTTGCTTACCAATTGTCCAGAGTGGCTGCCTTGACAACATGTGGTCCTGCTGTGCAGCTCCTCTACTTAATCTAGCCTTTGAAGAGGTCAGGCAGGATTATTTTTAGGGGAAATCAGAGCAATAAATAAAGATCTTAGGCCGTGGGACATGGTGCTAAGTTAAGTAAATGGCAATTCACTACAGTATGAGTGGTGAAAGAGTCTACATCCTACCCCTGTCCAGGACCACCATGTATTTGGCATCTGGCCACATGAATTTGTAACAGATATTAGATGTCTTTGCTGTTCCCTTGTCCTATTCAAATGCCAGCTATATTTCCAACTTCCATGAACTCTGCACACTCCACACAGTGGGCTGCAGATTCTGTTGATGGTATAGTTTTAACCACTTCTGGTCAGGAGAGAGCAACGTGGTCTACTCAGAGAAGCAAAGCCATACGTTAAGCTATCTTTTCCCAGATTTCCATTATTTAAAGAGTCAGGGTCTCATTTTAAAGTGGTTTAGTTTGTTCTTAACTGAAAATTTTGCAAGGTAATTTTCAGAGGTGTTTGTATAATTTCATAGAATCATTTAGGTTGGAAAAGACCCTAAGTGCTACACGTACATGTTCATGTGTCTGAAGAGAAACATAATCCAACAAGATAACTGAGGACTTTTCTGGCCAAGGTGTTATGTCAATGGTATTTTAGTTCCTTTAGAAAAAAGTACAACCCTTTTTTCTAGTACACTAGGAACACAACTGAAGGCAGTGGCTACTTAGGTGGTATTGTGCGTCAGTGAAAACTGGAGCTGAGTAGGCAGCTGCACGTGGTGCATTTCGCACCTCAGCAGCTCATAACCACTAGAATAACTTTTCAATTATTCCTTCCTGCAGGCAAGGTTGTAAACTCCAGAGAAAACAATGCTTAATCCCCCAGATTGCTCAAGATACTTCAGTTTATTAAACCTTTTGGCTGCTTTTTGCATGCTTTTCTAGTTCACTGAAGTGACCCTTGAAGTTTTCAGCACTTTACAGGGGAGCTCTGGCTACAGGCTCTTTCCGTTAGCTTTTTTTTGCTAGTATGTCTCAACTACTATTCTTTAGAGTCATTGTTTCATCAATTTTCTACTTCCATCTTTGTAAAGCTAAGTAGCAGATGATCAAGTAAACCCCTTTTAAAACCTTTTTTTATTTTTGGCTCTAGACTTGATGTAGGAGAGAAGGGTTAGTTCTATGGGCCACCAAAATGTTCGCGGTGGCACTTTCTGTTCTGCTATTTGAAGGGATGTTCCTCCATCTGGCCAGTCACATTTACCCAACTGTTTTTTCCAGAATCCATAGCCCATTTATCACAAATGGTCCAGGATAATTCAACCGTTTGTGCAAAGCATGTTTTCCTCAGAGATCTCCAGTCTGTTACAGGTTTTGCTTTTTCTTATCTTTTCTACTGTGTTCTTGGAAATGTCATGATACTGTTCATTGATTGCACCTGTCACCACAATAAACTCAACTTTATTAGTAGTATGCAATAATATTTAATAACATATACAGCAGAGTCTGGACATGACAAATGAGATCAGTTTCTCTGTTTCACAAGGGACCACTGTTCTTCCTGTTTTATAGGCAGAGAACAGGGCCTTGAAGAGACTAACAAGGAAAACATGGCAAAACCTGGTTTGTTTCCTGAATCCTTTTTTCTTATCCTAATCAGAGGACAATCCTGCCTTGCTGGCATTCCTCTAGTGCCATGAATTACAACATGCTTAATTACCAAGTAGCGGCGTTCTTCCATGCAAGAATATTTTGTTCCCAAATCTTCATCACTTCAAGACACAAGAAATAACTGTGCGGATGAAAGATCTGTTACTTTAGAACAGCTGTTCAAATGCCTATAAACACCCTGCTGAAATTGCTCTGGCTATTTTGCATATGATTTACAATAGTAAGAGGCCTTAATAACTATTTCGAGTATGAAATTTCAGCTCGTGCTTACAGCAAATGCTGGTACAAGTTGCAGTAGATTAGAGAGGTGCCAGAACGCTGTTCTGCTGAGTTACCTGCCGAGAGTGGAGATGGCTGGGGGAAAGCTGCCTCAGGGACACGTAATGGAGGATACTTCTTACCTGTTGCCTAATGATTTTTATCCATTTTATCCCCAAAGTTCCTACTTCTAATAATTTCCTAATGTCCTCTGTGCGGGGGGTTAGGATGACGTCAATTACATCCCTGGTGAAGGGTTTCTGTACTAGCATAGCTGATGCCCTGCTTTTTTTTTCATTATCATAACAAGGAAAGTGTCAGGGCAGTGGGGAGACAAAGCTGTTCCCTGAGTGTGGGGCTAGGCTAAAAGCTCATTGTGGTGTGATGGAAATGTGTTTGAGGTGTGGAAAAAGAGAGGGCTGCCATCTCCATGACACTGTTGCTCTTCTTAAAGGCGGATACTTTATTTTTCTTCTCACATAATGAGTTGCTAAGTGACTGACATGAAAATACAGAGATGTTTCAAAATGAGATGTAGCTGCATTTCGGACTTCCAGTACAACTGCAGGGAAAACTGTATGGGATGATACGTTAACAGTAGAAGCAGATATGTGCATACCCATGTTGATCAGATCTTTAGCAGGTATAAATTTGCTCAGTGTGTTAGCCTTCATGGAGGTACACCAGTTAGCAGTAGATGGTGGTTTTGCCAGAGGTTCTTTAGCTTCTAACATAAAATGCTCAATTAAGTATATATTTGATATCTGCTGTTTGCTCTATGTTCTCCTTTGTTTCTAAAGCAATTTAATTTCTTACATCTAGTAGTAAAACACACAGCATTTTTCTATCAGTAGAAATCTAAAAACCTCCTTAGTAGTGTTACTGGAGCAGCACAACTCTACAATTGTCAACCTGTGTCATAGGTATGGGGTGCAGATTTAAAAATTTCTCATTTGCTAATGGTAGTTTATTGGGGGTTTTTTTCAGACTTAAAGGTTTTGGTGATGATTTGTGAACAAATACTTCAGGTTGGAGACTGACCTCAACACCCAGGGACTATGATGGCAACCAAAAGCATGGTGTTTTTGTGCTGAACATCCTGTACGACAAGGGTCAAACCATGTCTTGCTTCGCTGGAACAGAGGATAATTGCCTTGCCTTGCCTTGTCCCTGAGAGGGTTGAGCAGATATGCCTGTTTGGTGGTGATGAAGGCCAGCAGAGATGCAGCCGTGTGAGTAAATAGCAAGTGTTGTCAGTATAGGTTGTTTCTATGTTTTCCTTATTAGTGTGTGCATGCCTCCTGTCACATCCATTATAACTATTTATTGTGGCAGATGGTTATTTTCCTTCCAACTTGTGCTTTTTAGCTCTCAGTCATGGACCAGTCCCCAGTGAAAAATAAGTTACGATCTGTATTTGGCGCCCGTGTCAAGGTTTTGGCAGCGGGGGGCTGCAGGGTGGCCCCTGTGAGGAGCGGCCGGGGCTGCCCCCAGCCGGACACAGCCGGTTCCAGCCGGTTCGAGCTGGCCTGCCGCAGGGCAGGGCTGAGCCCCTCAGTCACGGGCGAGTGCCTGAGGGAAAGCGTGTGTAAGGAGGGGCAAAATGCCGCCTGCAGTGAGGAGTGAGAGAAAAAAGTGTGAGAAACAGCCCTGTGAGCCCTGAGGTGAGGGCGGGAGGAGGGGAAGGAGGTACCCCAGTGGTCTGCAGGCCTCAGCACTGCACCCAGGGGCAAGGGGTTTCCATTGTGAAGGTTTTCTCCATGTTCCAAAGAGGTTGCCGTTTGAGATGAAATGTTACAATCTAGAAGTGTAGACTGCTGCTGGGCTGTGTCTGGGGCTCATTTTTCCACCCCAAAACTGCTGCTGGCATCTGGAATTGAAGATCATCCCAGTTTAGAAACTGGGAGTTTGTGAGGCTGAGAAGGGATATAAATGTAGGGGCTAATGAGTGAGAAACTGTATCTTTTTGTGTTTGTCAGGTAGTGACATGGCTGTGTAAGTGAATACTCCCTTCTGATCGACCCAAAGTAATGAAATAATGGTCTTTGCCCGTCTCTGTGGTTATACTGCTTTATTCTACTTGCAGACTGATAGGTAAGACTCTCTATTAGACAGAAGGAGGAAGGTATATTTTCAGTTTATTTTCTGAATGTGTAAGTCAGCTTGGCAGCCAGGGTCCTCAGAGGAAGGACAGTCTAATGCCTTCTTTCATAAGGACAGTACACCCATCTAAACACATCTTTTTCTGTGTTCTGGAGCTTGCAGCTGTTGTTATACCAGAGGTGCCAAAGTTTTTTGGGTGATTTGAATGACACTTCATTTTTCCAGGCTCCTTTCTTTCTGGAGAGATGCAGGCTTCTGAGCAATCTAGATGGCTTCCTTCAAAAGTTGCCTTGGAGAGTTAGTTATTTGCAAAACTGCACTTCTCAAAGTGCTGTGCTTTTCAAAGCAGTAACAGGACTTGTAATAATGAGAGAAGTGCAAGGAAGTGGAGAGTGAGGGGAATTAGATTATCACTCTACAGGGTCAGGCTGTCTGGCTGGGAACGTGTCTAACACAACAGAGGACCAGCAAGACACTGCAAACCTCTTCCTGATTGCAGTCTGAGCATTTTATGGTATGTAAAATCCTTGCTCCTTCAGTGAAGTGTTTGCTGATGTTGAGACCCCACCCAAACCCAGGTAGAGCCCATGGAGCAATTCTGTGGAGTCCCAAGATTTTGGAGTGGGCATCCTACATTTTAGTAAGTCAAAAAAAAGAAAACCAGAGTCACACTCGAAGAGTCTGCTTGGGCAGGCTGAGCATGATAAATGACAATGTGGCAGAATTGGGTAGAGGTTAAGAGAAGTAAGGATTTTGTGAAGACAGGAAAGGGGATATCATCTGCTTCAAAGGGAGAAGGTAATGAGAGAATAAATTTGAGGGATGGAGGACAAAAGTTTACCAGAAAAAGATTGTCAAAAGAATATGCTTGTGCAATTTTGTTTTGATGAGCTCTTACAGATTGGCACAAAGGTATCTATCTAGTTTACTTTAGCAATCTAGATGAGCTCAACAGTTAATCTTCACCTAGCAATCAGCCACTGACACTGTGATACATTACAGAGAGCACCTGTGTTTTAAAAAAAGAAAGTGATTTATTGAGAGCAAAACATTGCAAGCCTGTGTCAAGGTAGAAGGAGAACAAAGAGACTGATACATTTACAACTTCACATTTCCAGCAGCCTGATTACAGAACCTGCCTCTTTTAAGTGAAGGGTGTCACGTTTTAAAACATAATTATATCCCTAAGGATGCACAGAGGCACCTCATGGCATTTGCAAAAGTGTCTACACATCCTACTTAAGGGCAACGAGTGAAGTAACTTTCATTTCCTTACTTGCATTTTGGATGCTTAAAATTTTTTAAAAAGCTAATGCTGGAAGGTCAGATATGCCACTGTTTATGTTTATTTCCTGACTAATGTGTACCTGTAGTCACAAGTATTATTTATACATTTTCACCATATTTATAGCCGTCATACAGCATGCAGGCCACAGGATTATTTTTAAATTGACTATATGTTTTTTTAAGGAATTTATAATGATTATTTTCTCCCTACTTTCCAGTTCTCATATAAAAGGCATAAACAATACAGGGTATTGTAATAGTGATATGTAAAGTGTTAATTGATCTGAATCTGGAATGACTTCTCTCATGGGGCCTACAGTGATTTCCTTTCTAAAGGATTATCCTTTTCCACAGAGATTTGATTTCCCAGTGATTGCTTAGTCATGCTTCTTATAAATATTGGGTTCAACTAAGCATAGAATTGAAACCTCACCTTTAACAGAGGTGAGCAATCAAACAAACCAAGTACATGTTGCAGAATGCACAGATTGAAATACATATCAAATACAACATTATTAACCAAACAGTTGTTTTTCTTTTCTCATTGCTACTTTGTTTTTTCTATCTTCTTCCTTCTCCTCCTTTAGATTTCCTCTTCTTTCTCTTTGCCTTCTTCCTCCCTGTGTTCTTTTCCTTTCTCTAGGCCTGCTTGACCACAGGTGGAGAACTACATTTTTAAACCTTGATTCAGCAGAGGGCTTAAACACAAAACTTACACCTATTGCTAGGTCAAAGTGGTAGTCTTAACCTCCACTTAGATATGCAATTTAGTGAAAGGAATTGGAAAGAATAAGGGTTACATTGACACTAGAGGAAGAACCATCACTTTTTGTAGGCAATCATCATAGTTTCCGGATGTTTTCTGTATGTAAGCACAATTTGAAATGCATTCTGTTACCAAAGGCAATGAATAAATCTGGTAAAAATCTCTGCTGACAATCTATAGTACAGGATCAAAGAAGTAAAACCTACCATTGGTACATATCATAATCATAGAATGATTTGGGTTGGAAGGGACCTTAAAGATCATCTAGTTCCAATCCCCCTGCCATGGGCAGGGGCACCTTCCACTAGACCAGGCTGCTCAAAGCCCCATCCAACCTGGCCTTGAACACTGCCAGGGATGGGGCATCCACAACCTCTCTGGGCAACCTGTTCCAGTGCCTCACCACCCTCACAGTGAAGAACTTCTTCCTTGTATCTAATCTAAATCTACCCTCTTTCAGTTTAAAGCCATTACCCCTTGTCCTATTGCTACATGCCCTTGTAAAAAGTCCCTCTCCAGCTTTCTTGTAGGCCCCCTTGAGGTACTGGAAGGCTACTATAAGGTGTCCCTGGAGGCTTCTCTTCTCCAGGCTGAACAACCCCAACTCTCTCAGCCTGTCTTTGTGGGAGAGGTGCTCCAGCCCTCTGATCATCTTTGTGGCCCACCTCTGGACTCACTCCAACAGATCCATGTCCCTCTTATGCTGGGGGCCCCACAGCTGAACACAGTACTCCAGGTGGGGTCTCACGAGAGCGGAGTAGAGGGGGAGAATCACCTCCCTCGACCTGCTGGTCATGCTTCTTTTGATGCAGCCCAGAATGCTGTATTAGTGTGAGTTTAATGAAGAGAAAAATGAATGTTTTAGGGTGCTGGAAAAATACTCTTTTGAATTATTAATCTGCAGGCTAGTTTGATTTGTCAGAGAAGAAAATCCATCTGTCTGAGTTTTCTAGCTGTGGTCCCATTTTTTTCAGCAAATTTAAAACAAAATACAGTGTCACTGTGCTTGTTTAAAGGCTGTTCTTGCATCTGACGTGTTTTGTTCTGAGTTGATATTTGAGGGTGTTTCATTCTCCTGCCTCCAGCCAAGGTTTCTCATGTTGCCAGTCTGGTCCATACTTAGACATGTATATTTAAGTTCTAGTTCTGTTATAAGGTAAGTTGAAACGCTTATTGCTATCCCTCTCTGACAATGGTGAGGTGTCTAATTATGAATGCTAAAATATAAATCCTATTGGCTAGAAGCAGTATGATTGTGAAGGTGTCCCTTAAGTTTGCAGGTTAGGTTTGGATGTTTTTCCATTATTTATATGGTCCCCCAGTGCAAAACCATCTCATATTGAGCTATTGAATGTCCACCAAGTCTCCAGAGTGGATTACTCTTATTATAGTAACAGCTAGGCCATAAAAGCCTAACAGGGAACAAAATAAATGAAAAGCGCAGAATAGGTATATGAAGAGTTGTGGTGGCTGATAAGTGGTCTGCAGCACTTGATCACTAACAGCTATGTACAGCTGTAACTCAAAAAGCAGCAGACAAGCTGCTGCCACAAGAAAATTCCAGGCTCACGAGTAGAATTTTGTTTGTCTTACTGAATGCATTTGGATGTTAGTTTGAACTACATATTACCCTGTAGAATTAGCTCTCTCATCTGATCTTAAAAACAGTGTTCAGACTTAATTTCAAAAAGAAACAAAGGAAAATATCCAGGAAACCAAGCAGGCCGCTTACTTTCTTTGTGGGACACAGGGTGGTAGGTTCTGCAGGTAACTCTCATTCATCAGCCTGCCTGCAGCAGGGAGACAAACCTCTGCAGCCACTTCTTGTGCTGGAGCTGTGCCTGGCGTCACTTCATTGTCCTCCATCCACAGAGCTGGTTCCAAGAGCACAGCAAGGCAGCCAGGTTAGCAGCCACTCTGGGAGCTACATTCCTGCTTCAAAACCCTAGAGATTGTCCTTTCTAAGTTGCCAGAGGCACTAATAAAATCAATAGCTCTTGAGATGCCAACAGGCTTGAAAAACTGTCCTGCTGGTGGTATCCCCAGTGTCCATCAAATTACTATTCAGCCCTTAGTGGTGAAGGAGAGTGGGAATTTGTGGTGAATTGTGAGTCAGGCACCAGTACAAGCCTGGGAGGAGGCGAACGAGCCTGAGAACAAGATTTGTATTATAATTAATGCTATTGAGTAGTGCTGGATAATACTTGTTCTTTCTGTGAAATCACTGCGGGTGATGGTTTGAAAATGAAAATGCTCTCTGGCTAGCTGGCAAAAAGATGCAAGTTAAGCCAGCTGCATTCCAGATAGGGCACAGCAGTACCTGCATGTGTTACTCCTGCTTCAGCTTTTGGAGGAGAAGCATAGAAAAGCCGGGTGGACACAGAAATCTGAGTGAAGGCAGAGAATGGTAGGCACCAGGCACTGAGCTCTCTGTATGGAGGCTGTAGGCTTCCCTTTCCTGCCGCGGTGATGGTGCTTGCTGCTCTGACCAGCTTCTGCTCTGGTGGAGCATAGAGCTGGCAGAGTCCACTGCTTTTCTAGAGGAAGGCACCTACAAATAGATGGGGGGGGCAACAGCCAACCTAAGAACATAAGCTTGCTGAGAAGGTTGGAAACCTATGATACACAGACTCCTGTGCTTATTCTATAAAAACTTCCTGAAGGTGTCTTTTGATCAGAATTTCAAATGGGTGGTAAGGAGGGATATGAAAGGTCCGAGAAGCAAAGAAGGTGCTGAATGACATGGGGTGGATTTACTTTCATTAAGTACTAAAAGACTTCTTTTTTTTTTTTACTCCACATTTCTGATGCAAATCAGTTACAGCAACAAGTTTTAACATAAGTTTCTCAGTAGAAGATCAGTCTGAATGGGGGTTGTTGGTGGTAAGTCAACAGGCTGTAGGAACATTTGGAGCTTTCTTCCACCCTTGCTGCAAATTTCCACTTGGAAAGGTCTTTACTTTTATGCTGTGGTGTGTATGCTTTTATGCTTTTCCTGACTGCTGTTTGTGTAGCCTCACAGTACTGTAAGAGGAATATCATAGAAACAGCATTCTACCGTATGTGGCTGTGGTTGACCTGCATCTTGCAGCACTTTATCAGTACCTTGTTAACAGCTGCTTTTGTGTGCATTCCCCTCTAAAATTCCAATATATAATTCTCCCAAACGGGTATCTACAGAAGACATTTTTTGCCATGCTTCTAGCTTTCCATGGGCTGAGGTTTTCATAGCTGATGAGTGTTGTATGCAAAGTATATGTTTCACTTATTTTTTCCTCTTGGCACTTATATTTGAGGCAGGATGGGTACTGAAGTATGAAGTCAGAGACATGGTTGCTTTTCATTTCAGTTTCATTATGCAGGGAGGTACAATTATGAAACTGAACTGGCTGCCTACAGTTTGTATATGAGACAAGATAGGATAAATCAGGACATTGTTAAAAGGTGCCAGATATGATCATTGGGGCAGGTGATTTTCAGGTGAAGATACCTGCCTTCCCCAGGCTTGACACACCTTTACTTGCTTACATTTGCTAGGTAGTAAGGCTAGTTCTCTGACTGGTTTCTTCAGCCGATTTTGGCTGAGTGGAGAAGGGGTGTGAAGGAGCCATTCTTCTATTGCAAGTGAATGTGATGCTATTGTAGTTTCCAGACTGGCTTGTAGGATGCATTCTGAGTCCTGTGAGCATTGTAGTTTTGACAAACAGTATAAATATTTACAGACTGTGCTTCTTCTAACGCTCCAGATGGCTGCCTTCATGAGAGAGAGAACTGAATGTTATGTGCTTCCCATGCAATCCACAGGATATGAACTGGGTTTTGACCCTGTGGTGATTGAGCCCGTCAGATTCAGAGGTTGATGGACAGCCATGACATGACCTTCATCTAAAGAGAGCGCTGTGGAGCTATGACTGTGTCACATAATGCAGGACTGCAGACTGCACTGATCGGTGCTGGTAGAAAGGCTTAATTTTCTGGTAAATGTGTGCTTGAGTTTGCAAAGCCAGCATTTGGGGAATGAAAAGAATATTATTTTTGTTTTTAGAGACTTCATGTTTCATCTGGAGTTAATGAAAGGCAATAAATGTTGAATGAGAAAGTACCATATTTAGTGAATCTCTTCTCGGGGACAGAAATAATGGTTTCTGAGTTGATTAGAAATGTTGTATGTGTATTCTCAGTGGTTGTATTCTTATTTCCTAATGGTGGGGTTTACTACAGTTTCAGTACATAAATAAATAGGCAGGTGTGGCTGTGCAGCGTTCCGTAGTTTGGTCAGGCTTCCCCTTAAGATAGATGTTGAGCACAAAGGAGCAGGAAAGGTTTTACTTGGGCAGATAACCCTTGGTCGTCTGAGATTCCTGGGCAGCATCCTTACAATACCGACTTCTGCCCTCTGAGTGGAATTAGATTTAAATCATCAGCTGAGTTATACAGCAACCAAGCATCACATTAGATTGTACCAGCTTTTGACCACTGTGAAACTGGACCAGATTTAGATTAGTCATGTGGGCCTGAAATGTTATCGATCACATTACAACCCCTGTGAATCATTCATTGCCAAAGATAGGTTTACCCAGTTCTGTCCTCATCTTTGCAAGTGCTTTCCCTCAGTTGAATTTTAGTTTGTATACTAATGGTAGCTGTTACTAATTTCTGTTTTATTTATTTTTCATGCCATCTTTTTTTTTGTTTCTTCATCTCTACTATATCTGCCTTTTTGTCATTATAAAATGATCAAACAGGTTGACACTTTTACAGTAAACTAGAAGATGCAAGGGAAAAAAAATGAGTGCACAGGTACGACCAAAATTTTGACCCAAGGGTAATTTTGCTAACAGTTAGCAGTTTCCAGTTTCATGAGATCAGTTCTTAACCTGAAAATCATTCTGGCCTATCATTTTATACAAAGATTTATTATGAATAGGGAACAAACTGGGTGACTGTTCCCTTGTGTATCCACAGACACCTACGCACTTTTATGATTTATTTCTTCTCCCTTTTTTAAATCTATAATAAAGACAGAAAAGCCCAAGCGAGAATTATGGCTGGGCAGAAATTTAGATTAGTTTATGTTGAAAGGATTTGATGTTGTTATGGTGTAAACACAGTTCTTTGCTCCTGCATCAGAAAGGGCCATATAAATCATTATCTTTTACCCAATTATTTCCCTAATTTTCTTCCTTGATGAAAGGATGTGACTGATTACCATAAGCTAGTTAAATTTATTTCCAGCGTGCTGAAAGTGTAACAGGATGCATGGGCAAGCGACAAGGTTTAGTGGCTAAGCCATTAGCTATTTTTAATGACCTGCTTGGCCTGTAACAGTACCTGCGGTAAGAGTAATTGCTTTTCCCCACAGCAGAAGGCTAGGGAAGGCTTCCCCTGGTGAGACCCCGTAGAACAAGGTATTTTGAAAGTCCGCATGATTTTGAGAGGCCATGTGACTGCAGCACAACTTTTCCAGACAGTGATTTTCGTAGTCTGATTAGGCTGAAACCCACCCTCCTCAGCAAGCATTATGGGAAGGTGTTTTCACAAACTAGATTGCAGGTTTGGCTCCCAAAATGCAGGAGTGTCAAAATGTGGGAGTTCAACATGTAAAAATAAGAAAATACCAGAAAGCTACACATTCTCTATCTTCATTATCAACACCTGTAGCTAGATAGCTTTCTTGGCCACCCAAGAAAGGAGGAAGAGAGGATCACAGTGATACTCAGTGCCAGGTGACTGACCTACTACTAACTGGGAGAACCCTGCTGGTGGGATTTGTACAAATTTGTATAAATATCTGTACAAATACTTTCTCTGTTGGCTGCTTCTTGCAACTGAAGTAAAAATCCTGCAAGGTTCAGAAAAAAAGGTAACAGATCAAAAGTAGCTCATCATTTCTGTATTCTAAGGATCTTGCTTTTCCTGTTCTCTCTTTTTTTTTTTTTTTTTTAATTTTGAAGGAAAATGTTTCTGGTGGCAGCATGTGGAGTGTGTGTTTGCTTGTTGACACATATTCTTGAAAAGACTGCTTTGACATGGGCCCTGGTAACATTCCCCTGTCTTTAAAACCTGAATCTGCAGTTCATTTATTCCAGGTATTGCTTCATTTAAAAAAGTCATCTGAAACTGCTACCTTGTAAGGTGTCAACTTTGTTTAGTAAAGCCACTTTGATCTGAAATAAGTAGGTAAACTGCTCTGTAGGTGATTAGATTAAAAAGAGGATACATGATAAGAAGAAAATGATTCTGTTGCTAGCTGCATGATCTCCTCTGGCTGCTGCTGACTAAACCAGATAGTTGTAATGTCATTGTCAACCAATCTGCTGATCTGCATGGTCAGGTTCAGTTGTGAGCAAGATTTTGTCATTCAATGCTAATGAAACTGGGGAAATGTTAACAGTTTTCACCTGTATGGTGGGTTTCTTTTAAATTAATGTCATCTTGCTTATTTATTTTATTCAGGCCTGTGAAAATTAGGGAACACTGATCTATTCCTTCCAAAAGCCTCATGGGCTGGAAATGCGTAATGAGGTGAAGCAGTTGAGTTTATAGGAGTTTACATTGAGTTTATATATTATTTTCTACACACTTTAAAGTGTTATTCTTGCAACCTTTCAAGAAACAAGTGTCATTAATGGTAAATGTTACATTTTGGAAATAAATCATCCTTGCAGTTGAATATGATGCTACTGAATGTGCTAAGCAAAACTATATGCTGGTTGTTTCTAAACAGACTGTGGTCACCCCTTGCAGACCCAAGAGGAATTAGTCATGGATTGGACTAGGCACAAGTAAATAAATGAAAGACAAGAATATTGAAAAGGTAGTTCCTGTGTTGGAGGGCTTGTCGCATTCACATGTGAACAAATGCAAAAAGGTAGAGACCCTGGTACAGTTCAGACATGTAGGTCTATCAGGTTGTGCAGAATGAGAGCTGTTGTTTCCCAGAGCTTTGCACTGGGTGCTAGATGGGCTTGTAACTTAAATTTAAATTCAGGAGTTGTAGCCAACTTTCAAATCACCCATGTGCTGCCTTCCCCTAAATCCCAGACTTCCTGTAAACTAGAATAGAGTTAGCAGCAGTTTGACTCTTTGGTGTATCATTTGTCTTTGAAAGTGCAAGAGAGACCATCCATTGAAACAGCTGCAAGATATCATGTCACATAGCTTCTCTAAGAGATCCCCCCCAGACAATCCAATACCTGCCCTCCCCTTTTTGCCACTCCTTTTCTGGGAAATAATATACTAGATCAGTTAGGTCCAGTATGTCGTCAGAAACTGGAGCATGTTGCAAATTTATGAGTAATGAGATTTCTTTTCGTATAAACTCACCTTTATTAGAGACAGGGAATAAATTGTAATTGCAGGCCAGAGCTTTATAATTGATGGAGAGATATGAGGCTTTTTTGGAAAGATTTTATTTTTATCCTAGTAAAGATTTGTAACAGGTGACATTAGCTTTCATTTTGGTCTATATTTGTCATAATTTCTTGATGTTTGTTGAAAATGACAAAAAAAAAAAAGGGGGGGAAAAAAATCAAAAAGAAGAAAACCTTCCTCCTTTGGTGGCCAAAACCAAATGGGTGAGTTCTAGTCTGGAAGATCTGCCAGCCCATGGTGCACAGAATAATGGGGCATCAGTTTGTGGGATACATAATCTTTAAACGAGCGCTGTTCCTGGTTGTGTGAATACAGCACTAGTGCAGCTCTATACCATGTTCATAGCTACTATTATACATCTCCTTTTTTTGTGTGAATTAATGGACAATTATGCTTGAAAGACCTATAGCTGGCAGGCAAGTGCCTGTTTGGGGATCAACAGGTGGCCTGCTAGCATTACTGTCAGCCTTGCCCGGGTGCTTTGCTCTTTCTGAAAATTGGACAACATGCTTTGATAGTGTGTTAGAGGGCAACAAGTGAGAACCACCCTCCGGAATATGCCATGAGAAGCAGGGATGGTGTTTACTGCGTGTTGCCTTCACAGTCTTTTCGAAATAAATCCAGTATGCAAATAGAGGAAGCATGCCTTAGGGTAGAGAGAGTGGGTCTCCTATTCCAGTCGTGGCACTAACTCAGTATTATCCTGGATAAATCCTTTCCCCTCACTTAGACTCATTTTCAGGAGCCATAGAATCAGCCATTGAATAATATTTGTTTCTGTTATCATGAGCTGTTAATGACTGGGAAATGCTTTGAGGTCTCTAGGTGAATGGCACCAGATTTATTGAATACAATGTGCTGCATAAAATGCTGGGCATGTTTGAAAGGGACAGGTGAAAAAGTGCTGATTACAGAGCCCTTTGAAGTCTGTGTTAAAGTTTTCACAGATTTCTCTGGGCTCTGTAGCAGATAATCAGCGTGGAGGGGTGGGTGGGAGAGAAAATCTTATGCAAGGTCATCATCTACTTGTTTTTAAACAAGGAAGCGAGCTAGTGAACTTGTGATTGATTGTCCTTTATACTGGTCCTGAGAAAAAAGGAAGGTGAGGGAAACGTTATTGAGATTCCATTGATGTGCAGCCAGTTTTGGAACAGATGATGGAAACTCTTCGCATCAAGACTGATTTTTGCTGTCTGAATTTCTCTGTCTGCAAATGATGATCCCCTGATGAACGCACTCATAAAAATGGAAAGAACACTCTATGCTGCAGCCCCGCTCGACAAATCCTCTCACAAATAGACCCTCCAGCTACTCAGAGTCACGTTGCCTGGATTGTTTCAAGGGTCAGTACCCGGGTGAGGAATGTGACATCTTGGACCATTTATGTAACCACCTAATCATGTAACAGGTGAGCAGGGAGCCCATGTACAGTGTAAACAAATCCCTTTGCCATTTTTCCCTGCATTGTCAGGCTAATTCTGATGAAGAAAACATGCAAGGCTGAAGCCAGGCTTCAGGCTTGGAGCCTGCTCGGAGCTTCAAGAGGAAGTGCTTCACTGAGGGAATTTTCCGGTGTGTTTCAGGTGAAGACTAAAGTATTTCCCCCGCCTCCCCTGTCTTATTCGTTAGTTCACTTCTGTGCCATCTCAGCTGGGTGCCGGAGATACTTGTGCTCTAAGGATAGGAGACAGAGTGTTTGACTCTGCAGTATGTGGTTTGGTGCCAGGAACTGTGGTCTGTGTGCAAATCATTATTTGGTCCCCGATCAAGTTACGGTGTCATGGTTTCTTATCTGTGAGCGATGCATTATAGAAGAGGCTGTGTTCATTTGGTGCTTCCTGAAGGAGGAGCTGGGTGTCTTCATTGTCTCCACTACAGACTTCTCCTTACCTGGGAGCCAGTTAAGCACTGGCTGCAGACAGGGGAATGGTGCCGCTGACTGCACTTAGTCCCTGAGTAGTGTGCACAGCAGCTGATAAATCAACAGCTTTTCTCCCCCAATGAGTTTGTGCAAAAGAAGAGCTCCTGCATCTACTTCCCATCATCAAAAAAGAACATTTATAATGGGCACCTCTTAATTGTTCAAGACCATCAATTTACTCAGCTGGTACACAGCATAGATTCTGGCATGTGTTTTGCAGCTTCCTCTCCATTTAAGTGCAGCATACTGTTATACCTAGAAAACTCAACCTGATCTTTAAAAGAGACAGACATTTCTCCAGGTTTACCAGGGCTCTACTGTTAACATCAGTAAAAGTATTTAATAACTAGTTGCACTGTCTTGAGGGAAATATATATGTGTATGGAGAGGCATTGCTTGATGCCAGCTGAATATTTTTTAGCCAAGTTTAGTAAGTTGCTTAATTTTTTTTACGTGTGCTTTCTCTGGCAAGCACACAGTTAAAGGCAGTGTTGTACAGCATGTGTGTGTCTGCAAGTGCGTCCTCATGCTGCCTCCATAAGTCAAGCAAAAACTCATCTTATGCTCTATACACATTTACATCAGAACCATAGCAACTCCCTTAAATTAACACAACTTTGTATTCTGTCCCCATGAGGACCCTGATCTAAAGCCTGCTGAATTCCTGGGGAGTTGGTTTGTCAGCTGAGATAGTCTTTATTATCTAGGACAGAGGCAGGAAAAGGAGAGTATCAGAAGGAAGTAGAAGTGTAGGAGGAGTTTCTCCCAGCTAGTCACATACAGGCAGTACTCCTGGAGGCCACACAAGGCCAAGGCAGAGGGAGAGAGACAGAAATCTTTTGGACCTCTAGGAGATCTGGAGGTGGATCTTCTTTATGTAACACCTACTGAAAATGTCCATGGAAGTACAGAAATCTCAGAAGGAGAGATACTCCACTGAGAATCAGTGACAAATGTAGAGAATTGTGGAAGTTTTCTCTTGTCCAGTCCTGTTTGAAACACCCTGAGTACAGGCCTTCAGCACTCAAGCACTCAAAACATCCAAGCTGTTTGCAGAAACTGTCCATATGTTTTACTGCTAAGCAACTGAGATTTTCTTTTTTGCTTCCTTTAATCTGTGCTAACCTGTCTTTACTGGAAACACAGTGGTGAGAGAGTGGAAACAATTTAACAGGATTTGCAAAGAAGTGAATGATGGTGTACTAAACCTGACTCACAGTAAACCCCCTAAGCCCTATGGAAAGCCTTTGTTACAGCTTTGGGACCTCAGCTTTGGTGTTGAAAAATATGCCCATAATAGCTCAAAAATGAGGCAACCTCTGCCTTACTGAGGATTTTCCGTTGAGAATTCCTGTGCAAGATCTGTCAGTGTCTGATGTGCTTAGCCTACTGTATGAAGGCTGCCTGGATCACTAGTCTCTGTGGTGTGCTTCTCATTTGCTCACTTCTGAACCCAGTCCAGTATCCCTGACGTCCCTCCATTGATTTCAGTTAGCGCTGGATTAAGCCAAGCAGTCGCCTAAGCATATTCATTTCATGGTTGTTTGTGGGTTATGTTTTGGAAGTTATAAGGGTACTGACTGTTATAAATATCTTTATAGTTTGGCCTTATAAAAATGCAGTGCCTTTACCATGTTCTCATGTCTTTATTATTATCAATATCGAGTTTCCCCTTTTAAACACTCCATGGTTTAAAAGTAGAAAAACCTTCCATTACAAAAACATAGCAACCTCCTCCATAGAAGAATATGATTTAATGTCAAGTTGTTAGCTGTGGAGCATTTTGACTTGGTTTGTGAGCATTTACCCTAATCCACTAGCCAATGCCAGTTCCAGCAGGTGGGTCTTAGTTCGCACTACTCCACAGTCAAAGTTTCTTTAAGCTCTGTGAAAAGCTGTGCTAACTAGAACAGTGACTGTACCCATATGTCACTAGCTATCTATGGAGACAAGTTTCGAGAACATGGAGCTAAAAAGGGTTCACATTTTCTTGGCTACTGTATCAAGCAGCTTTATGTCAACATCTTCAGGTTACATCTGGCCTTGACCTTCAGTGTCTGGCTTGGGACTTTCCAGAGTGAGATTCCTTAAATGAACAGTACCAAGAGCTTGGAGCCCAGAGTATGATCTCTTTTGTATGGGCTACCACAGGAGATGCACATACAATTGCACTATGTTTTTGAAGAGCCGGTTCCACAAAGAAGCGTAAGTACCCAGTTAGGTGCCTCGACACTTCCTTTCAAACCCCACCCAGCAGCTGTTTTAGTCAGATATACCTGATTTCTGTATGTGTATGAATCTTCCAGGAAAATCTGGACTAATTTATGCTGCTAGGCACAGACCCAGCTGCTCAGTTTCAGTTGGCTCCAACCTTATAAACCCGACAGGATTCTCAGGCATCTTTCACCTGCAGGACACAATTGTGTAGGCATTCCCCAGGCTAGTGGTCTGGTTCAGACTGTGTGCAAGACAGTGGTTAAGCTTACCTAGGGTGCAGGCTGAACCAGCTTATGGTGCCTCCACTGCCTGATTTAGAGTAAAAATTTGCCTTCTGATTTTCCACTTGCTGGAAACTATTAGGCTGCCTCGTCTTCTGGCCTGCATTGCTTGTTTTGCTGAAGCCCCTCTCCTCTGCATGAAAAACTTAATATTTGTTAAAGGAAATTGCTTTTTTACAGTTGAATATGTAAATTGATCAAGTTACTCTCTCCTTCTTTGGGGGCTCAGTGAATAGTAACAGTGTATATGCTGTTGTGGGCTTGCACAAGAAGTTATTTTCTTCTGAGATGTGTAGAGGCAGTAGGCAAAACAGTCCTAGGTCTAGGAGGAGGTTAAGGGGTGGTTAACCTTGCCCAGTATCACAATCATGGAAGTCCCCCTGTGTGGAACAGGGCAAAACCACATACACACACATGCATGTGAAGTTTGCTGCTTTCTGATAGCCTTCCCCACCTAGGAGACCTTTCTTCCTTTATAGGGAGAGCCACAAAGTTTGAGGGACTGTATATGAGTGTGTAAGAAACAGTTTTTCATCCACCAAATCAGCACTAGTAAGAAACTGTAATTAAGCAACTGTATAGTGTAGCATCCTTCCCTGATGAAGGGACTTGGTTTTCCCCTTCTGAGTAAAACCAGTATGTTGTTGACTGTTTAAATCATGCGTATGCCAATTTCAGCCACTCTTACTCCCTGGAATGAGAGATGCGAGGTAAGACAGAATAGAAGAACAAAGGAAAATAACAGTGATTTATTATGGTGGGTTTGAGTTAGAGGATTCTAACACCCTGTGAAGAGTGTAGAATGAAGTACATGAAATTACTTGGGTTGGTAATAACACAGCAATGCAAGTGGCTCACAGCTTGCATGCTTCCTAAATACAAAGTATATGTCTTATATTCTAATATAAAACTGGTAGCTCTGGTTGGGGGGGGGGGGGGGGAATATGCCTGGCAGGTCCTTAGATCAGTGTCTGTAAAGCATTTTCATCAAAGTCTCACTTTGATCCTTTAAGAACCTTTTCCCTCCTTGCTGCAGTGGAGGTGTGTGGTGATGGCTGGGAAAGTGTGAAGTTGGTATCCCATGGATGAGAATGGCAGCCCTAGTAACTTAGGGGCAGCAGAGTAGTTCTACAGCTCTGTCCTGAATAGACCCTAGCCCAGAAAATAGGTAACTGGCATGGCTGAAAAAGATGACACCTGCCTAGACCACTGCTGCACCTTATCTCTTCAGCAAGTGATTCCTGAAGGATGTAGACAGCGAAGTCCAATTCACGACTGGCTTATTGACACCATCTGCATGTGGTAACAAAAGGCAAAGTAAGTAGGGTGTTGGTTGCTGGCTATGTGAGTTGTTACATACCATCACTCCCAGAAGAAGTAGCCATATTTGATGGGTTAGAAATGGTCACCTGAATGGGGAACTTAGCACTGTTTGGTGCATTGTGATGACTATGCTGACTGGGAAGCTGCCACACTGCTCTGTTAGCTCTGGAGCGACCCGTGGGGCAGCAGAGCCCTGAGGAGCTAGGCACGATGCTCTCAGCAGCAGTACTCTAGGCAAGCACAAAAAAACAGAGCATGGAGCCAGCACTATTAAACTGTGATTCATCTGATCTGCCATATTTAGAGGTATCTCTCTGCCTTCTTCTCATCATAGTATCTTAAAGCTTTGCTGTTGTCATTGCATTTATTTGTGCACAATGCCAGTGCCAATTACTATCCCTGATTTATGGAATGAGAGATGAGATGCGGAGAGACACAGGGCATGTTTCGTATGTCTACGTTACATATGAAACAAAGCACAGTCTTAGTGTTTAACTGAGCTATCCTGGAATCAGGCAAACTGTGTTAGCTGAAGTATGTGCTTGGATTAATTAACAGCCTGGGCACAATGAAAGTTTTGCTTTGAAAATGTGTGTTAGCATCTTTGTGTGGGCTTTTAGGAGTATCATCCCACTCAAAGCTTTCAGAGTGATCTTTAGCCTTGTTCTGCAATGTGGCATGGGAGCATAACCCAAGTGACCTACTCTGCTTACACGGAGAGTGGATGGCCAAGCAGAACTGGACTTCAGCCTCTCAAGTGCCTGGCTAGCACTTTAACCACTGGGCACTCTTTCTGTGAAGACTATTCACAGTGGGACTGTTCATGTGACTTCTAAGAGGGTTTTTCATGGGACTAATCACATCTCAGTCCTGCTGTGGATGCTTACTCCCCAGGACTCCCTAATTTTCTTACAACAATTCCTTTGCCTCTTTCTTTTCACTGTGAAACAGTCTCTGGCATGACTCAGACATCTTTTTGCCTTGCACAGAATTCAAGACACAAATTGCAGCTTGAACAGCTTGTTGGAGCATGGTCCTCTAAACAGAATAATGGGTTTGTTCCTTCAACTGAAGGACTTGCCAGGAATCAGTTAAGGGCCTTTGCCCAGGTGAAGCCTGGAAGACGATACAGGTGTTTCTGCACTGCACTTTCAACCTGAAAGCCCCCTAAGAAACATGCAGTTATAATTATTTTTGCTGGAATTATCTTCAGTTTTATTATCCTGTACCCACACAAGCATTCTTCAGTTTTTAAGATTTCAGACAATTGACTGCTTCACTAGCAAAGCCTCATGATGAATATTCCTTCTTAATTTCTTTTTAATTGGAGTTTTCACACTTCATCAGTGTAACATTTAAAGAAAACATTAGCTCTCTTCCTACTGTCAAGTTGACTGCACATGGTTTTAGGGTATATATTTCTTCTCTGCTTCTCCCTGTCAGAGCTTACGCTATTTTAGGCACGTGCCTGGCTCTGGCATTCAAATCCATGGCTGAGCTTGGTGTGGGGTATGGGGGACTATGTCCATTCTACCAAGCTGATGCTTATAATGAGGCAGATGTCACCTTATCCTTTCTCATCCCCTATCAATCTCAATTTCTGACAGAGTTTTTTTCATTGTCCATGCAGAAGTCAGGAAAGTACAGTATCTCATTACAGGTGAGGAGTGAAGAACACTGGGGATTTGTCTGCATTGTACACTGCACGGAGTAGCACCTAGCAACACCCAAACAAATGCTAAGCAAACTAACTGGGATACAGAAATATATCTAATCATGGCAGAATGGGCCATGGTGGGCTAATTTGCCTTCCTCCTCAGAAGAATGTTAAACAGCATTAGTCTTTGTATCAGGAAGAAGCAGTTCTCAGCAGAAAGGAAGACACAATAGTAGAAAATAGTCTGTTGTCTGATGACAGCTATGTCTGAAGCACTAGCCATTTTTCATAGTTTTTAATTAACTCAACAGGAGAAGCATGATAAAATACTTAATACCAAGCTCTGGCCAACTGGAATTAGACTGCTCTAGCAAGTTCATTTCAAGATGTTCCAGTGTGTTAGCACCACACTGCAGCCTGCTTTCTGTTACATCTGAGACCCTTGGTGACAAATGGAGACAAAGGAAACTTCAGAACCAGTATGGAAATGGAGGCATGTCTTCGATGGCCCATCCTTTTTACTCAGTGTGTTTGGCTCTGAAAGCATTTATATCTTGATTTTCTTTAGTTCTGCTCATCACACACTGCATCATTACCCTCTTTGCTTATTTGGCATGGTCCTTCAAGCAAGAGACCGAAGGCTGAGTCAATTTTTTAATAGAGCAGGCAGGGGAATAACATATATTAGTCACTTGCTCTTTCTTTCTTTTTGCTTGATCAAAAAAGTTAATTCATTGCTGCTGTAAACTTTCAGCTCATAAAGATGTAACAACAGCTCATTATCTTTGCAGGTATTCATACAGCACATTATGGAAATATGTTATTAGCTTTACTGAGTATGTATATAGAATTTGAGTGTTGTGGTACAAGTGAATGCATCTGACTGCAGAACCAGAGTTGTTTAAATCTAACTCAAGTAATGAGATCAACAGGCACAAAAAACGGAGAGCAAGTGCACACATATATTGTTTAACTAATTTGATATCCTTCTATAATAAGGTCACCTGCATAGTGGATGAAGGGAAGGTGGTGGATGTGGATGTAGTGGCAGTACTGGTTGACAGCAGGCTCAGTGTGAGTCAGCAGGGTGCCCTGGCAGCCAAGAGGGCAAACTGCATCCTGGGGTGCATTAGAGCATAACCAGCCAGTCAAAAGAGATGATTATCCCTCTGTATTCAGCGTTGGTGCGGTTTCTCCTTGAATACTGTATGCAGTTCTTGGCCTCACAATTTAAGAAGGATGTGAAGTTACTTGAATGTGTCCAGGGGAGGGCAACAAAGCCGGTGAAAGGCCTGGAAAGAATGTCCGATGAGGAGCAGCTAAGGACTTTGGGCTTGTCTAGTTTGAAGAAAAGGAGGCTGAGCGGCAACCTCGTTGCTCTCTACAGCTTCCTGAGGAGGGAAAGTGGAGAGGGAGGTGCTGAGCTCTTCTCCCTGGTATCCAGTGATAGGACACGTGGGAATGGTTCAAAGCTGCACCAGGGGAGGTTTAGACTGGACATGAGGAAAGATTTCTTTACTAAAAGGGTGGTCAGACACTGAAACAGGCTTCCTAGAGAGGTGGTCGATGCCACAAGCCTGTCAGCGTTTGAGGCATTTGGACAATGCCCTTAACAACATGCTTTAACTTTTGGTCAGCCCTGCCTGAAGTGGTCAGGCAGTTGAACTAGATGATCGTTTTATGTCCCTTCCAACTGAAATAGTCTAGTCTAGTCTACTCTACTGTATTCTATTCTACTCTCCATCCCTGAATAGATTCAGCTAAGTCTGAGAAATCTCTGCCAACCTATTAAGCTGATCACTGGGTGTAGATGGCTGCTAGTATAAGGAAGATACGATAAAAGTAGAGACAATCCAAATGTCAATTTAGAGAAGGACTCTTGGTATTAGAGAAAGGTTTGTTCAAAGGCACTAGAATAGTGGTTCCTAATGTGTTAAGGTTGTTTTTCAACAACACGTGGAGGTCCCACTGGATTGTGTTTAAATATCTGAAATTCCGTATGGTGTCAATGATTTCACTGTGGATGTTAATGATTTTTGTTGTTTAGTCATTACAATTGTTACTATGGTGTGAGGGGAAAGAGGGTGAAACAGGCATCTCAAGGGGCTTGACAGGAGCCAGGTCAAACTAATTATGTTGTGGAGTGGCTCATGGCATGCAGCACTGTTTGGGCAGAGTACAGAGGCTGAATGGAGACAGTGGTGTCCACCCCTGGACATAGCTGTGGCATCTGTTAGATTTCAGTGGAAGGCAAAACTGCTTAATTTTGGATGACTTGTGTAATTATGGCAGTGTTTTTGCTGATGAATATATCGATTTCCAAGTAAAAGCTTCTTCACTTTAGTAAGGGTCTGAACCCAAGCAAGTCTCTTAAGTAACTTTGAACTTTTAAGTAGCTTGAGCAATGTGTTTATGTTAGCTGAAGCAAAACCTTGTATGCAGCCTCACACAACCATGGGAAGCTAGAAGTTCAGTTCTGGGGCCAGATGTTGTGCCAAAGGCCCATTTTCTTTTGTTTGTTGAGAATTTACTTGCTTTTGGTTTCTTTTTGCCTTTTTCTTCATCTGTGATTACACCTCCTCCTTCTACTCACACTTCATTGTTAGCTTATTCCTTCTGTTCTCATCTCTCTGTTTTCTTTGGTCAAGGGTTAAGAGCTGCCAACACAGATTAAAAGAATTATATCAACATTATCAATTGGTTCTGCTTCACTTGGCAAGTCCTCTGCTTTTCAAGGAAGGTATTTGATATACTGTGCTGGCTTTTTTCTTTGCAAAGTTATTTGGGGAGCTTTCTCCAAATTCTTGAAATTTTGCTGGTATTAAATTATCCTAGTCATCTCATCTCCTAAGATAGAGGAGCATGCATTTATTTTAAGAAATTACATAATGGCATATCCTTCAGGTGGCTTCATGTCTCTCTTTCAATGTTTTCACTTCAGTTCTTGTCATTCAGCTTGCTCTCAGATAGAACCATCTCTTGTGCACTTCTGTTGTCTTCTGTGTGCTCCACAACTTGGGCTGATCTTTTTGGGACCAGGTTCTGCAGTGTGGTGACTTGTCTGGGTCAGGCAAGGCCTGGAGAATTTGATCCTGCATGTAAACTAAAGCTCACATCCTGCAAAAATAGAGCTGTGCCTTTTTTTTTTTACATAGTGGGATTTATCCCATTGACATGGCTTTAATGCTAAACTCAGACTTGTAAATATGGGGTATAACAGAGCACAAGGGAAAAGCTCTCATTGAAGTCAGTGAGATAATGGCTGTTGTGAAGCTGAAATACAGGTAGGAAATTGAGGATTTATTCCTATAGCAAAACTTCTCTTTATTATTTTTAAATAATTTGAAGATAACCTGAGGCAGAATGTGTCCTGGTCTTCATGAGATTAACTGAGTTAGATTTTTATGTCTGAGAAAGTACAAACAGAATATGCAGTGCCTCGTCCGTTCCCGTGTACCTTGGCACACTCTTCAATTGATTCCCTCTAACTCAAGGTCCAGTTTTTTCAGTCTTCCTTGTAGAGATGCACCAGCTAAGCTAAGATCCTGAAAAGTATTTAGATGCCTGACTCTTGCTTAAGACTGAACTCCATTGATTTTGGCTAAAATTCACGAGCAGGCCCACTGCTTTCAGTGGCTAAGACTGAAATCAATGCTGTTCAGGCATGGAGCTCAGAAAGGCAGAGCCAAGCCTGCTGGCTCTGACCCACAGGCACTTGTGCATGTCTTTCATTTTCAGCATGTGGGCAGCCCTGCTGCCTTTTCTAAACTTCTTGATGCATAGGTCCAGATTACTATGCAGAGCATCAGCTACACACATATCAGTACCCTGAAACAGTGAGGAACAGGGTAGCGGTCTTCTGTGTAACCACTGTGTCTTGAAAAGTAAATCTAGGCACAAGCAATGTTTTATGTTTGATAATGTGTTATTAGCAGAACTCCTGCCTACAGTTCATAGCAACAACTCTGGCACAAAGTGCCCCTACCAGGGATGTTCGTACTCTCTGCTTGCAAACAGTACTGTGGCTTTAAAGATGCAGGTCAGTACAGTAACATGTTGCTGGTGCGATAAACATGGGCTTGAAATAAAGTTTAAAACCAGAAAAGGATTCAATGGCTGTGAGTCACGGGTCAAGTCTAAGTAAGTTTTCCTAAGAGCCAACTGGTCTTCTGCCAGGTCTTCTGCTTCATCCACAGACTGGTTTCCCTTCAGCTGTGTTGGCATCTCTCTGCTTAGGTGATGCCATGACTCTCTGCCAGATTTATCTCATATTACAAAATCCCGAACACAGGACTGGAAAAGGTTGAAAGGTCTCTCTTGATTTTACAGGAAGTATGCCTTATTTCAACATGGCTATGGGCTTGCTATTTCTTTTTTTTATCAGTGCTGTGTTGCTCTGTCTGATGCATTTATCATTAGTCTCATAGTATTTGATGTCCTGTAAAACTAATCCCAGCTCTCATTGTCAAGTGATTAAACAAGAATCTCAGCTTTCAGCTAAAAACCACATTTCTAGGCTCAGTGTTGTTGAGAAGTAATTGAAAAATACTGTTTGAAGAACTTGAAAAATACTGAAAGTGAAAAATGTTGAAAAATGTTGGAAGTGCTTACATACTCTGCAAACTGAGAAATCAGAATATATGAAAGAAATAGAGCTCTCTTTTTTCCTACAGAAGTCCCATGGTTTTTAAGTTAATCTTGAGATTTGGCAGGAAGAGCAGTCAGGTCCTCCTCTTTGACTGTTTGGGGTTCATAGAATCGTCTGTGTTTTCCCCAATTACTTATGCAGTTCTCTTACTCAAACCTCTCTTTAAGAGAAGTGGATCAAATGGAGGA
Source organism: Buteo buteo (assembly GCF_964188355.1). Classification (NCBI taxonomy): domain Eukaryota; kingdom Metazoa; phylum Chordata; class Aves; order Accipitriformes; family Accipitridae; genus Buteo; species Buteo buteo. The sequence goes on from NC_134178.1 coordinate 40,132,871, forward strand.
TGTGGGTTTGGCTTAGCACCAGACTTCACCGAGTGTCAGGTTAAATAAGGAGACCCACAAAGGAGTCAGTGTTGGTATTTCTCTTCCCCAGCCAGCCCACCCCACTTTCTCTTCTTCACCTTTTTTATTTAGAGTTAGAAAAGCTCAAAAGGTTCTCCTTGTTTTTTGAAGTTTGCTGCATTTCCCTTTCTGAATGCAAAGATTACCCTGGCCTAGTTTATCTCAAAAAATCACTGTCAGTGCTGACAGTATGCCATCTGCAGCCCTTGTAGCATGACTGGGGCAATGTTCAGCATTTTTGAAAGAGTGCTTTTCTCTCAGGTGTTTGAATTTGTTATTTATTAAATAAATAAGACTTTATTTCCTGATGTTTGATTTATTAAAAAATAATGTTTTATTTAAAATGTTAGGCCTAAATGGGACTTGAGTAATGCATAGGCTCTGTGTTGGCTCTCAGATCAGAGGTGACTTTTATTCCATATAGCATAAATGTAGGTGGGGTGCTTCTGTGCCACGAAACACATGAGAATGAAGAAGTGCTGTGGACTCCCCGTACCAGGGCATCTGCACTCTGTTGCACTTTGTCTGAACAGGCACAACTCTGTTCATTTCCCTGCAATGGCATCTGGTTTGGGTTAGCACTAGTGAAAGGTGGTTCAGGTTTGGTAAGGTATCCTAAGCAGGTTGAAACGCTCTCTTTTCCAGAATGGCTTTAGGAAAGTCAAAGCAGGCTTGATCAGGTTTTGAAGCCAGCAAACTTTTGCAAGGCAAGCTTGTCATCACCTTGCTCTGTGCTGAGGAATTTGGGCTGGAACCTTATCAGCTTTGGAGCAATGTCTTCCCACATGAAAAGATTACCTAAACATTAGAAGTGAATGCTGCAACTTAGATAAAAACTAAGTTCAGTTCCTAGCTTTGCTAACCAGCTGTCCTAGGACTTCACAGGAACCACTCTTTCTCTGCCTCAGTTCTGCTTTTTGTTTTTTTTTTTTGGTCCACATCCCATTTCTGCCTTCCCCCAAGATACATTCTGTTTCACACCCACGCCTTTCCTCATCTGAGAATTACTTAACTTTCTGAAGAGGAGTCCTGTGAAATGTATCCTACACAGATACACTGCTAGGGTGGAGCTGGGAATAGAGCATGGGTGGAAGTGATTGGGACAGGGATGAGGGAGAAAGGTGGCATATGGGACAGTATGACACTGAGCTCCAGTGGACAATAGAGCGTAACTGCTTCTTTCTGTGGTGCTGTGGATCTGTATCAGCTTAAGCTGATCTTGCACTGTCCCCTCAGAGGCCTCCATGAGTCCATGGTGTGCGCACAGAATTGAGAGCAGCCTAAGTAGTCAAGACAAAATTGTGTGGGAGATAGGTGTCCATCTAGAGCAGGTGTTCCCCTAATTATAGTGCCTTCTCTTCTGGTGCTTTCCTGTTTGGAACTCCCTTGGCTTCCTTTGCCTGTCTACCAGTGTCAGCTAACAAGCTTCTCCAGCTTCCCTAGGCCTCTTGATTTCTCTTTGCCACTGTTACTTACGTGTCACAGCAACTGGCTCTCACAGAAACTCCCTAATCACCATCATGGTGTCTGAGAATGACAGAGGCTTTCTTTGTGTGTGAGTTAGTAAGCTGGTGTGAGTAAAATCAAGAAAGAACAAGGCTACAGTAATGCAAAACCTATTATTCTTTTATTGGACAAGTGTAGTTTCAATGCTCACGCTTGAGGGTATGCTAGTAAATATGTTAAAAATGCTTGGACCATGGAAACTGACTGACTGACACCACTGTTTCCTGTGAAGCTTTATAACCTTAAATTGGTACATGGGGTCAACGTGGCCCTTGAGCCAGCATTGCCAGAGCCACTGCTAGGTTTGCCATTGACTTCATCAGCTAAGAAACTAAGCCCTAAATTCTGGTTTGTTCAAGAGTAAAAATCCTACCTCATGTCTTCCTGGAAGAGATCAATAGTCTTTCTTGTTGCATTACAGCTGCACAAGTGCTGTGCAGTCTTGAAACATGGTCAGCTTATCCTTTACAGGGAATGAGATCTGCAAGTTGGAGGAACTGAGGTCACCTAAGTCATTAGCTTTATTTGTCTGTTCTAAGCCAAGAATATACTACTGAGGGCAGATGGATGTTTTACGGGCACCCGTAGTGGAAACCCAATCCACCTTAAAAGTAGACTCCCGACAAGTGCTGTATACATATTTACTGAGAATGCGAGTGGCCTGACCTACTCCTGGGTTTGCCCAGAGTAGAGCTCCTGGCTAGTTATGCCATTAGAGAATTTAAGACAATATAAAAGAGACTCTCACTAAATCTGGGTTAGGCTTCTGTTTTTGATGGATCTGCTCTCAATCAGGTATTGACATCTTCCAGTGTTGTAAATACCTGGAATTCCCCTGTGCAGGCAGACCTTTGTTGCAGTAGAGTTAAGCTGAGGGCTGTAACAGGTAACGCCAGATGCAGTACACCAGAGACCTCCTGATGCTCCTTTCAGCACACTTCTAGCTACTAAATGCTGAGAAGCTGGTAGGGATCGCTGCATTGGTTCCAAGTACAAAGTAGAAGACAGGAAAGTCTAGTGGATCTTGAAAAGCTTATAGTATGTTTCCACCTCATTTGGAGTGACTGTGCTGGGAAGCAATTTATAAAAAGTTTCTATGTGAAAGGAAGTTGTATGTGTTCAGAATGGCTATATGTATATATAAAAAAGGTAACTGTGCATATGCCATAGACTTGTGTATCATAAACGTGTATGTCAGAAGCAATTTTATTTGGGGGATACAACTGCCAGTGCAGCTTGAAGGAATCTTCCAAAATTACTGTTGCAAGCACGTGGGCTGGCAATTTATTTATTAGCTCCAGAGGGAAATAATTGTATCTTCAGCAGACAGCTGATGAGTCTTGGTACTTTTTTTTGTGAGCCTAAATTGCCTTTCTCCTGTAATCACTGACCTTCATCCCACCCTGTCTGTCCCCAAGCTTTCCAAGTGGGGTACACTCAATCTTTTTAAACATTTTGAAATGGGCAGTCATACTCTGTCATCCTGCAGACAATGAATTTCCACTGACGATCCCTGCATGAAAGGGAGACAAGAGAGAGATATTAGTGAGCCAGAACTGCAGAAGATAAGACTATACAAGTAAGAATAATGTTACACCGGGTATCGTGGCAACAAAAACTTCTGTCTGCCATTAGCTCACTGTCTTCTGAGTGCTTTGTGTTTTTATGGGCTGGAATGATATTAAATATGTCTGATAGTTATAATTCCTTCATACTTCCTTACAAGGTAAAAAAAATCAGCTCTCTGAATAATTAGGTCTCTGAGTATCCTTCAGAAGATGATGCCTCTTGATGGTGATCAATCCTAAACTGACTTTAAATCAGTGACTGAGATGAAAAGGATGGTTCTGTCAAAAGTTATTGTCATGTATTGCTCAGGAATGTGTACAAAGTAAAATAAGTAGGTGATTTTCAAGCCATTTCTAAGTGGGGAGTTATCCACACAGCAAAATTCACTCTTGTTTTTTTCTTTCCACTACTAGGTCTTCTAGCTAGTGTCCTTTATTAAAGATGTGAAGGAATCAATAGTGAGAGAAATTAAATTCACTTCTCATCCTTGATTTCCACAAGTCACGTGTGAGGCAGAGTAATGTTTATGAGTGTGAGGAGAGTTTATGCTCTTCCTGGTTTGTGAGTAATTGGATATCTGTATTCTCTCTGAGGAGAGTGATACGATACCTGCTAACAATTGTTAGTAGGAAGTGTGACTGGAGCAGCAGGATTCAACAGTGGAAGCCAGTGATTTAGTGTCCAATAGCTGCAACAGGCTGCAGATTTCCACCTTAGCTTATTGTGTGTTAAATTTTCCCCTGACAAAAAGGCATGAGTTCAGAGGATCAAATACTGTCCTGCTGTGGAGCAAATGTTCAATTTAGACTGCTTGGTACTGGCTAACAGGAGTTTAGATCTAGAGTACAGCCCTTGCAGATGGCAGCTGTCATTTAAATTGGTAATGGGTAGTACTCCAAGAGGTTTCTGAAAGTTTGGATTCTGCTAATAGTTATCTCCTAAACCTGAGGCACAAGACAGGTAATGCTGCTGGAGTGGTTCAATAGGAGCTTGCTTTACAAGACCCCTGCACAGTCCTGGTTTTCTGGTGGCCAGCTCCAAACAGGGAGGAAACTGGTGCAGAACTTGCTGTTTCTCAGGGATGTGCTGAGAACACCTGAGCCCAGATTTTGCTATTAACTGCTCTTACATGGTTTCATTGACTGGGTGACTCTATCTTGGAATAAGATTAATTTAACTCTTAAGGTCTGTGTAGGTATAAAGCATCTCATTTCAGCTTTCATTAACTGAGTTTTTTTTATTGGAAATTTACTACGCTACTTCACCAGTTTGTGCTGAGTGTAATTTGGAACTGGGTCTCTCATACTCATTAGCAAGTCTGCATTTACTTATGTAGTGTTTATTTTTGGTTTTCTTTAGGCCTTTCCTAAATGGTTTTTAACTGTAATTTCCTCATAAAACTGTTGCCAAAGGTTAATGAAATGCAAGATTCATTTTTAGGTTTATTTTAGGAAGTCCTCATTTGGACTATGTGCATGCTTTTCAAAGAAAGTTATTACTCTTTTGGTCCCTAAGCTACCCAGAGAGACAAAGAAAAAGATGACTCGTATGTGGATTAACAGGATTATATGGGTCAAAATTAACGTCTGCCTAACTAGCACCTGTTGTCAGAGAGACTTTTAGCTCAAAAGCTGAGGTCAAGCCATTTTTCTAAAATGGGATATTGTAAAGTTAAAAGTCAAGTTCTTTAAAATAAATGTATTTTAGTTACCTGAATTAATAACATGCTTTAAGATATTAGAATGGAATTATTTCTGAAGCTGTAATTTAAACTTGAACTTGCAGACACTTTAGCATATATACACATGGTTGATGGCCAATTAGTGTGCATTTAGTGTCTTAATTTATCTTTTTTTGCATTACTTGCATTTGAAGTTAAGCATATACGTGCAGCTGTTTAGGAGGTGGGCAATTACTTTGTACCACTGGTGCTATGTGTTTAATTCAATAGTTATCAGCCTGTTTCAGTTGGTAGATCCCTTACAAGTTTTTCAGTGGGAGTGCATATTCCAGCAGGAATTGCCCTATGTGGAATACTCTAGTATATATATTATTGCCTTTGCAGATCCTTAACACCAGTTTATAAGTCTCCCCCAAATTGCTAACTTCATGCATTTCCTTGGCTTGGGGAGTCAATATTGAATTGTCACTTTTACTCTCCAGCTGTCATGTACTGTGAGATTTTAATTTTTGATGCTGTAGGGAACATATCTTTTATCTCCAGATATTGCCGAATAATCTGTTTCCAATTCAGTTAAAAAATTCTATGAATTCCTATTCATATTGAGTTTGACAAAATCCTCTTTCTTTGGTCATATGAAACTTATTAGGGACCTAAAATACCCTATAATTTAGCTCAGCTGAGTTCAGTAGATACCCAGCTTGTCCAGGCATTTCAAATGTACTTATTGCTGGGGTATCTGGGTGTTGATCTATCTTTCAGTGATGATATCTGAGCAGTTAAGAAATTACTGGCTATTCAGATCACCCAAATAAATGGAGCAGAGGGCGGTTGTGTAAAAGAAATGAGCTTATGATAGTCTGCATGTGCTATTTTTATACTTCGCAGCAAAGGGCAAGCTGTGGCACCTACCAAGCACATCTGGTAATCCCCACCTCCCTGTCCAAGCTACTTGCTGCAGGTTGGGCTGTGAGTTCCCCAGTGGTGCTCTCTGGACTCCAGAGACCAACCCAGCCAGACCACAGCCCTGTAACAAGGCTCCACAAGGGAGCCATGCCATCATCACTTAGCATGTTTCAGAGCTCAGGCTGAAGCTACTTTGAAGCCTCTTTTTTTTTTTTTTTTTTTTTTTTAAATTTTGGAAGCTATTTTGCCAAGGGTTTACAATGTGCATGTCTAGGTGGGCAGTTTCAGTTGTTTACAACCAGCTTCACATACCCCATGCCCTTCTCTGAAACTTGACTGTATCAGTCTGTCTAACAAAAGATACTGCCTTTCTCTGCAAATGTTCCCTTACTTATGTCCACAGGTCATCCTGTCTGCGTCAGCATTACCACCACACTCCCAAGTGTGCTTCCAGAGATACTTCAGGCCTCTGCTAATTCTTTCCAGCTGCTTTTGTCTTGCTTTGTAGAAAATTGTTTTCTCTTTTTGACCCATTTAAAATGGGACTGAAAAATGTAAATATTAACCACTTCTAAAGTCTGTTTTCCACACATGAGCACTTAAAACCTCTGATGATGAACAGCAGCTCCTTCATTCATTCCCGATACACAGGCATGGAAACTCACAGAGAGTGATTACAGAAGAGGAGGTGGGGATACCACCTTTCTAAACTTTCTATAGCTCTTGCTAGAGGCATCACGTGCTCTCTCAAATATCTGTGTATCAGCAGTGACCTCAGTGATGCAATGTCTTAAGGAGTAGGAAGGGAGGATATAATTTCTGCAAGTTTATTCAGAAAGTCTAAAAGTACCTGTTTGAAGTGATTAGGAAAGCTTAAACTAAAATACCTTCAGAGGCTTTTTTTGTGCCTCTCATTAGCTCGAGAACATTGCCTGTCATGGGCTAAATAATATGGACACAAGTTTAATGTGCATGAAAATGAAAAGTAGTCTCAAAATCTACAGCATGTTTACACAGACAAGCTGCATGTGTGCATGCTCCTGGCAGGCCGAGACTTGGAATAGCTTTTTCTGCTCCTATTCTGCCTCAGCCAGCTGCAAAGAACCATTTAGAATGACAAACTTTGCCGATTGTTGTGAGTATACCACTCCAGGAGAGTTATGGTGTGAATCTGAATTATGAACTGGTGTAGCAGGAATTTTTTTCACTTCATACACCAGGCAACACAAGTTGGTTTTAGTCATTCTGGAAGCTGGGGACCAGAAAGTTCATTGGCACAGAAAAGTTTCCTAGATTGCAATTTATAAAATGTTTTCTCTATAGTTTTCGCCGGCTGCTGTTGCAGGTTCATCTCTGCCGTCACAGTAGTGGTAGGGCAAATGTGTTGTTGGTGGCTTCTTCCCTTTCCAGGTACTGTGGTCCCATAACCTGTGAGGACCTGTGCTCGTGATGTACATCCCCGTGATGCTGCTTCTGCTCCTGGCCAGTCGCCCCACTGCCACCCTGTTCTGAAGGCTGTGTTAAGCCTTCATCAGTCACAGACAGAAATCTGCTCAGAGGCATTGGTTACCTCAGCTGCTCTGTTTTCCAAGCTCACCTTTGTGATTCCTGACTTTACCCTGGTCCACATCTGATAGAGGCTTGAATCCAGCTGCAGGGGAGCACACTGTCTGCACTATCTCCCCTACTCTCTGCCACAGCCATGAGGAACAGGGATTAAGAATATCACTGGGAATATTTAAGAGAAAAAAAAACTACAACAGAGATTCCCTTGCAACATTGTAAATTCTTTATCTAAAGGGATAAATAGATACCTTTGAGTCAATTAGCGTGGAAGTTACTCTTCCACTTGTAGGAAAAATTTGCAGGCATGGCTTCCATTTGGTAATAATCAGGCTAATGAATTTTAGCCAGAAAATTAAGGTTATGGACCTGCAGCAGTCTGACAATGTGTTATCATTTCTGGAAAAGCCTCCTTATTTTAGGCAATCTTTTGGCTGAGGGATCCCTAGTGTACTTGGGCAAACTAAGAGCATCACAGTGGCAAAAGCACCTTGGCTCCTTTGAGTGTTGTTAGAGACAGCTTGAAATGTTGGTGTGTTTAATTTCCCACTTCTCTCTTCTCTCCCTGCTTCTCCTGTAGCCAGTCTGGGCAGCAGTGGGCCAGTGCAGTGCACCTTGCCTTGCTGTCTGTGCTGTGTTTGATAACAAATGCTTTAATATACTGGACTGAGGTGTCTGATAAAAAACATCAGCAAAGAAATAGCTCACAGTTAATGTATTAGAGGTCAGCTTGAGAGGAAAGAATCAAGATCCCTCTCCCACAATCAGGTTTCAGTGACTGCTCACAGACTCCTTAAACCTGCTCTGTTAGGATCTCTGTAGTCCCAGGCAGACAGCACTGTGGGGTTTATGTTAAGTCCAAATTGTAAAACTTTGCAGTTCTGCATAGTAAGGAGGGAGAGATGCTTCTTTTTAACTGAGCAGAGCAATTATGAATCCATTTGCATGACTACAACTTCACTAGCCATAGGGCCTCACTCAAGAGGATTACCAAATGTCACGTAATGACCAGGACTCATCAAGAAAAAGTAGTTAACTCATTTTCTGGAAAGGGATCGATGTGCACTGCATTGCCTTAATTCCCAGTGTGGCCTCAAATCTGTTAGAATTGTGTTGCAATGGATTGGGCAGTTTACAGCATTCACATTGCGGTTTGTATGGTCTTATCTTTGCATGCAGGCAGATTCCTTGCTTCTCTGCAAAGAAAAGTGGGCGAAAATAAGTTCTTCATCCCCTGAAAAATCAGGGTGTTCAGGCTGAGTTTTTACTGAGTTAAATGAAAGATGCTCGAACTAGAGGTAGGCGAGAAACAATACTGAAGATCTGTTACACTTTACAGAGTGCAGATTTAGCCAAGCCTACCATCGCTATGTTTTTCACTACTAAGATGGACATAGCAAATGATCCCCTTGTGCATGAAGATGCCCTGTTCCTGATACACCACCCTGGACAATTAGCCACATGCACTGTGAACTTTGGTCCTCAGAAGTACTAGTCTGATGCTGAGTACCACAGCAGGCGATGTGTAGCCACGCACTGTTTAGAAAAGGAAGACTTTTTTTTTTTTATTATTATTTCTAATGAAACAGATGAAAAGCAAACCTGTTCACAGCAGAGAAAGTTGTGGTTGCCCCACGGATGTAATAGTCATAAGTGTACATCATCATGTCCATATCTTCTCCATAGTGTCCTGGATATTCTGTTGTTAACCTTTACGTTAGGGAAAAAGAAGATAATATTATTTACCATCTTATAGAAAAGTCCAGTTGACTGAATGCAACTCAAATAGTAGTTTTTTCCTGCTTCTTTAAAAGTTCTTGTTTCTTAACAGCACCACAAGATGCAGTCTCACCTATGAGACTGCCTTTCTTTTCTACACAACTAATCCATGTAGCTATTTGCATAAATTTCAGTAAGTTTAGAACTGTTAAGAGCAAGTTGGAGTATTATATGTATCTACATCTGCAACTCTGGGATAAAAGCAGCCTGAACAAGAACGTAAAGCTTGTCTACTACTTAAGTCTTTATTGCAGGGATTTGCTCCGGCCTCTTGTGAGTCTGTTTAGTTTGCTGCTGTAGAGTGCTGTAAATGTTGCCAAGTCAAATAACTAGAAGCATTTATCCATTTATGAAGTATATTAAATGAATGTAGTGTAGCAATTAATCCATTCCTCTTTGTTGTTGCCACTTTCTGACTAGTATATAATGTAAAAATATGGGCCTGGACAATATTTGTGCAGTGTATTTTATCTAAAAAGCTCAAAGTGCTTCTGCACTTATTAATCAAATTACCGTTACTGCTTCCCTGGGAAATAGGCAAGTAATACTGTACTTGGTTTTACAGATAATAAACAGATGCAGGAAGGGGCTGGGACCTTCACCAGTACTTTATGTCAACATTATGTTAGAGGTCAGGAATGGAAATCTGGCACTCAGTCTTTCCTTGTATTACACCATTTTATGTGAGAGCTGCCAGTGGAGTTGTGTCAGCTTCACTCTGAAGCAGCACAAGGAAGAATCAGGTTCCCTGTAAGGGAGATGCTGTCCCTGTGGAAATGAAAGGCTCAACTCCTATTGAGACTAACAGGGTTAAGATGTCTTTATGCAAATCCTGACAACCATTTTTCTGACTTAATTCAGCCCAGCAGCAGTACTTGAATGATCCCTGAAGGTGATCCTAGCACATCCCAGTCAAGCATCATGTGCATGTTTACGTTTTATTAAATTGGTGGGGGTTGAGCACAAGCTTAAATATTTTACTCACTAGGAATATAATTATTCAGATGGTTTTAAGTTTTTAAAATGAGATGCTTTGGGGGTATTTGGACCCTAAACGAGTAACTGTTGGAGTACTCAGAAACTGAAGGTTTACCTGAAAACTGAGGGACTCTGGAATATTAGGCTGCTTTCTCTTAGAGCCACTTGCTGTAACAAAAAAATCCTCTGAAATTGCTACCACTTTCTGTATATTTTAAATGTATTTTTGATCACTTTATTTACCCTATTCTTATGCTGTTTACAACTTCTTTGTAAAGCAGATGTGACTTAATTCCAGGTCATTTTCAGCTTTTGAAAATGAAAGAAAAACATCATTCAGTTGGAACATCATTCTTAACAAATCATTATTGCTTGACAAATGAAAAAGGGAACTAAGTGTGAAACTCAAGCATGACCTTATAAGATCCCTAAGTCTCAACAGTCAACTTCTTTGAACATCTCTCATTCTCATGCCTCTTGTCCTTTGGCCATGGCAATCACCAAACAGATTATGAGTTGTAGTACAAGAACACCCGTCCCCAAGGGTGTTTGGGAAACAGAAGATCAGGCCTGGTCACAGCATCTGTTGTCACAGCTCTGACAAAGGACCCATGGATTTGCAGAGCCCTCGCAGTGATAAGAAATGAACAGCAGTATTTCACAGGTCATGCAGACAGATGCTGCGGACTAGGAGAAATAGAATAAATCATATACACCGGCAATGGTTAGGATGGAAAATAGAGTCATCAGTATGCTCTGCAAGTGGGAAAGTTAGAGCTACAGTTTTCAGTCCAGCGCCCATGAAAAGTCCAAAATGAGACCACTATGGACTTTAAGGGAACTGGCTCTGAGCCAGACAAAGAAAATAAATATAAATATTACAAAAAGCTGTTTCTCATGGCTTCTTACCAGTTAGCTGGTGGTTTTTCTTAAACTAAAGATCATCACCTGAATGTGTTTCTGTCAAACCATGGCAAACCTAAGTTATTTGTTATTTTGATTGAAGGCTGATGTTATCATTTTTGCTTTCAGGACATCTCTCCTTGTGCTCCCAAATATATATTTATTTGTCAGTGTCAGACAGTTTACAGTTTTGATTTGAATACTTTTTTACTTGGACAACCCATGACTTGAATCTGTAACACACCTTTATGGCCCCATACAAGAACCTTAACCTGAGCATAAGCTGGTCCCTTGGTATAGCCAACTTGCTGAAAGCCCTCCAGTTCACAAAAAGCTACTTTCGAGGCCCTGCACTCCATGCCCAGAGCTGTAATGAGAGCTAGACTATACTTCACAAAGCCTGACCTCTGCTACCTGGTCTGTATTTTATCCATTTTCTTTACACAGAAATCAAGCCCTTGAGGGGAACTTTTTTGCATGCATGAGTCTCCTATCCGTGAAGCCATGGATCTGAATCTGGAAGCTTAGGAGTATTTCTGGATCCATAGCCAGAGGCCAAAAGGAACTGGGGCTACATCTATGCTAGTAAATTAAACACCACCAGAGAATGTTTCTGGGCACTATAACTTGATTGCCTTGACATGTAAATTATTAGAACAATCCCTGGGACAGTTTTAGTCCAGATGAACTAGCACAGTCTCAGCAGATACCTCAAAGACACAGTTCACAAGTTAGCACATGGTAGGTACCATTCCCAACAGGGAGAAGGTGGACACTCTGTTTTGGAGGGTAAGAAAGTTTAATGGTGTGGCTGCTCCCTCTGCCAGGGGAGAGTCCCCATATTTAGTTTACTAATTTGGAGCCTGAGCGTCTGACAGCATGTCTTCGAAGATTCCTGGGTCATAGCAGGTTTTTAAAATGTGTTGTGAAGACCAGCTATGCACCAGGATTTCATTTTGCATTCCCCCATCAACTCCAGGTTTTGGGGCTTTTTTTGGCTATTATTATGAGAAAACACTAAGATGTGTGTTTATATATGTTCCACCAAATGAGTTTCATAACATCTGTTTGGCATTCAGCAAGGAAAATGTTCTGTAATCTTGACTAGCACTATGTGCTAGGCAGATGAGACTGTGCAAGAGACAAGGTTAAAAAGCTGCTCTCAGCTCTACTCAGAGACAGAACTGAGAGTCATTTCTTCGAACTTGTTTCATGAGCCTTTCAGTTGGAAAGTAAATCTGATGTCAAGCTCCTGAATTACTGTGAAGGGTCTTACAGACCTTTTGCAGAAGCAGGCTGTGTTATTCTGAAGTGAATAGATGCAGTAGGGAGCCTTCATTTAACTTCCCTCTCTTTTCTTTCTGCCTGATGTCATCTCCTCCTTCCTCTCTGCTAACTTCTCTACATTACCATTCAGCCTTTTAGGGCTCCTCTGCTAAGAAATGTTCGAAAAGCAAATATATGCAATTACCAAAAGTAAATGATCTGGGGACTTGAGCTGCTCTGAATTTTGTCTTGTTACATAGACAGATGCCTACTGACTCCTTTTGTTCTGGAGAGAAAAATTATAAATAGTGCTGTGACAGAAGTGTTCAAGTTCACTTGGGTCTGTGTGGTCTGTCTGTCTAATTCAGTTCTCTTTGAAGCTTGCTGTACTCATTTATGAAACCGTTCCCTGAAGCCCATGCATCTCAAGGTCGTATGGATTGCGCTGTATCCTTTAGAAGGAAATGCAATTGGTTGTCCATATAGCAGGGGTCCATGATGTGACCCAGCCCTTCTCTATTATCCCCATTTTTGGAATCCTGGGGGTGAGTCGCACAAAATGTGTCTGCACTGAGCGATGCTCTAGTGTTTAATGCTTAGGGACATTCAGTATATGGTTTTCTCGTCATGGAAGGGAGAAAGGTAATTTAACTCTGCCATTAAGGGTCTTCTCAAAGTGGTATGCCTGGCACAGGACAGTGGTTCCCTCAGCATTTGTTGTAGCTTGGTGTGTAACTTTATTATCAAGCGCTTAATTGAAAATATTAAGTGTTTTACTCTCTAATGCATATCAACTGTAAACCACCTACCAGGGTCCTACAGACAGGTTATTTATTTACAAACGTGGTAGCATTTGTAAGCCACGTGTGGCATGGTATGGTTTATACCTGAGAGGAGTCATGAAACAAGCGAGAGACACTTTTTGCCCTAGTTGGTGAGGGTTTGCCTGCCCACAGGAGTCTGGACTCCCAAGGAGTCCAAGCCCAAGGGCAAGACCCATTTGGGAAGAGCCATCCACAGTAACCTGCATGAGGGCCCTGTAAGCACTTCTGGCATTGACCTCTTTGATAAGAAAACTGGGCTAGGGGAGCAGTGAGAAGCTTGGGGATTGCCAAGTGCTGACACAAAGTTGCTGCTGCCGTTTGAGGCGATCTAAAGCCTCTAAGAACCGCGCTGTGGTGCCTGAGAGGGTATGTGAGGGAAGGCCCTTGAAGAGAGGCTTGCAAAGCAGCTGTGAGAAGACCTGTGTTATACTGATCGTGAGACTAGGCATTGAGTAATTTGGTGCCAAACGAACCCCGAGGAGGCAGAGCAGGTTGCATGTACTGGGATTGTTTACTAAACCCAGATATGCACATAGGTGTTAAGTTTGGGGAAGGACTTGTAGGGGAGAAAACAGTAATGTGAGACCTTTAGCAAGTGGTAGTCTTTTCAATCCATATGATCTATTTGCAAGAATTAATACAGAAAACAGAGGAATTCTGGTTTGGCTTTGCAAATCCACTTCAAGTTGGTATCAGGTGTATGATGTTTGGGCACAAGAGACTTGGAGCACTAGTGGCATTGTCAAGAGAGGAGAAAGCAGGTAATTTTATGTCAAAGACTGGGAAAGAAAAGCTTGTGAGAAAGGATATAAGTGGTTTGGCATGTGTGGGGAAGAGCAGGAAAACCTGACAGAAAAAGGTATTTTCATAATGGGTTTTTTAGCTGGTATAGGGTTGATGTGAGATGGTTTATCTTCTGACTGGTTTGCATTGCCCCACCCATCCCCATGTTTTTCTAATGTATTTTACTATAATCCTATAAATCTTGCTCAGGGTAGGAAACATATTGAAAAAAGGCATTAAATCTTTAACAGGATTACTGTTGTTATTATTTTAGTCTGAAACTAGTAATGTTGTTTATTTTCCACAGTGAAGAATCACTATGATAGAGATTAATAGAAAACACAGAGTTACTCATTTAGCACTGTGAAGAATGTTTTGTACTAATCTACGGTAATCCCTAGCACTCTTTTAATGATTGACTTCAGAAATAGTTATCGTGAGTCTATTTTTTACCAATAAGAAGATTGAGTCACACCCATGGCCTTACTAGTATTGTACAGTCTGCCCCTTAGAGAAGTAAATGGGAACTGTGGATATGCCTTGCTTTCAGATATCAAGCAGACAAAAGAAATGAGTCTTTTAAATTATCAAAGACAGTCAGTGGTAGAGCTCATGGTTTCCTGCTCCAACTGTTGAATATGCTTATTCCCTGCTAGTAAGTATGTTGTTTCGGAGTACCTTACACTTTTCACTTCTTGTGCAACTACAGTGTTAACGAGATTAATGGCTCCTCTTTAACCTTCATTTTCCTCTTCACTGCTGAACTCTTCCTCTAGCAATGCCACAGCCAAAAGAAGGAGCTGTTCCATTTCAGGAGGAAAACATAAGCTTTGACATTAACTTTCTGACCTTTGAGGACAAGGAGTGTCCCCTGAATGGCCTTACTGACTGATTCAGATGTTATTTATAAGTGCTTCAAGAATATGGCTCTCCTAAAGGAAAATTTTGGTTCAAGAGCCATGAGCCTGCATGTTACATTCAGTGAACATGGGAATTATATGACTCTCTAATCAATTTCAGTTCTTCGCCAGCTGGAAGACAGCAGTCATCCCCTTTTAAAAAGCATACTATGCTGAAAAGCCAAAGAAAGTCTTAGTAAACTGTCTACAGAAATTCCTGCCAATGATCCCAGCATAGATCCCAGATTGCTGGGCTGCCAGGGAACTAGAGGTGTCCTGGAGCTGCTCTAGAGATGGACAGTTTTCTCATGTGGCCATGTCACATGTGTTTTGGGATTGAGTTCAAGCTCCAGGCTCTGAGGTCATAGATTCACCTAGATACATCACCACCTTTCTGTTTCCACTATGTTGTAGTGAAAACCACAAACTCTCAGAGGGCTGAGGAGCCACGAGGCCAACAGTGTGGGACCACAGTTCTTCTTGGAGGCCTACATGAGCTAGTGCAATACAGATACAAGCAGCAGCAGATTGCTCAGGGCGCCTTATGCCTGTTCCTCAAGAAAGTCATGTCTGAAATAACATTAGCCAGCTTTCCAATGTTAAGCAAATGTGTTTCTCCTAACATGTCTCTGGAAGATGGTCCTGGAGATTGAACTGTAAGGTTGTATTTGCTGGGACATAAAAAAACCTCAGTTAAATACCTTTTTTTTTTAAAAAAAAAAAAAAAAAAAAAAGAGAGAAGGGGAATTGGGTTTCCAGAAGCACATGTTTCCCCCACATCTATTCTGAGTTCACCTCCTGGATTTGTATCTCTGCTGTTCGTAATCTCTGAGAAACCTGCATAGGATCTCATCAGTTTCAATATGGCTTTGGTGGCAGGTTGAGTCAGAAAACAAATAAGTTCTTTAAGACCCATAACTCTTGGAAAATGTAATTGTTGCCTGGACAATGTCACTGTGACAGAGAGCAGCCACAGCCTCAGACAGACCTTCTGGCACTTGGACTGCTTGTTGTTTGGAGAGGGGAAACAGTCATAAACAGTCTGTGCAGACTTGGGGCTGCTCTGTGACATGTGTTTGCTTTTGAGAGTATGGAGTCAAGCTTTCAATTTCCTGGCAAAGAGAAAAATCTGGGCTCTAATGGGACCGCTTAATAACATTGTCTCTGCATCTGTGATGGATTTGCTTCCTTTATGGTTCAAATCAGCACACAGTGGTAGCATTCCCTAGCCAGGTAAAATAATGGGAGCTTTTCTGCCTCCTGTGAGCAATGTTAATTATTTTCAGTATGGTAGAAATGTGCAGAATCCATGACAAGACTTGGCATGGTGAAGAAGAAAACAAAGTACTTGTAAAAAAAAATAAAAATGGGAAGTGCAAAACTATGAGACTGGAAAAAAATTAGTATATTTATTTTCAATATGGGCTTACTGTACAGGTAAACTGGGAATTAATGGTGAGAAGATGAGCTGTGAAACAGAACTGCTAGGCTCTAAGAGTAAGGGTATAGATCCTACCAAGCAAAGTCCTTAAGCATGCGTTTGGCTTTAACCATGTTCTTAAGTTAAGCAAAGTGTTTAAGTATGGGTTTCAGTCAGCATGATGGTGTCATAAATTAATATTCCAGTAAGTATTAGCAGGACTTGAAAAATATCTGAATGTTCCAGCTGTAAAAATTGGGTCAAATTCTAACAAACCATTTGCATGGCTTGTATATAGGGGGAAAACCTGTTTTTATTCATTGTAGGGAAGACCAGCTCACTTCAGGAGGAATGTAGTCCTGAAGAAGAAGAGCCAAGAGAATCTATGCATAAGGATCAGCTGTCTTACTGCTTTTATATTTGCCAGAGAGCCCTGTATGGAGACAACTGGAAGAGGAAGGGATCAAATGCCCAAGGTGAGAGCTAATTTAAAATAGAGTTTTGTTACTTCTTAGTATTGTCAGTTTTCTTAAAAATGTCTTTCTCCCCATATTTGGTTTCACAATGAAGGATTCATTGCGCATTAAAATTGAAGAGTGCTGAGAAATTCTGCTATGTATTGTCTTTAAATATGGATTTTCCTGTGTGTCATGCATGATCCATGAGGCACCACAGTCATTGCATATTTTCCTGGTATTACTTTTCCACATAGTTGTATACTAATAAATGACTTTGCATGAAATTAGGCTGCTTCAACCAAGAAAGAGGAGTCAGCAGCATGTTAATAGCCATTTCTCCACAGATAGTTTATTGACAGCTAGTTTCTGGAACAGAATAAATACCATTATAGGTTGGGGCAGAAACTGTAATAAATGATGATACTGTATACACACACACATTTCTATTGTGTCTTACATGCATATACGTTCTGAGGTTCCACCCATGGTAGCCCAGAACTGCTTTGCAGATTGTTTGGAAAACACGTTCTCTCTGTCAAATGCATCTTAAACAGAGTGCAAGATACAGACCAGAAGTGTGATGTGTGAACAAGGTTTTGTGACAATAACTTGGAAACGCCAATGGGAGTGAAGTTGTGAGTGAGAACTCCTGGGCTTAGGGAATGGGAAGTTTAGTTGCTGTACACTGAAGTTTAACAATTCAGACAAGTCACATCTGTAGCAGTAAAAGTGGGTCCAAAGCATGGGGTTTCACACTACCACATTGCAGTTCATGTTGCTTGTATGTTCACATAACAACTAGCACTCTCCCAGACACTGTCTAGACAGGGTAAAGGGAATAAAACAGAAAAGAGACCATTCCCAGCAGATAATAAGCGGGAGACCACTGTTTTGGAGAGGAGAGTTTAGCTGCATGGTGTGGGCTCTCCAGCAGAGGAGTCCTCTTGTTTGGGATCACAGGATAACTCTGGCAGAAAGGGACCTCAACAGGTCTCTGGTACAGCCCCCTGCTCAAAGCAGGGTCAACCACGAGGTCAGACCAGGCTGCTCAGGGCTTTATTCAGTCAGGTCTTGAAAACCTCCAAGGATGGAGCCTGCACAGCCTCACTGGGCAACCTGCTCTACTATCTCACTGTCCTTGTAGAGGAAAATGTTTTCTTTATATCCCTCTGAACAGCAGTCCTGTGCTCAAGCGTATCAGCTGTTCCCCCCAGTTTGGTGTCATATGCCAACTTGGCAAGAGTGTGCTCTGTTGCCTCCTCAGGGTCATTGATAAAGACGTTAAGCAGGACAGGTCCCAGGGTAGACCATTAGTTACAGTCCTCTGCTCATAATGGGCACCCAGGCAGGGTATCACCCTTTAACCACTCCCCTCTGAGGCTGTTAAACCACCAGGTTTTTACCTATCTAGTTGTCTGTCCATCCAGAACATAGCATCCTAATTTGGATAACTGTATGTAGAAAGAGCTTGTATCTTCCTTAATAACTCCAAAGACAGAATGAGACCTTGAAAGAAATTGGAAGAAATATATTGTAAGGAGGGACTTCAAGAGAGTAAGGTCAAACAAGGCTCTCAAGTAGAAGAAACTGTATGAGAGACTCTCTAGGCCAAGACTGGATATAACAGTGTCAAGATAGGCCAGTAGCTTGAACAGAACAAACTGGGTTCCAGAGGGAGTGACTGAGCCTGGTAATACAGGGTACGAAGTGGTTTTATAATGAACACATACAAACTATGCACCAGAAGCTTTTCATAAGCTAGGTGTGTCGTGGTTTAACCCCAGTCAGCAACTAAACACCACGCAGCCGCTCACTCACTCCCCCCCCATCCAGTGGGATGGGGGAGAAAATCAGGAAAAGAAGTAAAACTCCTGGGTTGAGATAAGAACGGTTTAATAGAACAGAAAAGAAGAAACTAATAATGATAACACTAATATAATGACAACAGTAGTAATAAAAGGATTGAAATGTACAAATGATGCACAGGGCAATTGCTCACCACCCGCCGACCGACACCCAGCCAGTCCCCGAGCGGCGAATCCCTGCCCCCCCCTTCCCAGTTCCTAAACTAGATGGGACGTCCCATGGTATGGAATACACCGTTGGCCAGTTTGGGTCAGGTGCCCTGGCTGGGCATGAGAAGCTGAAAAATCCTTGACTATAGTCTAAACATTACTGAGCAACAACTGAAAACATCAGTGTTATCAGCATTCTTCACATACTGAACTCAAAACATAGCACTGTACCAGCTACTAGGAAGACAGTTAATTCTATCCCAGCTGAAACCAGGACAAGGTGACAGGTCTTCCCAGAGGTTTTACAGCTCTCCCCTCCCAGAATAATGTGAGCACGTGGGATTTCTACCCTGACTAGAGGAAGAAATGCTTCACCTGCCTTTGAAATGCTGCCTTTTCTGCATGGAAAGACTGTAGCAGCTGAACTGCATAAGGCATTCTTTTCCAAGCATAAAAATGGAGTGTTGTCCCTGTTGGAAATAGAAGGGCAATATAGGAGTCCATGTGCAGCTGGGATGGAAACTGCAAGACATCAGTAACCCCAAACATTTACATTAGGAATTGCATTACTCTGAATGCCAATTTGCAAGGCAGAGACAAAGCTGTTCCCAGTTGTCAAGATGATGTCTGAGGGAAGCAGAACTGTCAACGACAACAAAAGAGGTCAGAGAAGACTTCTGTTGTCTCTCTGAAAACGCATGCAGTATTAGAGGAGTAAGAGAGATTGGAAGAACTGCTTAAAAGTTAGAGTGAGTTTCCCTCAGAAGGAAGAGCCTGGGCAGGTATGTAAATAAACCCCCAGGCAGAGAACATCCGTAGGCAGTGTAGGCTGAAAAGGGGGCAGAAGAATGTTCAAAGACTTTGTTACAGAGTTCCTGTTATTTAAAACTTTAATAATAATAATAATAAACCCCCATTTCTTTTCCTCCTGGCTGCAAAGAGGCTGAAGGATGCAAAGCAAGGCACTGCTGTTGTGTTTGGCCAGTAGCCAGCCAGACAAGTAAGGCCAACGGGCATGTAAACAGTTTGTATGCATCTCAATGGGAAGTTTACTTCAAAGCTGAGTTCTGGAAACAAAGATTCAAGCACAGAATTTTTTTCCCCCTATTTTCTTTTTTTTTTTTTTTTTTTTTTTTTTTATGTGCAGGTAGGTTATTCTTTGTATCAGTGAGAATAGCTGGATTATTAGCCCTGGAGCATAAAATCATGACTTCTGTTACACAGAATGGACAGGAGCCATATGAGCTTTCTCTATACAGTCTGCTACTGTGCTTCTGTCTCAGTTTAGAGAAACCACACCTGGGGGCACAGGGAAGCTCAGGATGTGTAGCTCATTTTTCTGTAGCCTGTGTGAGGGTGCCAGCACCAGCTGTGATACTGTGTTGAGGTGAGGCCACCTTTTTTTTTTTTTTAGGTTTGGTCTATGATCAGTAGCTCATTTTGACTCTGGTCTTCAAACAGCCTGGAGAGAGGAAGCAAGCTGTATGCACTACAAATATCCCAGGTTGTCAGCCAGAGGATATTTTTTCTGAGGTAACTGGCAGTAAGTTCACTCCTGTAAGTCATTGTGGCACAATTGTGTAGCGCAGAGATGCTCCTACTCCTGTGCTGCATTTGTAGTGGGAGCTATATCACCACCTTTGAAATGCTGTTCCACTTTGGAGACTTCTGTCATGTTTTCCAGCTTAGCTAGGCTGCTGCTGGTACCCAGACCTGTTCATTTAGGGCTAGCTACTGTGTT
The DNA here is from genome assembly GCF_964188355.1 of Buteo buteo. NCBI lineage: Eukaryota > Metazoa > Chordata > Aves > Accipitriformes > Accipitridae > Buteo > Buteo buteo. The sequence continues at coordinate 40,153,222 of NC_134178.1, forward strand.
GTGCTGTTCAGCCTAACTGTGCCCTCATTCTCTTCCCTTAGCCATGGATCCTCAAGCATACTGTTACCAGACTGGAAATAACTTGCTTAGCCCCATAAAACACAGTTAACTTTTTCTCAGACAAAGTTTTTGATGGGCAAAGTGGCCAAAGACATTTGTGGGGACTGCTGGGAAAAAGAGGCTAACAGGGTTGGTTTCTGCTTGAACTCACCAGCATGAATACGGGCATCTCCGGCTATAGCGGCAGCAGTAAAATTGCCATTCACGGTCAAGCACAGATGGGAAGTACTGACTCTGGAAACCAGCCACCAGCCCATTGTTTGAGCAGGTTTGATACCTAAGAAAGAGGAAAGAAGAGAACACATAAGGAAAAAAAAAAATTAGATTCCTTGATAGGTTCAAGCATTCCTGAAAATAGCAATTAAAATTTTGATTCAGGGTGGAAGCTCAGGGTTTGGCTTTATATTGAGAAGCACTGTATGCACTTGCTGTGTATTGAGTAACCATTTTGTATAAGAAAGCAGCAGTAGTTAACTAATAACGTCTTAATATTTATGTTGCATTTAAAACTCTTTAAACTGTTTTAAGTATTTAATCATTCCAGTATGCTAATCAGGCAAGAAGATTGTTCTGGTGTTGACATTCTCAACTGTTTACAAATCATGAGACTGTCTTCAAAATGGTCCATTAATACTTTTATCTTTGACTGTTGGTATTTGAGCATTTGGGGTTCACTGGAGTAATTTTATCAACTGCTTCTCTAAAAAAAAGAAGCCTTAGAAACTCTTTTATAAAAGAAGTTCAGCAATTTCTTTTATTTTATTTCTTACTCAGTTACCTGTCTCCAGGAGAAGGCACTCTTAATTCAAAACATTATAGGCTTGTGATGAAAACAATCACACGAGGAAAACTGACACTCAGATGTTAGGAAATTATCAGACTCACATAAATTTTGTGACTGGATTTTCAAAAGAAAAATCGGCTGCTTCATGCTTTCTGTGTACTCAGGAATTCTGTCATGCATGTAAATCACTGCCTTCAAGTAGAATAGACATGGTCTTTAAGCATGCAGATATATGCTTCTCTTTCTGCACACCCTACAAGCATCTGGACACTGATACCCAAAGTAATTCAAGTGATAATCAGTTTGAATAGCTTGCTTCTTGGAGACTAAAGACAAGGAGAGCATGAAAACAGACAGCTCATTAACTCAGCTATTGAATGCTCATTCTCTCAAGCACCCTCCTAGCCTCATTGTTTCCCTATTGGAGAAAATCACAGGAATTGTTTCTTCCATTTCCTTTCCTTTTCTTTCTTTTTCATTCATCAAGGAAAACTGGCAGCCTAGAGCTGCAGCAAACTTTCCTTGTGATACCATGAAATCAAATACATAGATATATCCCAAAGATGCTTTCAGAGGTAACTTTGTGATTAACAAACACCAAAAATTTCCCCTAGTTTCATTCAATGACCTCATAGTTTATTTTAATGAGCCTGGAGTTCCCAGGAGGGAAAACACATCATCTAGCAGAGTTTGGTGTTTAGAAAGTCATTCACTTGGTGCATACAGGTGTTAGTGCTCCCAAAGTGTGAGGCTCAAGTGTTTGTATGCAAAAGCTGAAAACCTGATCAATTTTGACCAGTGCAGGGATGAATTCCTCTGCCTAACTTTCAGCTTCTACCTTTGAACCAGGGGTCTCTTCCATATGTCCCTTCCACTGTGTTCTGTTGTTCAGACAAGAGTATTTACATTTGTTTGTATCCCTGCATCTCCCACGTTGCTGGGGCCACACATACTTGCTGTGCTTTGTGAGACTCTTTTGAGGACCTTCAGAGTTAAGCAGTGTTGGGGACTCTGGGTTGCTATGGTATCACACCAAGTAAGGCAGTTTGGCTCTCACTCAGAGGATTTCAGCAGGACTTTGATAGGAAGTTGCTCTGTTTTTTGGCACATAGGCCATGGGAACATATGGCTAAGACTCTGTGCAAACATATTGGATAGCTGCAGATGATTGGTGTTATCCTGATGGAAAAAAAGGTTGATATATAGAAATATAGGGAATGGTTGTACCTGTTGCAAGATGAGTATTAATCTGTGTAAAGTAGAACCAAACTTGTATCTCTTCATCATCTTCTGCCTCTCCCCCTTCCCACTGCATTTCCACTGCTCAAGTCCTTGTGTCCCTGGGAGGTTTTCTAGCTCTTTTGCATAGGTGCAATAATGGGAACATTTCATTCCTCCTTCTCCTTTGCACTTCCTCTCAGAGGGTCAGCATTGACCTGCAATTTCCCATCCCCACAGATCAGCATCTAATATTCCTGCCCGTACTTGTCTTTGTGGCAGGTTCTTCCTTCTTTTCTCTCCCCACCTGCTCACATTCAGTCTGGGAAGTCCTGCCCTCTTTCCTGCTCTCTTTGCCCTCCAACAGTTTTTATTTTCTTGACACCTCTACTAATACAGTCCAATTTTGATGGAAAGGTTCATTTTGAGAGAGACTTCACTGATGGACCCTTCTCTCTGTAGTGGATTGGAAAAATCTAGCTAACATAACACTCCTGTGTTTACAGGTGTACATATTTGGGCACTAAACTTCAGGAAGATTTGGTTATTTTTGATCCTGATTCTACCTTCTCATGAAAAATTTGTTTTAAAAAATATAATATTTGGAGTTGCCTTAAAAATTAGTTTCTTAGTATAACTGGACATAAGCCAATGTCTTATAATTGCCATTTTATTTTAAAAACATTCAAAGTAAAATTTGAAATATACTTTTAAGCTCATGTTCACTTCTCTCTCTCTACTTCTGTCTCAAAGTCCTGCAATCTGTTACTCAAGCTCAATATTGGGTTCAGCGATAGGGAGTAGTGACGTTGAAGTACTTTTCTTTAGCTTTGAGATAATACAGGATTTTTTTCCCTGATCTAATTTTCAAGTCAAATCCAGATATTCCTCCAAAAGTTAAGAGATGCTCTCAGAAATTGGAGTGCTTATTTGTGACCTCATATATAGTCTTTTTTTCTCTTGTCTTTTCCCAGTTGGCCTCTTTCCTATGAGCAGAAAGTGATTCTTCAAGGGAAATAAACAACCCATCCCTACACACTTTTTTAGTCAGATGGTCTATGCACTAATCTGAAAACAACACTTAATATGTAAGGATTTCTTCCTTCTCTGTTGAATTCACTACTCCTGTCACAGCAAATCCTGCAAACCAGTATGGTGAATGAAAACTAGCAATTCAGGGCCTTTGATTTATGGCCAAGTGAAAAAAAAAACCTAGGCCCACTCTGTGGCACTTTTGCTTTAGAAGATAATTCAGTATTCAGAGTTGATGTTACTAGGTTCTCCTCACTCATGAAATCCTGACATTGCTAAGAAGAGAGGAAGATATCTCTTAGAAGGTGAATGCAGAGGAGCGTGAGAAACTGGCTGGGACTGTGTGGGATTAAACTTGGCAATGGTAGGTTGTTTTGTTTTTCTAGTTGGCCCAAGTTGCGATGCATGAAGAGTTGCCTTTTGGATCTGGTACTGGGAGAAGGGGAGGTGAGCTGGCTGGTAGGTGAGGGAGTGGGAAGACTGGTGCTGGTGAGGGTCAGGTGCTGTTGAATGGGAAGTTGCTCTTCCCTTCCCTCGTTTACATCTGTTGGAAACGACTGCAGTGTTCCGTAGAAAGTCAGTAAACTATACAGCCTTATTTTGGGAGGAGTTCTGTCTAGTAACAGCACTATGGGAGCTGAGGCTTTTCCTGGCCTGCTGCGGTTGCTGTAAAAAGCCTCTGCTTCGCCAAATCTTCTTCTGAACTGGTTAAGGACTGTTGTGCATCTGAGTTCTGTCATGGCAAGCAACCAAAGTGTGCATCCATGTTATTGGTTTAGTTCAGTTCAGGACTGCTTTCCTTGTTCACCAATTAACTTTTATCTGTGAGACCAAACTAGAGCTGGTTTGAAACAAACCCACTCAAAATGCGTATGTGGATTTGGTGTCCATGCATGAACTGTTTCACCCTGCAGATCCACTTAAATTGTGCCACATTATTTGCAAACATTGATATAGCCTCAGCGACTGAGTGTGTACCTCATTGACTCAACAGTTGCCTGCCAGACTGAAGACAAATATTGCTTGCAACAGTATAATTGTTTTGAGCAATGGCACCAGTTGTGGTGACACTTTGTATTTATGCCTACATCTTATTTTTGCTCTTTGCGAGACAAAGCCCCAGAGTGTTGTGCCCCACCTAATGCTGGTGCTGCATTGTAAACCTCTCTCCAAGGCTCCCTGTCCTCCTCAGATACAGCAGGAATTAGCCTGAGCAGCATGTTGTCTTGAGGGTGACAACCCAAAGAGGAAGCCTGTTCACTACAAATCCGGTCAGGGAAGTCCGAGTCAAGATGCAGTAAGTGGTGCAGTAAGTGGTGCAGTTAGAGCCTGCATTGAGCCCCTGCTGCACTGGTCGTGTCGCGCTCCCTGAAGCTCTCTGGAAACATGCAGAGTCTGACACACAGCTCAGTAGTCACTGCGTCATGCTTCATTAAGGGCAATTTGTTCCTTACAACAGGGTAACCTGAGAGTGTCATTCTAGGTACTTAAAAAAAAAATTCCCACTGTTTTGCTGTAGAGCAGATGGCTCCTGTAAAACTTGCATCACTAATTACTTTAAAGCTATCTCTCTAGAGCCTCTCACAGCAGAATGAATCTATATGTTATGGAGATATTATCAGACAGGGCAAACTGACCCAACAGAAACAATGCTGCGTGCTTTCATCTGCAGTCCTCCCTGGAGTGCATATGGAGAGAGGTGGCCTAACCTCACACAGCCGGTAAGACCATGGTTAGAGTGTGGGAGGCGTTTTGAATGAGACATTAGATAGACTGTTTTCCTGGAGTGTTGTTTCACCAAAATCTGTTACTTTCAGTATCCAAAAGTTAATTTCCTTTTGGTACAGCTGCGGAGGCGAGGCTCTGTCCTGCTCTCCTGAGTTGTTTTTGTGGAGTGTCCTTCCTCTGTGCCATTTGGTTGGTTGCATGATGAAAGCTAATTTAACGGTCAGTCTGTTACAGATAAGTGGGGAGACATTAATGGCTGAGGGCAGGCTCAGGACACTTGAAACACTGGCACTCAGACAAAGGGAATGACTTTTCTGTGTTTGGTTAGGCCATGCCAGTCTCCAATGGCCACTTCTACTAGGAGTCTTCGCTATCTGTTGTGGGGTGGTGAGATGTGTTGTTGTGACTTCCACGTGCCAAAGGCAACCTTACTATAATGTTCAGCTATCTTTTTTCTTTCATTTAGGGGTCAGTGATGACTTTCTTTCCCCTCCCCGCCCAAAGAGGAGGCAAGGGCCTATTCACCCTGTTGATTTCTTCTTGACAGTCGCTGATGAAGCCTCCCTATCTGCAGAAACACCCCTCTTCTCCTCAGATGCTCCCTCTGGACTCAGTTCATTGCAGCTGTGCTAAAAGCTTGCAGCATTGTCCCTTCAACATAAACCTAGGGCTTTGAAGAAAATTAACTTGTTTGCATAGATAGCACAAATGGGAACATTTTGAAAGGGCAGCTGGATTATTGGGTTTGGGTAATACAGTCTCAGATTTGAGACTTGGGATTGGTCAGAGATTGAGAACAAAAACAGTTCCTCGCAGATGTACCAGGGTGTGCTGCCAGAGTCTGAACAGGAGGCTCCTGCAGACACTTCCTTTGCTCATGAGTCTGTCTTTGCTCCTAGTTTGTGGGAAATAGGGTTGTGTGCCTACCTGAAGGATCTGTGCGTGTGTGTGTGTGTGTTCGTGCACTTAAAGAGAAGGCAAAGGAGAGTGAGAATGGGAGTGGGGAGGGAGAATCTAGATGTCTGTTTTTTCCAAGTCCCACCCAAACACTTCCTCAGAAGTCTAAACAAGGAAAAGAGGCAATAAACATGCATTAAATACCACTTGGCTGGAAATGTTTCTGCTTTGTGCCTTATGGGTAACTGAGAGTATATTGAGGATATGGCATGGCTCCATCTGTATTATGTGGTGTAAACCAAACTTTTTCTCCTGGAAGGAAGAGTTGCTTGTCTTTCACTTGCAAGCTTTTGTTCATTTATTTGTGTGATCCCTGTCCTTTGGTAGGCTCATTTTCAGGCAAGAAAAATAGTTTTTCTTAAGTACCTTGTTCAAAGACTGGTCTGTAGAGACAACTCTGTAGTATTCAGTGAAGCAGTAAAGAACAGTCTCACCCGCAATCGCTAAGACCTTACCTTTTCTTAGGTGGTGAAATATTTACCCAAGGTCAAATTTCCTCCAGTACAAATGGAACTAAGAACATAAGCTTTATTCTTTCTGAAAAGGCAGGATCCCTTGAGATGTCACAGCATACAAATAATTAGAAGGACTGCGTAGAATCAGGGGATGTCCCGAAGACTTTTCCCTGCTCCAGACAGGAGTATTTCCAAATTATCCAGGAACAGATTCTGCTCCTAGTATTGAATAGCATCTTGGTTAGCAGATAGCCTCTGCAGGAGTAAGGTGTTGGGACAGATTCATCAAGCCTTTGTACACATACTTAACTTTAAATGTATTCACAGATTAATGAAGCTGAGAAGGCATCACTGGTCATCTGATCCAATCTATTGCCAAAATTTTCCCTATGAGTCCTGTAACAGGTTCACAGGTTTCTCACGTCCATTCAGCAAAACACAAAAGAACATGCTGTCTTCAGAAGTGTATGTACATACATGCTTCACTTCAGGGATGCATCTATTAAATTAAGCACCTATAGTTAGATGTATTCTGAAATGCCAGTAGGTAATTCTAGGCAACTGTCAGAGGTGATTGGTATTCATGAGTCTGCTTCTGGAGAGAGATGGGGTGCCCCAGAGAGCAGTTTTTAGACTACCTGTTTCTCTCCATTGACCCTGGAAGGGGGCAGAGGTCATAAACTAGGCATTGCGATTAGATGCCTGATGTGGATCTGTGTCATTGCCCTCTTCCTGTTGAATAATTTTTTCGTATCTGCAAGATGCAAAGTCTTACAGGTTTAATCCTGGAAGTGCATATAATACCTAGTGTTAGTGTAGGAAGCAAACTTACCTAAACCACCTCTGCCAAGGGTTCCTTCCTTGCCCTCTAGCCCCCCAACTTTCTTATCCTTACACTCCCCACATCCGTTTCTGCCATTTCCCCCTGTGCTAATGGCCAAAGGAAATAATAAGTTGGAGACTCTTTCTTCTCTCTGCTTTATATTCCCACTTCATTTTCGCTCTCAAGCTTTTCTTGGTTTGTTGCCTTTTCTAATTAAACCTCTCTTGGGTTTGTCTCTGTTGTGCAGCTGCACAACAGTCAGGAATGGTGATTTGTCAAATGCCATAAACATCATTTGTCAGAGGTCATTTTCTGGTGTTTCTGCCAGACTAGAGTTTCTGGGACATGGCTGAGAAACTGGAGGGAATTCAGAGGAGAGCTGTATGTATGATCAGTGCTTGCTTAGGAGTGTTGGAATGTAAAACTTCCAAAGGAGAACTTAGAACGGAGATGTGTTCAGCCTGAAAGAAAAAGCATGGATGAAGGTGCGTGGGTGAGGGAAAGGCATAGCTGCTACCTATTAATAAGTTAAAGAGATTTTACAAAGGATGCAGTGTGCTTGTTCTCATTACTCAGTGAAGCTAGGGCAAGGAATAAAAAGCCTGAATTACAGCAGAGGAAATGTAGCTTAAATTTTGGGAAAAAGTTGGCAGCTTTGTAGTTATTGGTGGTACAAGCCGTTGAATCTCCCTGGATGTGCAAGGTGAGACAAAATACCCTATGAGGCAGAGCTGAAGAAGGAATGTTACAGTCCAACCTATATCAATGGGGAATGGACTAGGTGTCCATGGAATGGGTGCTGTGTCAGCTGACATGAGGGTGATGTATTGCTCACCAACAGACTGGTTCATCAGGAGATCAGCAGGGAAACAGAGGTGGCCAAACAGGAACTAATGGTACAGATTGTGACTCACATTTGTGGCCCCACTTGATTACTGAGTGAATCTCTTTAGAATTGGGGATGGCTCCAAATAGCGCTGAGCTGGGCATGGAAGAGAGAGAGAAAAGAGAGGCAGCTATGAGAAGTAAGACTGCCAAGAGAGGTGGTGTGGGATTGTCAAAGGCCCTACAGGCTATATCCGTGCTGTCACATTAATTTGAGGTTTGCGTTTGCACTCAGACATTCCAGGCTGGCTGCCTGCTGGCCCACACTTTCACTCCAGTCTGGGATGAGCCTGCTAGGTTCTTGGGCAGCAGCGTCGGGGCACAGCGAGGGACGTGCTGGCCTTCAGCAAGCCTCTCTCCATGAAGCACTGCAGATGCAACCAGCTCAGCCCTGGGTGCAGAAAACTGCAGAACACAACCAGGCACAGCTAGCTAAGATTTATGAAAGTAGCCCAAGTAATTAGGAGCATGAGTTCACCTTTGAAAAGGGGTATGTGTTCCCTAATCATGCTGGTGTATTCTCCCTTCCCTCAAAAATAGAAGAAAGAGAGAACGTGATCTATGCAGAGAAGACAGCTAGATGTAAGCGTGTTGGACTAGAACGGTGAGCTAGGGAAGAACTAACTAAAATAACTCTAAAAGCTAGGAATGAGAGTTAAACACATTAAAGAAGGGTTGGAAAAGAAGTACATTTGGAGAAAAGGTAGAGTTGGCAATAGGGAAAAATGTAGGCAAGAAAGAGGACAAAGTGGAAAGACTTTTTTAAGAGGTGAAGGAAACGAGATTCAGATAATACACTGTGGATGTAGTCATGCTGAGCATACAGAGCATAGTGATGAATATGGCCCCATGGTTAGATAGCAGAAGAAAACATTCTGTATAGACTTACACAGTATGCTGTTTGTGAGAAGTGAACTTGAGCAATTGCTGCTAGGGATTTTTAGAAAGAGAATAATAATTTTATTTTGAACAATAGAAAGTCCTAATTCCAAATTACTATGCAATAAGTAGAAATTGCATCAATGTATGAAAAATGAAGAAGTCACCCAGGATTATCACAGTGTCTTCTTTCTGCCTGTTTTGCAGCCCTCCCGCTTTCTTTTCAGTTCTAATTCCAAAATTAAGTATAGGGTCAATCTTTTTTCCTTAGCAATTGCATCAGCCATAGGAATGTATCACGTGGTAAATGAAAGAGTATGAATAATTCAGAACAAGATTTTGAATCATTTAAAAAGCAGAAGCTTCACATTTCATTGCTAACCTGTTCCCATATAACATGAAATCTACAAAAATCACATTGCAACTTCTGGAACAAAACCATTTCAAGTATTTGAAAATATTCTTGCATTCATTTCATCCTGTCCAAAGAATATTTCAAACTCAGAGTTTTCCAAAACTGTGTTTCAGATTTCATGAAAAAATCAGAAATACTGAGTACATGCTGCCTAAACATGAAACACTATACCTATTTCCAGAAATTATTGTGGCCATAAAATGTGATGACCTTTGCCTCTAAGGTTGATGGAAAATGTAACGTTTAGTTAACCAAAACTGACTGTACCAGGGAATTAACATGATCTTCTGCTATCATTATCATGCATATATATGCCACCATCATCGCTTGTTAGTGTGGGTTTTTGGCTCCTGTAATGCTAGCATGACTAGAAAACAGCCTTTGACTGTGCCTAAGCCAAAAAGCTTAGCAACAAAAACACAAAGAGAAAAGCCAGTGCAATACAGAGAAGGATTTTTTTTTTTCTAGTGATAAGAGCAGGAGGATAGAGTGAGGAGTTTTACAATTTGTTCCCCAGTTTAGTCACTGATTCAATGCGTGGCCTTTCAAGAGGGAATTTATCCTCTCCTCACTGAAGGCTCATGCCTCATTTTCCTCATCTATGAAAGAATAGCAAGACCAAACCACTTTGCAGCTGAGGTTGTGAGTGACCAGATGACACAGCATTTCTAAAGCACACTGAGATCCTCCAGCAAGAAATTGCTACAGAGAAAGCAAATGTGATGCTGATCGCCTCACACACATGCATCGCGATTAATGAGTCTCAGGCAGTCATTCATTCAGGGCAGTGAAGCTGCTGGTTATGACGGCATTAATATGCTTTTGCATTGCTCTAGCTGCAGTATTGGCACCTGCATTCCACAGAGGGTATCAGGGCTGCGCCCTCCGGGGATGGTTGGGGGTATCCTACCATTCAGTTCCCGCCCTGTTGATCTCTTCCCACCAGCACTCTGTCGGCTCACCGAGGCTCTGGGCCGCCGGCATGCAGGCGTAGTTCCACAGTCTGTCGGAGCCTTCCTTCTTGTTGAAAACACTCCTGATGGCCACAATCACCTGCCCATGCGGGCACTGGAAGTTGAAACCCTGCCGGTACACGTTGACCCATTCATCATTATCTCCATAGTTATAGGGACCGTAGTAATAGTCACCGTACTGGCCCCATGCCACAGGCACCAGAGGCAGGAACACACAGAGAAGGACGAGGTCCATCCTGAAGATGTTCCTGGCTTAGAAATGCCCTGCTGGTTTGTTGGGCTGGCCCTTTTATATCGCCTCTAACATTTGGCTTCCAGATGTTATGCTTCCAGATCCAAGTGCAATGTGTCATTGCTTAGCAAACCTTCTCTGAGTTACAGACACGTCCAATTACTTTTAAGGTGGAATTCTGCAAGTACAGTAAGTCTGCAGGCCGTAAGAGCAGGGTCTTCCCACCACCACAAACCATCTGTGATCCCTTGCTGCAGAGCTACTGTATAAAGCAAGATACACATTGTAGTAAACCTGGCACAGACATCACACTTTTATCCTCAAGACAGCAGTTAAGTTTGAAAACTACTTTATTTGAAATTAAATCTCTGTTTGAAGTTGCCATTTCCCATCATTAGTAACATGCAACAAAATGTGATCATGTGTGTGTGTGTCTCCACCCTCTTTTCCCTAAATATGTGTGACATGATTCTGCCAGTCCCTAGAAAGAAGGGAATTGGGCAATTGGGGGAATTCACTGCTCCTGTTGAAAAAAATCCTTTAGACATTTTGGGTTGGTTTGGTTTGGTTGGAGGGGAGGTAGAGCCTGAATGACTGAGACTCTGGCTTGGCATGGAAACAGCCCACCTTGAGAAGAAGGGCATCAGCTTCTTCCATGCAGAACTGATTTTTCTATGACTGTGTGCAAGTACTGTGAAACTGTGGACTTGGCAGATGTTTTAATGTGAAGATAAAGCATATAAGCAAGTTATGATGAGATAAGCTTCACGTGTCACCATAGCCTATTGAAATCTTTGAGCAAGGCCCTTTAAGCTATGTTGCATTTATCGTGGGCTAGAAACATGGAGCTGCTGCTGAGGAACTGCTGTGCTGCAAATTCAAAACCTGACTTGCTACTTGTAAATGTGTTTATCTGCCGCATCCTCAGGTTATTTCTTTATCAGGAACCCACCCCATTCAGGAGGGTGGAACGGAGTGCTTTACTTAACGGTGTACTTGACCCATAGAAAGCTGTGGGACTTGAGCTTTTTTTAATAAGTAAGACAGTCCAAAGTCAAGATAACATAGTCTACATATGCGTATGTTGCCAATGCTGTGTTACTAGTGAAACATGTGACCCTTGGAACAGCTCCAGATTCAGATCCTGTCTTTTCCAGTGAAATCACCACAAAGGATCTAGAGATTTTCTTGCCACAAGTTTCTCCTCCACTCTTTTCACTACCTCTCTTCCCCATTTGGGCCATACACATAAAAAAATATGTGTATGAGCTTTTATTCTTTTGCTGATACTATCAGAAAGAAGATCTGTGATGGGTAACAGTGGACTTGCTCTTCTCTAGGGATCTCCAAACCCATTATGCTTGGTCATTGCTTTGCAGGAGCATAAGCATCCCAGGAGGTGGGTGCCTTTACTGACCAGCCCCAGATCTCAAAAGCTGCCTTCAGCGTCACCAGCCAGGTACTTTTGTGCCTTTAGCTAATGGCTTTTTTTTTGTAGCAGAGCTTTGTTTGACAAAACTGTAAGTGGGGGTTGAGCTCTTTGCCAGGAGCACAGTGCAGCAACATCTCAGTTGTCCATACAGCCAGTGCAGATCCACATGAACCTGGCAGCTGAGAGTTGCTATCTAGCTCAGTGCCTCACCTCCAGCTGTAGCAGCCCCAGATGCCTGGGGAAGAGGGCTGTGGAGACAGCACAGAACAGCCTTTTCCTTGGAGCTGCCCTCCTCTAGATCTTAGATAACAGTAGAGGACACAGGTAGCCAAAGTCTAAAGAGAGGAAATTTAAGATTAAAAAACCCACAGTTATCCAACGGGCATCAGTGTGCAGACTGGAAATGCACGATCTCACATGAGTTTTTCAGTTAACTCAATAGTGTATGTGTTTTCCCTCTTACTTCCTTAGACACGTAGTCACATCTGGGAGCACTGCACACTGCTGTATATGCCTGAGAGGGATTCTGGAAGACATTTTAGCAGGAAGCGCCACATTATCATATATATGATCCTCACCTCACATAACCCTTTGTAAGTACCATTCCTTGGAAGAAAGTCCTCACATAACCCACACAAAATCAGGGGCAAGAGGGGATGAGAAGAGGGAGGAGGGCTCTATGGAGAATAGGGCACAGTCTTCCTTTGCCTATCTTTGACATGTGTGTGAGGCTTTGAGGTGTCTCTTGTCACTTCCTACATAGAGTCTACCCTTCCTGTTCCCAGTTAGTGGATAAGGTGGCACTTCCATGCTGCACTGTGACCAAGAGGTGGTTTGGCTCAGGGAAAAAGCTGTGCAGGGAAGGTAGTGAGCATGAGAGATGTGGAACTACAACTCCCTGTAGCAGTCGCGGCAGTGCAGACATGTCCTGACCACTGACTGCCTGAAAATCTACAGTTCTGCGTTTCTGGATCCAGTGCTTTCTGGGAACTTTTAATACTAAATTTCATGCTTCATTCTGATACTGAATAAAACCAGAAGAGAGCAGAATTTCTTATAGGAGGGACATGATGGTTTTTAGTCACCTTGGAGAAGGGTAGTATTTGTGAGTGGGAGGAACTGTGATTTGAAAATTTCTGTAGGGGTTAAAAAAAGAGAATAGTGTGCATACATGAATTTTGTTTCTGAATAATGCTTGTTCAGCTCTACAGTTCACAGCTGCTTGGTTCATTGGTTCATGGAGCAAAGCTAAGGCTACATGTGACTTGTTTCGCTAACATTTCACACCATTGCTCCAACCCAGATAATTCCACTGGTGTTGCCAGTGCTGAGAGTTGCAATTTTAGCTGTGTTTCCATTGACTCACTGGCATGTTAACCACTATGCCTTATTCTGTTCTGGCCAATGAATCAAACATAGCAGTTCAAAAGCCAGTGGCTAGAAGAGCTGCAAACTCGTCTGCAGATTGGTGACTTTGGCTGGCTTCAGCTAGAATTTGCACTAGGAGAAAATGCAACCACATTTAAAAATCAGTCCCTCTCTGAAATTACTTACCCTTTAATTTGACTTCAAAAACATCAGCTGCATGGCTTGCACATCCAATCTTTGGAAAAGCAGAAAGTGTCAATGAAGTAGTAAATATGAGGTGCTAAGACCAATCTTTCATTATCAGTTCCTTGCTGTGGAATCTATATTGGCTGGTAATTTTATTCCCTATCTCTTCTTAGAAATGCTGCATTTAATCCACACAAACAAGTATTTAATTTCTGCCTTGCCCAATGATGGTGGATGAAAGAGCTTATTCTCGATATCCCCCCTCCCTGGTCTAACTTCGAAGTTAGCTCTGCTTTGGGCCCAGTTTGGACTAGAGGCCTTAAGAGGAATGTCCTTTCCAACCTGAATTGTTCTGTGTTTCTCTCCTGCCGTAGATACTAGAGGCAGCATTACTTAGCGCTGCAGGTGTTATTAGTGCTTTGCAGCCATTAGGAGAAATGCTGCAGTATTCTCTTACCGTGCAATGTTACAGCCATGAAATGCAAAGAGATTGCAGTGCTTTGAACTAAAATCACAGATACAGTAGTACTATTCAAATGAATAACAGTAGCCAGCTTAATGGGTTTTATTTTAGCACCCAAGCTCTATACTAAAATAGGGGAAAGAACAGAAGAACTTTATTTATTGTTTGGCAAATACAGAGACACTAGAGCTGCAATGGGAATAGCAAGGGTTCAGACTTGGCCAGTGAAAGGTACAACTAGACCCGTTTCTACAAAACTGGATTGCATGAAAGTAGTGTCATCTGGTTTTATTCGAGTAGCTGTGATGCTGAAGTTCCTGCATCTGCAAAGGTCTGACTCATGGGCAACCAGTTTTTCACCCCAGAGGGTAATGAGGGCAGAAGGGCATATAAGGGTGTTATCGCACAGCACTTCATCCTTTAGATGCACAAGAGTGATTCCATCCCATATTACTCAGGACTATAGCCAGAAGTGAAGCTTTGCATTTTGTGCTGGTGAAAAAGACTGACTGTGTATCCCCTGAGCCCTGAAGTACTGTGTACACAAAACAGGCATGGCAGAAGCATTGACAGTAGCAGCAGCAATATATATCTGCTTGCAAGCTAATGCAACCGCATCCTGGCATTTCAGAGTGAGAAGAAATTGTTTTTTCACGTCAGCTGGTTGCATCAGTGAGGTTGCACATTTTGAACACATTTTCCATATTTTATTACACACTGTCTCAGAGTGATGCTGGCAGTTCTGATAAAGCAGAGTAGCTTGGATGAGTCAGGGAGGCTGCATGATCTGGGAGCTGTAAATTGAATTCAATTACTGATTACTTTTCTGTGCCATCTTTGCAGCGTGGCTTTTTTTTTTTTATAAGCTCTGTGCATTGTCAGTTTTTATAAAAGTGTGAGGATTTGGGGTGCCTTTGTTATGTTTTTGAAATGAGGATGTGGAAGACTTGGTAATGTGGAGAAGGATCAAACTGATAGAAAGCTGTGCTTCACAAGGGACAAAGATGTATCCTTGTCAACTTTTTAGCTCAAAGTTATTACCTTCTTTCGGAGGAATGTATATGGTGAAGGCTGGAGTTCATTTGTCAAGGCTTCCTACTGTTAATGATATTTTTTTCTATCACCTTTCACTTGACATTCTCAAAGTACTTTGATTAAGTTCAACCACCTTCTAGAAAAGTAGGAAAGGTTGAAAACCCCTTATTTTACACAGTAGGTCCAGTCATCTGCCCAATGTCCACCAGTATCTCAGGGCTAGAAACAGATTTTAAACCCCAGCATCTAGACTGTCAGCATCAGACTCCAGCCCTGGGAAAGCACACCTTTTCCCAACCCTCTTCTTCCTGCCACTTCCCTACAGAGATGCTGGTTCAGCTTCTACTTTGTGTAGCTCTTTCTTTGTAAAAGGGAAGCTACTACTTAAGATCCTGTGATACTAGAGGATATTGCAGAGCTGTTTTCTCTTTGGAAGTAGCTGTAGAAAATTCTGATATGATACCACCTGGAATACTGCTGTGGAGAAAAAAAGCACTAGCTGCAGTGCCATTTTTCCAAGGTTATCATAAGCCTTTGGATTACTTTGGTAATAGCTGCCTGCCTGCATGTCTAGTATTAAATCACGGGTTAAGTAATGGAAGCAAACCAAACAGGAAATGCAAAACTTAAGTCATAAAGTCTCTGAGGAAAGTGTAAGGAAGCTGCACTGAAACGTAAGTAAAGAAACAACTGAAACAAATTTTCCTGGTCTGGGAAACCAGCTAGATGCCATGATAAATCTTTTCCATCTGCAACTCTGAAATCTGTTATTTCGAAAATGTAGTTTTCAATTAATCAGTGAACAACTGTTTCGTAGATTGATCACCATTCCTAGATCAGATTACCCCCAAAAACTGCGTACAAAAGTGGCAGTCACAAACCTTTGTGACAAACCTTTCCCAGTTCGCACAAAGCTTTGAGCAGGGAAAAGTTGGAAAGAGGAGAAGAGCTAATTTGTGCAAGGGGAGACATCCTTATCAACCGCAGGGCTTGTGCAGACATCCTAGAATGTCTACACAGAATATTCTGCCATTAAATAACCCAGGAGCCTATTGCCATCGTTACTGACTTCCACAGATCTCTCCCTAGCAATAATTTCAAATAGATTTACTAGGGGATATTTATGAGTTCTGATACAGCCATTCCTCAAACCTGGGCATGAGGAACTGTGTAACTTGACTATTAGGTACAGATAGTAAGAAGTCATGCACAGCTTATGAACAGAAAAAGTGATGCATTTTTTTGTTCAGGTCTACTAATAGTGAAGAAGTTAGATGATTCCTGCTCTTTCACCTCCTGCATGGTTTAATCATATTAATATAGGCTTTTGTCAGAGCAGCACTACAACTGCTCCTCCCCGCTCTGCGCATCAGTCTGTAAAAGTTGCCCTGTTCCACTAACTCTTACCATTTGTGCTAATAAATTCATTCCCTAAAGTTGTTGCAAATTACAGAGCTGTTGTGATTACAGTGACTCTTCCAGGATCATTACAATGAGGGAAAGCCAATTTGATGAGTGTTTGCCATTACAGTTTCAAATGTCAGGACAGGGCACCAGTATTTTTCCAATTACATGTCACTGCTAAAAGCTAGGTGTTTTTCCTTAGTACTCTTTGCTAAAAAGGTCTTTTCTTATTGCTGCAGCTGTTGTTATCACTATTTCTTTTAGCATGTATGCTTAAAATCTGTAACAGCTCTCTAGCTACAGTCCCGTATGAAGCCTAGACAGGCAGGGTGCAGTGTTTGAAGGTGAAGCTGCCAAAAGAGAAGAAAAAAGCCTTGAGGCTACAGGAAATTCAGGTGGCATTGATTCAGGAGAGAGCCAGATGCTTCAGGCTGAGTCAGTGCTGAACCTCCTCACATATCTAGCAGGCAGCATTTTACCGGGACCTTTTTATACACAAGCTGACTAACTGAATTCCCCTTTTCATCGAAGATCTCCTCATCTTTTTTTAATGTAGTTGCTTTATATTTAGTCTTTAGGCTAAATTGAAGCTTGACTATCTCTGTGCTGTCTAGAAGTTGGTGGCTCCTACTTGATATGGTGGGAGAGCTTTCTTGGAAGAGCAGTCATCACCAGATCATCAGAGGCAGAAATGTTCTAAAACTTTGTATGACTCCTTCAGAAAGAGATTTCTTCTCCAGTGGGCTCTTTGGACATTTGAGTGAAAATGGTACTAAACCTAAGACATAAGGAGCTTTGAATAGATCTGTGAAAAATTACCTTCTCCCTCTCTCAACTTGTGTTAAGTTTGGCCTCAAAATGTGTAGCTTCAGCTGATTCTTGAAGAATTGAGAAAGTCTGTTGTGATAAAAAGGGCAGGAAAAATATTAAATTCTAATGCAGAAGAAGTTAGAAAAAGCAATCAAGGTATTTTTGAGGTTTGCTTCATAATCTGAGAAGAGATAAAACACAGACGCAAGTCCTATTTTGTTTATTTTGAAAGTCTCACACAAAGCTTGTTTCCAAGTATGGCTCAGTTAACTTTTCTTTCCGTTTAATCCATGGGAAACCTTTTAGAAAAGGCCACAGCAGCCAGCTGTAGCATTTTCAAAATCCATGGACTACTGACCTGGGGCTTAATATGGGCCACCCTTTTCCAGTGGTGTGACTGTAGCCATCTGACTGAACAGCATTAAGATGTCAGTCAGCTGTGGTCCTTGTCATGGAAACCAGCCGTTGTGGATAGTGAGCAGGTTTCTCCTTCAGAGAAGTCTGGTATCATTAGAAATTTCTCACAGGGCTTTCTCTAGCAAAGACTGTGACCTACAGATCGTAACATTGCTGTGAAATGCTGGAGGGGAAAATCTGAACTAATCACTCATAATAACTCTGCAGAGACCCACAGGGTAAGTCTGAGGTCAGGGCTGAATTGATCTTTGATGTGAGAATGACAGTAGCTGTAATTCACTTGCTGGTCATGGGAATGGGAATGAGCCAAAACCAGTTTTCTCTGAGCTAGATAAGGCGGGGAAAGGGGTGAGAATGTGACTTAGGATTGTCTCAGTTTTACATGCAAGGGACTCTATCTCTGCATGACCATTCAGGCCAGTGCAAAGTGAATGCTGAGTAGGAAAACTCAGAGCTCCTGGTGTTTTATGACAGTTTTGTACTTTCTTTGTGCAGACTTCTTTGTGTCAGAATAAAATCTTAAGAGTTCAGAATGATCTTGCTTTAACAGTCACTAAAACTGGGTGCTATCTGGCAGTCGATGTTATGTGGGAAATGAAAAGAGATGCTTAGTTGGTCCCTTTTGGCCATATGGTTTGTGAATTTGGATAGCTGGAGTGACAGTGTAGCCTTTGAAACCCAGCTCTGGGCCCAGCTCCTGGTGCCCTCTGTCCATTTGCATTCTAGTCCTGAGAATGATTTCTCTTTTCTTTACTTTTTTTGCTTTTGTGGTGCTGCAGATGGTGGGGGGACAAAGTGGGGAGAGAGGAAGAGAAAATTTGGGGAAGGGGCTTCTGCGTCCTGTCACTATAATTCATTGAGATCTGACCTTCTGCATTTTCAGCCCTACTCAGCCATCCACCACTCCTCATGTGACTGTCACCTCGCATTATTGTAATTAGCAACTGCCAGCCCCAGAGATTTGATGGTGGAAGTGAAAAAGTCTGAGAAGCTCTCTGCCAATTTAAAATTAACCCTGTCACTGCAGGACAGATTGTCCTGCTCCAGAAGTAGCTCCTTGGCATTCGCACTGAAACAATCCCATGCTCCTCCTGTAATCCAGCTCCCTTGTCTCACCCTGCTTTGTTCTCCTTGTGTCTTCCAAGCTCCCAGGGCTGCTTCACCCTCCTTCCTCCCCAGATGCCACCCCTCTTTGCTGGCTGTCAGAAGTGAAGCTGCTAATGAGAGTGCTCAAGCTGACAGTCCCAGAGTCCATGTCAGTGGATGATAAACATGGCTTTCCGTGGCTGTGCCAAATGAGGTCTGTCTGCCCAGCCTCAGAAAAGACCCTGCTGCTCTGCGCATGTCTTTCTTCTCCTTCCCCTCTGCCTGGGACTTGGCCTGTGTGAGCACCGCAGAGTACAAACCCACCTGGTTTGCTGGACATTTATGTGGCCGTGGATTCATGCTGCTGTCTAAGACTTGCCATGCTTGCTGCTGTGGATACCTCAGCCAGGTGGATGAAAGCTAGGTCAGTTCTGCATCCTCATGCTACCAGTTCCTCACCTTTGTAAAAGGATTATAGACTTTCTCCAAGTGTGACTGTCAACTGCTGTTGTCAAGGCCCTCATTACATGGCATTTACAAATCCTGCTTCATTATCTTGTAAGCAGGGGGTGGCTGGAGGTCATCCTTGCTGCTACTCTGTTCACCTAATTAGGAGCAGCTTCTGCTCACCTGCTGTGCAGAGGCGACAGCACAGTGACGGCCCAAAGGAAGGTTGCTTTCCCCTGGGAAATATCTGGGGTTTCAAACAAAAAATTGGAATATGGAGAGCTCAACAATATCTGACACCCAGTCTCTCTAGTCATTGTATCTGTTCAAACAAATAGACCACAGGCAGGTAGCAAAAATCGTGATAGTCCTGCAGTTCAACTGGGTGATGAACTATATCAGTGCGTGTGACAGGCAGGTTTGACACTGCCCTGGCTCAGATACCGTTCTGATAGAGTTTGCATAAAACCGAAAATATATTTGCTTGAAGTATTCTGCACTCTCCTGTATACGTACAGGTTTTTTTACTCCCAAGTTCATAAAAGCTGGTACCTCTAAGTCCTTTAGGATAAAGCCATACCCTTTTTTGCAGTAGTCCCACTGCCACAATTAGTTCTGATCCACGATGTGCTTCCCCACCCCCCCACTTGTTGCAAGCAGTTTATCACTATTGCTACAAGTTGCCTATTTCTTAGTTCAACTTCTCTGTGGGGCTGGGGCAGATCAGCTCTTCCTCATCACCACAAGAAGCATAACAGAAAGCCGCTGAAACACGATTTTGGTATCTGGTCTTTACATGCTCAAGCCATGAAGTTCCTGAGCTTGCCCTCAGCTTTCAAACATGCAGATTTGCCTTTGCACCACACAGCTTATCATGCCTTATGCCCATCCACATGGCAGGCCATTTTTGTAAGAGCACTCTTTATTTTGTTGGTGTGCCTGACACTGTGCTAGATCCCAGCAGTAACTGTGTTCATCAAGAAGCAGGAAAATACCTACGTAGTTATTACTGTGTTTAGCTTTTCTAATCACATCAAATTCTGATCGCTTGTCAACTACATCCACAGAATAATGCATCCTTTCCTTTTCTTTGTGCTATGCTCTAGGTTATTTTACTGCATTGAGAGCTCCAACAGCTTTGTTAGGGCAGCAGACTTCCCATTTCTTTTCTCACCTTTAGCATATTTACAGCCACTGCTCATCATCAGAGAACACTGCGGGTCTGTGGAAGAGTAGCCTTGAGAGTGCATAACTCCGCTGTTATTATTTGCTTTATATGGATAAATGAAGAGAAAATAGTTGCCATTAAGTGTAAAGATAGACATGGAAAGAATGAAGAAGAATCAGGAGAACTCTAAAAAATCTCTGGAAACAAGTTACATGTTTGGGTTGTTCATAAGGTGAGGCATTAGAAAAGCAGGCATGACAGGCACTAGTGGAATAGTTTGTGCTCATATTTTGTGACTGCCTTCAAGGGAATATGACATGATTTAGAGAAATTTCTGCTCGTTTCTTCAATGCCTGGCTAAATTTTATGTCCACGCAGTGCAATGCAAAGTGTCAGCACCCATTGGTTCTGGAGCTCATGATTTAAGCGAACTAGAAATGGGTGTGGATAAATCTTGCACTACTAGGTTAAGCTGCCTCTGTAGCTGTACCCAGTGATGCTTTCTGGTGAAGCATGGAAAATGGAAGGTTTTGTCTTCAGTAGCCATCAAATACTTAGCACCAGCTGAAGGAAATAAGGGCCAGAAGTCACTGTTCTACTAACCATAGGCAGCAACACATCACCTTCCTCATGCTGCAATGGGCACAGCATAGTTCAGGTTGGAAGGCACCTCTGGAGGTTTCTGGCTCAACCTCTTATTCAAATCAGGGTTGGCTGAAGATCTGACCAGGTTGCTCACAGCTTTATCGAGTCTTGAAAACCTCTAAGGATGGAGAATGTACAGCCTCTCATTTTTCCACCCGCAAACAGAAAGTATAAGTTACAGTGCATGGCAATGTAATATCTTTGTGACCAGAGGAACTTGGTAACAGAATCAAAGCTGCTGTTATTCTGCTACTTGTACACTCCTCTGCTCTGTAGCTGTCTTCATCACTATCCCCTTCAAAGTGTTGTATTGAAAACAGTATATTTTTCACTTTAGGAGGCATGTCCCGCCTCTGTGACCTTAGAATATTTAGCAGCATGGATGCAGATGCATACAACACATGTAGTGAAAGTCAAAGACTGTTTCTCAGCCTGTATCAGGCACATTTGCCAGGTCTCACCTGGTTATTTTTATGAGGGATGCAAAACCCAGCAGCTAAAAAGAGTGCATCAATGTTCTTTTATGTCAGCAATGGGTTAGACCAATTGCCTGGGGAACTATCACTGTCCCTAGCCCAGTAGTGCTGCAACTCTCCAGATGCCCTGGCAACCTTGCACCCAGTAAAAGAACTGTGCTAATTGCTTGAAACCCTTTTTGTATCTTCCTTCCAACAATATTTTCCTGTATTTAAACCTAAGCTTCAGAATACCAGCAGTTCATTGGGAGATGCTGGTTTAGTAAATCATGGAGTCCTGGGTTAATAAATCCTGACACACTGGGTTTAGTCACAGCTTAAGCTGGCTCTGCCACTAGAGTGTTCTGTATCCTTTAGCAAATTACTTTGCCTGTTCGTGTTCCTGTTTGGCCTTCTGCTCATTTTTGGTCTTTCTGGCTTGATGCTGTAAGCTCAGTTGTTAAGTTATTGTCTCTTCCTATGGATTTGACAATTGATGTCTTGTAACCGCAAGCAAATGCCCATATTCCCCAGCTATTAACTATTTGCTTCTTGCTCTCTGTCTTTTCATAGGAAAACTCAGAAAAGTCTCTGTCTTGTCCTGTTGTGGAAGAAGATGGGGGGAAAAGCTTCCAACTGTTCAGCAGAAAATGAAAAAATGTTTCTTACCCAGCAGTTATAACAACTACTCTGAGCCTGTCTCTCTAGATACATGATTTTCTGACATTAAATAAACTTGGCACTTACAGCTGCTTTTATTTCTTCCAAGAGCCTTGTCTCTTTTTTCCCACTTAAAGTGCTGTTGTACTCTGAGAATTGTTGTTAATATTGGCATCATGGGGGCTCCATATTTCTTATGTCAAATTTGCTCAGAGCACAAACATGTGGATTGACAGCAAGAAACTCCCTGGCTTTTGTGGCCTTTGGGTTCTGGTGGAAAAGGCCTTTGCTAACTCATAACCCTGCAAACCCAGATCTCAGAGTCTATCTGAACAGTGCAGAAGTGATGGAGGGTGATGAAGGAGAGCATGATGCACAGTGCCGAGAATAGGCTGTGCAAGAAAAGCAGAGACAGCAGGGTTCTCTCCCTTGTCCCGCTCTTGCTGGTACGGAGGATTTATGACTTTGTAACAGGCTTTGCCGTGAGTTGAATATGAATAACACTTCTCCTGGGCTATAGTACAATCAGCATTTTTGCTGCATTAGTTTTGTTGCTTTGCTTCAGTACTCCAGTGAGCTGACTGGCTAAGTCCAAAGCTGCATGCTTAAATCCCTGCAGTGCTGCAGGCAAAATAATGCCTAAGCTGCAGGAATAAGGAAATAATGTACCTCCTAAGTGCCCTTCACTTAGGCAGAGATTCCCTGCAGAAAACCTGGAAAGGGTGTTGCCCAAAATTCCTTCTTCGCTGTCATCCACTGCAGAGAAAATAATTTGCATGTAGTTATTGCTGTATGAATTGACTGATACAGTTTCTGCCCTCTGCAGCAGAGAATGGCTGGCTGCCTTCATACACAACAGACAGATCCAGATTCCCATAAACATGAGGCTGGGGTGATGGGATCACTTATAATTTCACCAAGATGAAACCCAATTAGAAAAAGCAATTTCATTGCAGTATGTACATCTCTTACCAGCTTACTCTATCCATTGTTGTCTCTTGCTTACAGTCTAGATATGAGACTCTCGAGTAAGGATCATTAGGTGTTCACAGTGCTGAACACAATGGGATCCTGATCTTCCTTCATCAGTCACTATCACCATCACATCAGCATTTATTTGTTTACACTGTCTGTTCTTTCAGTAGGAAGCTCTGCTGGGAACCATAGTGGTAATAAGCATAGAGCACTGCTTTTCTCAGCTATGCCTCCTTTGAAGAATATAAATGGCTTAGCTCTTTATGGCACCCAAAATGACATTTTTCCACAGATACTAGTGATTATTTTCTGAGTTGGCTTTTCTCTTTTATGCCTATCTGATGCTTTTTTACACTGTAATATTTTATAGCTTTCTAGCACTTTCCATTTAAGGATCTTGAAGCATTTATATCTATGAGGTACAGAAATGTTATATCTATTTTACAGATGTGGGAAACTGAGGAAAAGCATGATAAGGTTTACCTGTCATCAAGGTTGTGCACTGAGTTTACAGCAAAACTGGTAATTAAAAAAAAATAATTACCACCAGTTCTTCCCCTGTTTTTAGCCATTCCCTTCCTTTGTGCCTAATCTCCTTCCTGTCTTCTTTTCCTTCTATCATTTTGCCACTGTCTTATCCTCTCTTTCAGCAGGTCTTAGACCTAAAAGTGGGGTTTGTTTTCTAGATTTGTGAATCTGGATCTGATCCCCAACCACTCCTTTCATGTATGCATGTACCATACAGCACTCACACGCTGCCAGTCATGCTTCTCTTTTACGTGCTAACAGCTAGGAATTTCCATTGCAAACTCCCTGCTATTTCAGGGACCTTGGACACTGGCAGTAATTCTCATCTCTCCTGCTTTTTTCCTGTGGCCCATTGTAGTCCTGGCATTTAACTTTGTGTTGTAGGCCATCAGTATTTGGCGTTATAAATAGGTCATTCTGGAATGTTGTGGAGCCTGCAGTGTGTGTAGACTTGGAGAACAGCGTTCCCTGGGCCCTTCTGGGCTCGGTATCTGTTGCATGACTATCTGCTGTAGTATGTGGGGATCAGGGCCATCTTTTCCCAGCCTGTATTTCAACAGAGATTCCCAATACAAATTTTCTTTCTGTTATTGCCACCTTGAAAAAAAACCCAGATGCTTCCTGGACGAAATCTTCAGTGTTTGCCCTGCAGTGCACCCCAAAAAGACAATCATCTATCTATGATGCAGCTGGATAAAGGGAAGTGTTTAGGGTTTGAGTGGTTTTTTGGGGTGTGTTGTTTTTTTTTTTTTACCCTCCCCCCAAAATAACTTAACTTCTGCATGTGGTTATTTCAAAAAGCTCTGAGCAATGTATTCTGTGAAGTAAGAATAGCCAATTCAAAATTCTGATTTCTATTGATGTGGGCACTCTTTGTATTTTAGGCACTGTGTAAATGCCTTTTCTGGATAGATTTGTTCTCTCGTTTTTAATACATTGAAACAAGGGGCAGCTGCTAAGGAGGAGGGGAGGCTTTTTGCCAATGTAAGGACACCAGGGAAGCTGTCTGCCAATTTCAATAAGAGAAGAACAATTTTTTTTCCTTTCCACTCCTTTACTCTTTTCCAGTGCTTCTACTCCTTCACATTTGCTCCTAGATAGAGGTAGGAGTTCAGTCTCCAAACTGAATCAATTCTTGCTCCCTTCACTACGGCTGTCAGCAGAGCAGAGTTATGTTTCATGACAGTGTTTTTGTGTTGTGGGTAGCTCTTCTCTATGCACTGGGTTGATATAAGCAGGCTTATAGCCCCTTTCCCCTTTAGCCTGCTCAATGCAACATGCAAGCAGCAGATCACTAAGGCTGAGATTACTTGGCTGTACATATCTTCCCTAAAATGACTTCAACCCCTGTCTCCTAAAAGCACCACAGGATCTCTGAAACCATGTCTTTCGTCTGAGTTTGCTCAGAGGAAAATACTTTATTTTAAAGATCTATTTTTCTTCTTGCTTGTTTTACATCACCAGTTATTTGTATGAACAAGGCAAGGCAAAACAGCCATAAGAAAGAGTAGCAGCATGCTGATAAGCTGGCTACCAGCCGATCTGACTTTGCAGCATGTTCTAATTAGCTCTACCCAAGAAAAGCATCAGTGGCTGAAGTAACAACATGGATGGGAGATTCTCAAGGGATTCAGCCAATAGCAAGTGGATCAGCAGCCTCATGTTAGATGCTCTGGTACTGGTGGAAATGGTAGTTTTCAGGTGGGACAAAAAATGAGCTCCCCGCTATGCTATTTTCCACAAGAGTAGAGGCTGTCACAGCCTTATTCTAAACACGTGATTACTCATCCATACATGTCTATGCCACTTCTTACTAGATGCTAGTTACATTCTGCCTCACTCAGAATTTCCCAAGCACTCTTCATTTGCGAAAGCAATCCTCCTTACTTTCTGCCCTGATCTTCTGCTAAATAAGTAGATGTGTTACTGTGTTGGGGGGAAATTTGCCCTATATGTGGAGCAGAGAGTATACTGGAAATGACCAATGTCAGCTATGGTAGTTGATGGAATGGTGAAACTTGTTCCAGTTACTTAATGGCATCATTCATATGTATTAAACGACAGTCTAATGGTGGAGTGTTAATCTGGAGAGAGGAACTTCTCATCAGGTTGGAAATCCATGTACAGTTGGCGAAACAGCGTCTAAAGTTGGCCTCTTGTTCCCCCTTAAAGTTTTAAGTGCACTTCAGCTTTTGAAGCTAAACCACTCTGCTGGAGGACTGCCCAGTCTTGCTTTGGCTTGCCTCTTTCTCTGGATTCCTGCCACGTAAGAGATGTTAGCTACTTCGGTTGTGTTTTAGAAACATGGAAAATGTGGCTCATGTAAGCTTATGTTAATGGATTGCTGGACTCTTCAGGCTGATGTTGTCTTTTGCATTCTGCATTTCACGCTCAAGAAGGCCATTTGTTTTTCTCCTTGTCCAAACTTTGCCCTTGTTGCTTGTTTGCAAAGAGAACTCTTTTTCAGAGGTGGCAGGATTTGCTGAGAGTAGGAAGGGAAAGGGGCTTGCCATGTAGATGTGATGTTTTCTGTGCCTCGCTGGAGCTTTGCAGCAGGATCTTGTTTCGCTGCTCTCTGATGTCCCCTTTTTGCTGTACTTTTGACTGATGTCTGTTAATGTTTAATCACCAGTCAGCAATGCTTGAGCTGTCTCATGGCTTGTTGAGGTCCACTGACTATCACCATGCGACCCACAGCAGCCTTGTTTTTGTAACATCAGGGTGAGAAGGAAGTCGTCTAACAGAAGCACTTCTTACTGGAGCTTTCAAACAGACAGCCACCACAACTCTTATCCAATTGTAGGTAAAGATATGCTCATGAGGTAACAGGTGTGCAAAAAGTTATTTATTTAGTGTAATACTATATATATTTATACATCCCTCCCTATTTATCTATCCCCCTCCCTATATATATATTTATATATCCCTTCAAAATTAGGGACTGTCATGATTATCTG
Organism: Buteo buteo; assembly: GCF_964188355.1. Classification (NCBI taxonomy): domain Eukaryota; kingdom Metazoa; phylum Chordata; class Aves; order Accipitriformes; family Accipitridae; genus Buteo; species Buteo buteo. Next base: position 40,179,700 of record NC_134178.1, read on the forward strand.
CAGTGCATATACTAAAGTGCACCAATTTTATGTGAGGCCCTTGGGCACATGGGAAGTTTCTCTCTATACTACAACGCCTGGGCTCCCCACGTCCCTAAGGCTTATCTGCATAAGTATGGTTACGCTAAGATAATGTGTGGCTTCAGTATTTCACTTCTTCCCTTTCTTTGGCTGTGACTTCCTGCCAAAGGTATGGCGATACCATCTTGGCATCAGACTGGCTCCAGGGAAGGAGGGTTAGCTTAAGAGCTGCAGAGATGCTTGTGAGACAGTTCATTCTTCATTTGGCCGTTGCATACTTCAAGTGCTTCAGCCATTTCTTGCTTGTAGGGCAGCAGCAAACTTCTCAAGTGGATGTTAAGATGTGAACACAGGGAAGAATGGTAAAGTGCGCAGCTCCTATCCCATGCTGTGGCCCAAATTGTTCTGAACAATTACACACTTTGTCAAGTCCCATTTGTAATTCCTCTCTTGATTCAGCCTATTTTCCACCAGAGGGAAGGGAAGGTGAACAGCTTAATTTGCATAGCTCTTGGAGGCAAAAATTTTCAGAAAAATTAGGGCCTTGACATGGTGATTTTATATGCATGTGGATGTCTTGTCAGCCCATGGACATTCCACAGAGATAGCATTTCCCTGAATGGGAAGGTAAAGCCTATGTGCACAGAGTGTATGAAGTGCTTTTGGTTTCTGATGAGATGAAATGCCCTTAAAATAAACCCCAGCCCCACAGAAAACAAAGCTCCCAGTGACATCTCTGGGGCCAAAGTATTACAAAACTTGACCTTCTAGAAATGGCTGAAGTCTAGACGGGCCAGATTTTTCTAAGCTGCTAATAGGCTGCTATACAGAAGGATCTTTCTTCTTAGCCTAGTTTGCTGTGAAAATACATTTTGCTTTAGAGACGGTCTTCCCATGGTGAGCAGGTCAGAAGGCGATCATAACCACACACTTGATAAGAGAGTCTACAACTATATGCGATAAGGCCATAACGCTCTTCTTTGAGCAGCATGGGGTCTCATGGAAAAATCCTGAAGCACCGGTCTGAAAACACTAGGGAGAAACCCAATTCCAGATCTTGGATTCAGCTACCCTGCTTGTTTTTCAGGGTTCAAATTTCAAGCCTGAACTGGGATCTAAATAGAGGCAAATGGTCATTCTCTCCTTATAGAAGACCTGAAATTGCAGGCTGGCATTTCTCTGACCTCTGAGTTGTTCCCACTACTGTGTTTTGTGGCATCAGCTCATCTCACTAGCAGCATTAGGTCAAAGGAGACCGAGAAGCCTCCCTGTCAATGACAAAGGAGTTGTGCTTTCCTCCCCGACACATCATTCCTGCCCACAGCCAGGCTCTGAGATAAAGTTGGCCTAGGAGGATTGCTCAGACATGCAGGTCACAGGGAGGCCAAAGCAAGTAACCTTGGAGTGAGTCAGCCTCCGTGCCTCTGCGAGACTGACATTTGAAGATGAAGAGAGAGAAGGAAAGACAGGCCATGAGCACAGGTGTTAATACACTCATGTGTGTACACGTGTGAGTGAATCTGTGGGTAAGAAACTGAAAGCAGAACTGCTTCCGTGCTTGGCAGGCAACAGGGGTAGCTGGACTGGCCCTGAGCATGGGTGGATAGGGTAAAGGCAACTTCAGACCTGAAAAGTGCTATCACAGGGACTGGACTGGATTGACACCATGCCATTCCATTGACTTCTTTGCCATGCAGCCATGGTGACTGCAGCCATATTTAACCCAAGGTTTTCCTCTTCCTCCAGGGGAGGAGAGTGGCCAGAAAAGAACCACATATATTACCTAGCTTCAGAGCTGTGCTATAGCTTTGTTCAGCTGGGGGCCTTTGAACTGAGTTTCTCACTGCAGGATGACCCACAGGTGTTTGATGCCCACTGTGCAGGGCTGCATGGGATTTGCTTGTGTGAGTGAGGGGAAATGGTTCACCCTGTGCCAGGCAGGATAGCACCAACAGGAATTAGGGGAAAACTTGTGCATAAGAAGGAGGTAGAACTAGAACTGACAGCCTTAAGCCAAAAAAGTGTATTTCTTAGGAATTACATTAGTACCAGTTAACAACAGGATCAAGATGAGTCCTATGGACAAAGGCCAGTAATGGGACAGTTTCTTCTACAAATTTCCCTGTAGCTGTTGCACAGATCAAAAGAGACCTTCAGCATTCATTCCTGGGAAGAATAACATGCAGGCCTGCCTCTCCTCTTGATTATAGCAGTATGAATCAGGAGTGAATCTGCTGAAGTCAGTGCGGTTGTCCTGACATAGTGAAACAGAGGATGAAGACACATAAATCCATCAGCCAGGAAAGGGACAGCCCTGGAGACTTAAAGATATGCTGAAGTGACTGGCACTAGAGCCAGTAAGAGTGCAATTTCTTCCCACAGCCAACCTTGACCTTTACGGAGAATTACTATGTGAAGACTGCTCTGGCCCTGTATCCGTTTAGGCTCCTGGCTGCTCTGCACCATCAGCCAGCAGGAGTGAAGTGCCTGGCATCAGGGTACCCAGCAAGACAGCCTGCTCTTGTCCCAGCATGGGCCAAAGGGTACCTGTGGCAATGTGATTAGCTCTGAAGGAGCAGTCAGCAGCAGGGACTGATGAAGCTCTTTCCTTGCTAACCCTGAGGATGGGCAAGGACTCACAGGGATTTGTACTGTTTAGTCTCATTGTTTGCTCCTGTTTCTCTCAGTGCTGGACACCTGACTGCTGAAGCTGAGGTTATTTCTAACCTCTTGGGCAAAATTTTACTTCCAATTTCTAGCTGGTCACATTGGTGCTTTCTTTTCCCACTGTTGCACATGGCAAGACTGGCTGGACAGCACAGCCTAGAGCAGAGCTACATGTCCACAGAGCATGCAGGAGCAAGCCCAGGACAACAAACACAGCTGGTTCTGCTTCTGTGTGCAGCATGTTATGCCCAGTGCAAGGAGAGGGTTTGGGAATGCTTGTAGGGTCTTTTTGATACAGATGACAAAGATGGTATTTTCTCCTCCCCCAAATATACACTGTCCTAGACTGTAGCTTTGCCTAATTTCCTGGGAGGCCAGACCTTGGTGGGAACCTATTGGCACTGCAGTGTTGTGCCCCGCCACGACAATGATTAGCCTTCATTGGCCTACTTCTCCACTGACTCTGGCCTCCTATCAACAGCTTCAGGGAGACTTGGATGTAAGGTGTCCCCTTTTATTCCTCTGCCTGTAGGAAGAATTAGTGATGGGGCTTGGAGGACAGGCAAAGATACAAAATTCCTACTGGCTCTCCATTTCCAGTCTCCACTTCCTCCTCTTACCAGATTAGGAGATGTCTATATTTCAGGTATGTTTTTCCAGTTTTAATGGAGAATGTCTGCTAGTATTTTCTGGTTGACTGCATACATTTTAGAGAGCAATCTTATAATTTTGTCATTCTCTGTGGCCTTCTGTTCCCTCTAGTGGTGGCTGGGCTCTCTGTAAGCCATAGATACGTAGGGAGTTCGTTTTAGGTCTGAACCTACTTTCGAGATCTAATTTATCCTCAATCTGTATTGTTCATCACATATATTCACTAAGAGGGCTAGCGGATATTTAATCCAAGCTCTGGAGTTTCGGTCTAGTCCTTCTGCAGGCCTGAACTTCACACGACGTGGTGTGTCAAGCACCAGTCCACCAGCAGATGTCCCAGAAGCCCATTGGTTTCTCATCACAGTAGGCACAGGATCTCTCATACCTGGACTTGGATCTTCTGAAGGGCAGTGGGGATGCTGGGCCACAAGCAGGATACAGCCAAGCTAAAAGGACAATGTACAAAAGGAAAGCGTGTGGATCATGGGACTGGGTGTGCTTGAGCCATGATCTTCACCTCACCACGTTGATACGCTCCTTTCAGGGGCTGAGGAGCCTGCTGTTGCCTTGGTGACTGGAGCTGGCTCTATTAGCACAACCAGGAGAGCCTAATCCAGTATAGTCCAGAGGATTAAGAATGAGTTCCTGCAGCACAGCATGAGAAGGGGTGATTTCAAGGATGACGTGAGGCAGATACCATATTTTGTGTCATGTTTATCCAATGCAGGAGTACTGGATTGAGACAGACGGCTGCTTATCATTCCCCCATGCTGCAAAGAGGGCATTATCTTTCTTATATTCCAGAAGCCCTTCATCTTTGCAAGGGACAAGAACTTCACTGGGAACTACCAGTTCTCTATTAGCAGTACCGTCAACAGACAGTAGTTTCTCCAGCTCTTGCAATGGAAATTAAACCTCTGTCTAAAAGAAAAGCAGTAATAATGTTGTATTAGTCCCTGACAAAAGCACAGGAGTATGTGCTAGCACCATCTAGCCAGCATCCCCATCATTGCATCACCATCTACCTCTTTCTCCCTTTTTATTCCATCTTCCAGCTTGATGCAATTAGTTGTCCTCTATTTTCAGCTACAATTCCTATTTACTGCCTTGTATCCTTTGTCCTCTGGCATTATTGCATATCCTCCCCCACCCCCCATCGTCTTTCAGGGAGAGGCTGCAAACTTGCAGGCAAAGCCATCGACTATGTCCCAGTACTTGCGAGTGAGGAGGAAGGGAGATGTTCTGGTGATAGCCTAAACCTCAGACCCTCTGACAAGGGTGAAGCTGGAGTATTCCTGTGCTCTGCTTACAGCAAGTGCCTGAAACATTATGAAAATGGCTACAGGGCACGGGTTGAATCAGCCTCTGTGGAAGCTCTAGGTGGACACAAGGCATAGTCCATCAGCCCTGAAAGCAGGGAGCTACGAAGTCACCTTTGCTACCTGCCATCTCCTGGTGGGGTAGCCCCAGGCATGGGTCAGCTGGACCCAACTGTCTCATTTGAAGACCATGTATCCAAAGCAGCAGGGGAAGGGCCAGATGAGCAGCGAGTGATCATCACCATAGACTGGGCAGTGCTGTGGGGCCAGCCATCCTTGCACGCCGTGTAAGCAGTACCCTGTTTCGTGCTGTGGAGGCTGTCCTGGCCGCCCACTCTGTCTTGAAGCTTGCACAGTTCCTGAGCTCATCTTCTGGCCTCCTTTTTTTGGGGTGTGCTCTGCCTGGGTAGTGACAGGGAGGTAGTACAGCAGCATGTGAGTGAGGGCAGGATATCCCTGCAAGCCCTCGGTCCTCATCCCCAGCGTGTGAAGGTCACTGGCTCCTGGGTAAATTTCCATCGGATGCGGCACTCTCCGATTGCGACTCAGCATTTCTGACTCCCGACTGCAGCTTCTCTTTCTCATTTGATCATTTTCTTGGTAAGGGGAACTAACAGCCGTTACTAGAGTGATTTGGCCACTGTCCAACAGTGTGTATATTACTCACACATTTCCCTGCTAGCAAAAGGCTTTTCTTTTTTCACTGTCTGGTTGCAGCCTCTTCCTATCTTCATCATTAGATAGCTCAGAAGGTCAGTGCTAAAAGAGAAATCTTGGAGACTTTTTTTTGCAACCCAGAGTAGGGGACAGCTGGGGGGGAGGGGTAGGGTGAGAGGGAAGGGAGGGTATGCCCAACTGAACGGATTCTTCACTAGGATTGTCTCTAATACAGCTGAAAACACGATCCTGGAAAATGGGATATTTATAGAAACTGTAATGCCCCAGTTGGGTAAATCTCAATGTCATCTGATGATCACTGCAAAAGGAATGGTCAGATACTGCTGCTGTTGCCCTGGCATCATGAGACTGTAAGACCTTCAATTCAGCACTGAAATCTGCATACAAAATGGGATCCTACTCCCTCTCCCTAACAACCATCTCTCCTGAAACTGCATTAAGGAAATACACAGCCCAGCAGTAAGGCTGCTCAAAATGCCTGCATGGCTTTTTTTTTCTTTTTTTTTCCCCCTCTGTGAGAACATTAAGCTATTAACTCTAATTCCCTTGGAGGCAGAGGTCTGCAATTCATTTCACATATAGGGCATCTCAGGAGTTTGCCTGAACAAGCGAAGGACCAAGTGCTGGCCTGAAGCCAGTTCTTTCATTTTTGAGCCCTTCCCATCCCTTGAGGAAATTCTGCATGGAGGTGCTGGATGCCAGAGTCCCCAGAGAGAAAAGAGGAGCAGAGGACTCGTGTTTTCATTACATCTGTTATATTCCTGCACAGAGACAAGTCCTGACCTCATTGTCAGGTGAACACAATCCTTCCACTGCCCTCAGGCCCCCAAAAGTACTAGCTGTCAAAGAAATCTGTGGTAACAGGGAAAGGTGAGAGCAAGGTCATGACCGCAGCTATTTCACTCTGGCCCGAACAACTGTCCAGGTCTAAAGAGTGAGGGGTCTCCACTGGGGAGAGTGGAGTCAAGGAGGCACTGTCCTGAGGCAGCTACCCACTTCTGAAAGTTTAAAACACTCTCCTCTTCCAAAACATTAAAGGCAAACTAAATGTGACCTCTAGACAACCTTCTTGAATTGCCTTTCCTGAGCACAGAGCAACATCTTCCCTAATATTTTCTGTTTCTGACATATCTTTTCTCCAGTGGGGGTGCTTGCAAGAGCCTTTAAGTTTTGTGTGCAGGGTTAATAGGGTAAATTAGGGTGATTATTCACATCTTCAAACATTTATTCTGCTGTGAACCAAAATACTTGATTGCAGTGACAGTATTGTAGCTAACACAATGCAATGCAAAGCAGCAATAAAAGCCAAAAAAAAAGTCAGACTATGCCACAGAGGTCTGCGATGAATGTGAGAATAATCGTGTGGCAACTGCAACAAGGAGCATGCAAAGCATACAGCAAAGGTGAATGCTCACAGGAGTACACCACATGAAGGGTACATTTTTGCGGTTGCATGACCTTGGGTCAGATTAAGCTAGGCCAAGCAAATACAAGTGTGCCAAACTGTACTGGAGCATGTCCTTTGAAAAGGTGTGCTCACTCAGGTGAGGCTGTAGGACTTCTGCAATCACCTCCCAGGTCCTCAGCCCTGCAGTACCCTGGGGATACATTTTCTTCTGGGCAGCTGGAAGCTGGTCTGGTTGTCTCCATAGAAATACTAGAAATATTGCCCGCCTGTCAGACTGCATTGCAGGTAGATTTAAACCTGGTATATACTGTCTTAGTGAGGGGCCATTTCTGATGTAGAAGTAGTGAGTAAGTAGCTGACCAAGAATATGCAGCCCAAGGGAAGTTATGGAAAAGCACTGGAAGACTAGCAGTTTTGAACACCGTGGCTAACAACCTGAGCCTGAGCCAAGTTGAATGGCTCATTAAACTCAGGTGATAGGTTTTTGTGGGTCAAGGGGAAATGGATAAGGAAAAATGCTGTGGAAAAGCTTAACTTAATGCTGCAGGTGAAGGTGAACACTGAGTGTGAACATGCAGTGCTGCACAAAAAGGTGTACAAATACAAAAGGGAGATAGAAGGCAAGACAGTCCAAAGCATTTGACCTCCAAATTCCCAGATCGAACCTCCCTGCTCTGGGGGAAAAAAAATTATGTATAGGTTTAAAGCTGGATCCTATGGGAAAAGTAGTGGTTGCTTGCCACTCTGAAGAGTAGAGGCTGTAGGGGATACAAATTCCAAGACTAGGATGGTCTGTCTTGCCAGGACTTGTGTGAAATTGAATCCACTCTAGAGGATTCATACCAGAAAGGCTGCAGCTAATACATATGACGTTCTCAAGGATTAGAAAGATGATTTTTCATGGGCCAGATTACTTTAGAGACATTGGTGCTGTCATATCAAGGTGAATCCTATTATCCATCTAGCAGTACACATTGACAAATATGAGAGCACCACTGGGGTATGAAATGTAGAGGCAGCTTACTTACATGGGAGGAAATGGTTAAATGCCTCAGTGGGAGAGAAGCCTGTAAGTACGCTGTTTGTCTTGTTAAACTTTAAAAGTTTAGGGCAGAAATTGTCTCTGTCTTGTGTTCACTGTTGTCTTAGCTATATTTTGGAGAATGTAGGGTTGGCTTTTACTTAGTGAGGCCCAGCATAAAGAGGCAAATGGTGCATGAAGCACCCAAAATATGGCTCCTTGTAGGAACTCTATGCTATTCCTTGACAGATGTTTTAACTTTTCATTTGAATGTTCTCAAAAGGGAAATACATTGCCCTGATCTGCTGGCTACCTTGATGATTAAAGCACTGCTGAGGTGCTAGGTGTCTTCAGGTGGCCTCACAGACGTGTCTGGTAAACAAGAAAGACAAAGCTGTAGCTCAAACATCGTGGAAGCCTTTGTCCGCTCTTTTTTCTCTTAATTATTAACATCTCTTGTTGAAGAACTGTAATGTAATCATTATTATGCTTATACCCTAACCCATGTTATCGAGGCATGAGCAAAATTCTCTTCATAGGTCTTGTCCTTTGGGTGCAGCACCAAATCTGGGTTTTTAACACTGGGACAACCATCCTCAACAATGCAGAACGCTAAAAGGGCCCTATAGAGGGTGTACAGGTTAGGGCTGTGCCAGGTAAGAGTGACATAAACTATTCATTCACTCCCTCTAACACTGTTTTGTGCCTTTTAAATTCTACAAAGTCACAAGAGGCTCCTCCTGCTGTGCACACTTTTGAGAGACCTCCAAGGAGAATGACCTCCTTCTCTGTTCCCTTGGTGAGAGGACACCTTTCTGCCTACAGTGAAATGAAGCAAATAATAGCATCTGCTAGTCCAGAGGGCATCTTTCAGCAGTGGAAGCTTACAGGTTTTGCCTGGTATTTTACCTCTTCCTAAAGCACATGTTAATGATTTTGACCTTTCTAGTAATTTGATTCCAAAACCAGTGTTGCAGCAGCTGAGCCCTAAGCTGTCATTTTGAAGAGATGATTATTATCACTCTGAAATCAAAGCAAAGGACTGCTTGTTCAAGCCTGTGTGGAGATCCCCTCACATACGGAGATCCTCTTTTCTCATCTCTCTTTGTCCTCAGCTCTGGGCCTGCCGTCAAGAAGTTCCAGTCTGGTTGGCCAATGTAAGGATAAATTTGCTGCCAATTTTTTGCATCAGTGTAGTATAAAAAAGCTCTAGGAGAGCCAGACTCATTGAATATTTTGGGGTGATACCAAAGGAATCCTTGTACACAGGTACCTAGGATAGAGGGAGATAGGTGTGTGAAAAGATTTGTTCGTGGTGTGCAATAGTTGAAAGGACATTTAGGCTATTTGCAAATAGACCAGAAAGTGCTCCCTGCTTGCCTTAAGCAGAAGCTGGCTCGTGCGAAAGGTCTGCTTCCAGACCTGTGTTCCTTGGCTCCTCCCATAGTGTGAATAATCTGTAACATTTCTGTGACTCAGTGGGTTTGCGATGGAAATTACGGCAATATTTTCAGAGTCCCAGTCTAACACCTGAGCCCCGACAGGATTCTTGCCCCCACATCTCTGGCATTTTGCATTGTTATGTAACGTCTCTTACTCACGGCACTGAAAGCAGGAGTATGTCCGCGTAGCAAGGAACTAGTGAAATTTGGAGTAAAATCGAAACCTCCCTTTTGTTCACTCTTGAAAACCTTTTCATTCATGTTTGAGTTTGCAACTTTTTTTTAAAATGTGATTTATAGATAGCTTGCTTTATTGGGAACAATAATGTCACAGCTTCATTTTTAACTTATTGCTTTTGCATTGCAAAATCCAAGTTACTGTGTAGAAAGAAGGTCCAATTAGCAGTTTCACGAGACTAACATGAGCATCTGCCTTCAGCTTGGCTGTTTCATCCCCTCTTCTCCCAGTCCCCTTCCTCCTGTTCCCTAAATGCTTATTAAGAACAGCAATTGGAAGAGCAGGTGTGTAAAAAAGAGAAAGAAGGAAACTCATCCATACAAACCCCTAAGACTATGGCTATGTTTCTTGTATCAACTGAATAGAAAGCTGCTGTCCTCAGAAATCTGGTAATAAAAATCACTGGGGAGGCTCACTGCTCGGTGCAGGGCAATGTCTGTTCTCAATGCAGTTTCTGGTTGCTCCTTTATGGGAAGTGTCCTTTCTGCAGTGCATGACAGAGGTGGTTCTCCCAAGTTAGATGGAGCATTCACAGCTGCATGCAGAGGCCACAGAGCCTCATCATGGGGCAGGTACACTGGGGAATGGTCACAAGAGGACTATTCAGGTATTTTTGTGTCATATTCAGAAAGGGGATTTTACCTGGCTAACTGAAGGGTAGGGGTAAACCGCTTTGCAGTGAGTTCACATATACGAATGCAAATAGGATTTGAAAGTGGTAGGCGTGCATGTCTTGCATGTCTGCACCATCTGCCTTCTCTGGGCTGTAATCACCTTTTCTGAGAGGTTTTATCAGCCACTACTGCTGTCTGTAATAATCATAGTAGCACTGACAGCACTGTTCACGTATTCCTACAGTCGTGGTCTCCCATAGCAAAAGCTGCTTCCCTTAAGGCTACAGACTTGAAAGCAGACCCACCTGCAGAGTGCTGTGCCGGCAGCTGTAGAGCAGGCAGAGAAGCCAAGACCAGAAAAGCAGTCATGCATTGCAAAGCCACTATCAGGCTCTGTTTCACAGGTGAAGAAACTGAGACGGATGGAGAGCAAGTGAATTGCTCAAAGTGTTATGAGTAATATCACTGGCAATGCCTAGTCTTGAAACTAAGCCTGGTTTAGGCCAGATTCTGTGGAATGTGCAATAAACTGGGCTGCAACATCCCTGGGCTCCCCGCTCTTGCCCCAGAGTGACTCACTGCAGATGGCTGGCACAGCAGACACTGTAGTTGCACCACTGTGTTGGCTCTGATCCAACAGTACTGCTGGGGGACCTTCCCCTTTCTTTCTCCTGAGGGTGTCTATGGTGAGAAAGTAGCTGATTCTTTACACAATAGGTGCTCTTTCTTAAATTGAAATAATCCCTTCTGGGTTTTGGTCCTGTTCAGCTCAGTCTTCCCTTTTAGGGCACATGATGTAGCTGTGTGACTGAATAATTTATAGGTACCACCTGGCAGGAGCAGAGACACTGACATTTAAAGAGTCAGTAAGGATGAAACAAAGGCTTTGTTTGCTGATGCTCCAAGAATAGGCTGCACTCAGAGCAAGCACACTTTGTATTTCCCCGCTTCCCCTTGTCCCTATGGTACTCCCTCCCAATCAACTCCAGTCTGCAATTTCCATTTCTTTCTTCCCTCCTTTAACCCTTACAATTGGCTACCTCATGGGAACATGAAGCTAAGGTGCTCCATGCCCTGGTTGCACAGAGGTTTCTGTAGACCACAGGCAAAACTATCACCTTTTCTGTAGTCAGATGTATTGCAGTGTGATGAATCAGGACTCTCCCCAACCTCTTCTAACTGGGAGCCTGGGGTGGACTGATCTGCCTCGTTCCTAGGCCTCTGACTAACCCTTTTCTGCACAATTTCTTCTTGCCATTTCCCTAGGTCTAAGTATCTGCTAGACCCCTGTCTCTGACTAAAGAGCATTCTCACCCATGAGCCCTGGTTTGGACTTTGACCTTCCTCCAAGTTCTCCAGCTTGGCCAGGCCCCAAGCTTGAGGAGACAGGTCAGGTGGGCAGTCTAGTCTGCAGGGAGACTGAGGACTGTAAAGGAGACACGTGATGGAAATCATCCCAAACAGTATTTTTGGCAGCAGCTTAATTACCCATGATGTGATGAGTACCCATCCTTGGGCCACATCTAATCTGCCAGTTCTTCTTGTCTTTCAGGAAAAATGATGGAGTGGAAAAGAGCCAAACAGATTAGCCTGTCTTGGGGATAGGACTTTTATGGCTCGTATGGGTCTTTTATGGCTCACGTGGCTGTGTCAGGCTAACCCATGATTCATTGACTTTTCTAGTTATGCAGACTTTGCCTAGCTGTCTATCGTCCTAGGAACCAGCTAGTTTCTTGAAAACTAATTCTCCCTGCCAACACTGCCAATTCAACTCAGTATCTTTGGCAATCCTGGGACACTTTTCTTACTGTTTGGTATGCTTAGATCTGGCCTAGATAAACGAGGAGACTTGCTATTGCTTTTTGAGCTGCACAACCCTCTTTGCACTGATCAGCTGTTAGGCTAAAGTATTTGAATGCTCTAGGCAATGTGCTTCACTTTTTAAGAGAGAAGGACAGAGAAGAACACACATTTACATACAGAAACTACCAAATGATGAAAACCAACTAGGTTCCTAAAGTTCTTTTTTCAGATTGATAACTTGCAATCCAGTGTTAACAGTGTATTGCTCACGTCTCCAGAAAAGATATTTGGAAGGAAGAGGGAGTTGCACATTTCTGGAGCTAGATGTATTGGAAAGGATGAATAGCTCCATCCCATAGTAACACTAGTCAGTCAGGCATGTGCTGTGTGTCACTCGGTGGAGGAGTGCCTGCTCCACTGCACAGCATCTCTGCTGTCACTGACAGTAGCTTCAGTCCTGTATTCCTCACTTATCTTCCCATCGTGACTCTCCTCTGCACCTTCCATCCTTTAGTATCAGGCTGCTCCCTGCTTCTGGTTTAGAGATTGGCTCTGGGAGTACAGCCCCTTTCTCGACTGTGCCATGCTTTTTGTGCCTCTATGCATTTTGCAGTCTCACATGCTGACCACTACCACACTTTTAATCTCCTTTATTTCTTCCCTCCCCTCTTCTCCCCCCTGCTCTTTTCAGCATTAGAATAGCATTTGGCACTCTTTTGAAAAAATATTTTTATGCCATAATCATATTTTCTTCAGTTTTTTATAGTTTTAGCCATCTCACAATACCAGCGGGGAAAGTGAAGCTAAGCACACTTAGTGATCATCCCAGAAAATGTTCATGCCAAAATCAGAAGCGGACTTCAAGGTATCTCAGTCTCAGTGCATGGTTCTGGCTCTCTTGCAGGGCATGGACACCACACTCTGCTCCAAGCCACTCAAAACGTGGCAGTTCCTGCCATCACAGATCAGCCAGTGGGATGGGCTGTGCCAGCCCCTCGTAATCTGCTCCAGTGCAAAGTTGTCCAGGAAGCCAGGCTGGTGAGCTTTGTACAGGTAGGTGAGAGTCATTCGCAGGATCCCATCACCAGCCCAGTTTTGGGGGTACCAGCAAGCAGCTGGCTCTGCAGGAATATTCTAAATCTTTTCCAGATGCTTGAAACACATGCCTGAAAGCCACAGACTAGGCAAGAGGGAAGGATGTGATAAATTGGATAGATCTTTTATTTGCCCCTTCTGACCTGTATGATACTATCATTATCTGATGCTGTGCTTTCAGAGCATGAGCAGGCCTTGTGTCAGCCTCAACACAGGGGTGAGCGTAGCTTGGCTACCTGGAAATACATATGTGTTTTTGTTTATTGGGGGGAGTGTAACAGAAGGGAATAAAACTAAACATTTCTCCCATTTATGGAGGGTAGTCTATGTGTCTGTTGTATATTGTTCCTCCTTGGACAGAGCTGTTGAATGGCTGTCAGTACATTGAAGGCTTTTAAATGTAATAGAAAGCCAACCTAAACTTCCCTCATCTGGTCTGGATAATCTGACTGATCTCACCATTCCTGCCGAACAATGGAAAATTGCCTGAATATTTAAACATGTATTGTTCTTAGGGAAACAAAATGTTCAGCTAGTTTGGTTGCCTTAGCAACATCCACTTCTAAAAATACAAAAGAGACAATCTACAAAATAAGTGAACGTGTAGAACAGGCAAGGAGAGAAAATGCTGCTTTCTCCCTGACCCAGAGCAACTGGGTCGTGGGCACAAAACGCTTTCATTTAAATCTCAGTGAAGGATTTAGGGCATATCTTCACACACTTGTTGCACAGGTTTAATTTTTAAAAGTTTAGAACATGACTGATGTTAAACCCATGCAAGCCCCTGTGACATCGCTTTTATATTGGCTCCAAACTGATTCTGTAGATGGTACATTTAGAGTGATGTGAGCCCAGAAAGCACAGATTGCACCAGAAGTAAGCAGCAGGTCACAGCAATGGTTGCTGTGTGTTGGGGGGCAAGGGGGCAAAAAATGTAAAGATTAATTAAGAATGATCAAAGGCCAACCTGAGGTAGACCTTGCAAAGGCAAGTAAAAGAAACAACAAGCCATTCCTTTGTGACATGATGTAGAAAGGATCTGTGCATGCTTGGGGAAAGTAATGAGGGGGTCATAGGTGTGACCCAAGGACAGCATGAATTAAATGAGTGACACTTGTGTTTTCAGTAGTTCTGACAATGGAGAATACAGGGCAAGTGCTGTGTGTATAGAAAAGGAAATGACTGCATTCGAGATGAAACAAGAACGTAAGCATCTTGATCAGCTCCAGTCACAGGGACCAGAATATCTCAGAATATTGAGATAGCTGGCATATGAAATGGCAAGTCTTCCAGGGCGGATTTTTAATTAATCTATCAAGTTGGTGGTGGCACTGTCTGACTGCAGAATAACAGATGCAGTACTTCTGTTATCTCTAAGAAAAGGAAAAGGGTGTAATCTAGGGAAATGCAGACCCATTCTTCTGACCGCCACAGTGCATACAGCTTTAGAGCCAATCCGTAGGAGGGAATAATAAAAAAAACACGGAGGCAAATGAACAAAGAGGTACAATGCAATACTAGTTTGTCAAAGGCGGAGCATGCCAGAATAACTCGGTATTTCTCTTTGATAAGACAACTATTTTGGATAGGGGAAATGACAGAGATCTTACCTGTCCAGACTACAATGAAGTACTTCACACAGTGCCATATATGAAATTAATAGCTAAAATTGAAGTTATGAAAAAGTTAGAAGACAGATAAAGAGCTGGCTGGTGGGGAGAAAAAGGTAGGTTGTACGGAAAGGGAAGGTATCAGGTTTGAAGAATGGAATTCAGTAACAGGCCTTGCTAGCGCATTAGCTTTAATATGCAGAAATATATCAGCATCTGTAACAGCAGCACTGGCTAAACAGCTGGAAATGCCAGAGAAGGAGAAAAGCTTGCACTCAGTAATACCTTACAGTGTTGTCACATAGTGACTGAGTCCCAACACGTTGCAATTGTGAAAAGGCAAATAATACCCTACAATGTATCCAGAGAGAGAAGGAAGAGTGAATAGTGGTATGCAGGACTCAGGAGAGATCTCATCTGAAAAATGGGGTGGGATTCTTGTCACCTGCTTACTAGAAATATGTATTCCAATGGAAACAGGTGAAGAGGAGAGTGAGCACACAATACCAGGAGCAGGGACACTTCTGGCCTATGTGGAGAGACTAAGACTTTTACAGCCAGTAAAGTGAAGGACGAGAGAGGCTGTTTCCTCTCTATAAATGTATCAGAGTGTAAAAATCAGAAGAAGAGGAAGTTATTAAAGTTGAAGGACAATTGTATCCCAAGAACAAGTGGGTATAAACTGACCATAAAGGAATTTAGCCTGGAAATTAGAAGAAAGCTTCTAGCCATCAGAGCAATTAGTTCGGGAACAGTGTCTAATGGGAGAGGCAAGGAAAGGAGGCCAGCATGCTTTAAGAGGATTTGACTTAAATGAAAGACATTTTGCACCATGGCTTCCTGTGATAGCAGCACTCAGTGACCGAGAGGTTTCTAGGGCTATACTTGCCTAATCTCAAATCAATCTGGCAGCATCCATAGCCAAGAGGTCTCCACTTTACCTAAACTTAAGTCTATGCTTTCAACCACACCACTACAACTCAGGGTGCAAAACAATGATTCACTGGAAAACATTTGGTGGGGAGAGAATAACAGCAGGGAAAGGAAAATACTATTTCAGCAGAAAGCCCTTATCCTTCCCTGGTTCTGAGTGACATGAAATAATACCACATTTGCAAATTGGGGATACAGCCCTGTGATGCTGATGCCAACAAATGAGCCAAAAGAGCTTCCTAAAAGTATAGTAACTGCTTATAATGTGTATAGACCCATTGCAGAGACAGAAACAACCCCAACTCTCTCCCACTCTGTTTCTGTTTGCTTTCCCCCATGAACTGTGACTTTGTTGAGGCTGTTCAGGTGATAGTCTTCTTTTTTCTGGATGTCATTCTGCCTGTTTTTTATCACTTACAAAGTGGTTGCCATGCTCTATTTATGGTCCTCATGACATTTTGTGACAGCTCCTCTCACAGAAACTTTTTACAGAAGATAAACTGATGTTGAAGCTGATGGGATGACTTGCCTAAAGTTGCTTAGGAAGTCTGTAGTAGAACAGATTTTCTACCAAATCCCTACTCCCTGCCTAACCACAAAGTCAGTGTCTCTGGTACCCTTTCTCCCTTGTTTCATTTTCCCCTTCCATTTTAGTCTGCTTCTGTCAAGCTCACTCATGTCCTCTTCAGTCCCTTCTTCTCCTTGTCAGCTGATGCACATGACTTGGGTGCCCTGCTGCAAGCCTCTGCCCTCTGATTTCTCATGGTTCTTCATTTGCTCCATCCATTGCTTTCATGGCTCTCATGGTTGTAGATCACTACAGCAACAGCACAAGTGTTAGGATGAACATAAATGAGTTATTGTGACTCCAGCTGAGGCAACATGCATGTACAAATTGGAAGCAGGGCTTTAGGAGAGCCATGGGAAGGTTTCTTGGTTTATACAGTGGATAGAAGCTAATATGACAGACTTGCCAGATCGTGCTCCTCAAGGGTAAAATTCATGCAATTAATTCCCACCTTGTGCTCCCCTCAGCAGGCAGCTTTTGCTCTGTGTTTTCTCTGTCTCCCCTGTGCTCCCTGTCCCATGCCAGGCACAGATGGTGAGTGTAATCTGTGATCCCCTGAAGACCATCTGGAAGACAGGGATGCCACAGAGTAGGACACAAACCTCTCGTGCTGTCATGTGAACCAGTGGGCCACATGCAACGCTCATCAGTAAAATGCATGGAAGAGAAAAAGAGTTGGCAGAGAAGAAAGCAAAGGCAGTGGAAACTGCAGTTGCTATGCAAGACTGTTGAAATGATCTGAAATGACTATTCTGGTGGATCTATAATGCAAGGAAACTCACATGTGCGTATCCTTCAACAGGCAGAGTGAGCTGCAGCTCATCTCTATATGTGCTTTGATTTGGAAAAACAGCTAATTATATATCATTCACACTCTACTGTAATTATTCTGTCTCCAGAAACAAAATTTATGTGCAGTGTTGAAAGGGTCTGTCAATGCCACTGCAGCCCTTTGGGTGAGCGGGCTTGTGCAAGCCTGGTGTTTTGAGTAGGGAGATTTTCTCTGAAGTATCAGAACTTTTATGTGTTTAAGTTGTGATGAGAATGGAGACCTTTCTCATCATATGTGTGTCTTTCCAAGCAGGGAGTGTCAAAAGCAACTGGGATATGGTGAATGTAGTATCTGACTATACAGCCAGTTACAGAGATTCTTGCCTTTCACAATCTTCCTGTCACTGTCCCATTTATATGGAAGTAGCTTTTGGTGCAATTGCAGCAATTACTTACAAGGAAAATGACTTAGTTATGTATAAATGTGGTCAGTGCCATAAGTGTCTTGAGAAATTATTAATCATAATGGACCAGATCTTCAGATGAATCAGGTTAATATTTGTCTCAGAGAAAAGTGTGCAGGGCAAGGTCATATAAGCTAACATTTTGCCCAGCTAACCCTCACCCTGCAGAAAGATTAAAAGGGATCCAAAGAGAATGTTATTAAAAGGAGTTTAGGGTTTGTGCTACCTGTGCCACAGGCATATGTCCCTTGGAGACTGCTATAGTGGCCGGAGATTTAGATGTGCTCTCCCCTATCTGCTCCTAAATAGCAGGAGAAGCAAGAGACATAAAGCTGGGGGTTTCATGTCAGTGCTTAAGAACTTGTTGTCCAAAGGCCATAGGTGCATAGTAAGACATTAAAGTTTTTCTACAAATTACTGTAAAAATGCATACTGAAAGAAAACATACACCTACATTCCTGCTTGCAAGCAACAGCAAAAAGGAGAGGGAGAAAGAAAATGCTATTTAATTTATATAAACAGAAGGACAAAAAAATAAAGGCATATACCAAATTTTAGTCTAATTTTTAGTTGATTATAAAGGAAAAGAAGTGAGCTGTGTCTTTTTTTTTTTCCCGTAAAGACTGGATTGCTAAGAAACACTGCTATACTCTGCCTCAGCACAATATTTTTGATCAGCTTTCTGCCTACTTTGTACCACAGACTCTCTGACAAAGCTGGAGCCACAGACCTGTCCCACTCTCTCCCTTTTCTCTCCATTCCCTCTCCCAGCTATGGAGCTCACACACTATGGTGAAGACTTGAGGGCTCAGATCTCACTATCTCCACTGCCACACTTCAGTCTTAACCCCTGGAGAGTTATCACTTTCTTTATTGGCCAGATAATTAAAGGGAAGCCCACTTCATACATCAGCTGCTCCTTTGCAAAGCTTCATGCAAAGCTTTCTTCTTTGTTCAGGAGGATTTTTGTTCTTCCCCATTAGCCAAATGACTGATGTGAGCTCATTCCTTTTTATTTGAGGCAATCACATTGTGTTAACAGCAAGAGATTCTAACCCTGTGGTCCAGTGGTCAAAAGCTGTCATCCCGTGACATGATCCTCTCTTCCCTGCATGTGTATTCCTGCTCTGCCTCTTTCATCAGGCTGCCTAGCTGTCACACCCCCTTCTCCGTCAGTGATTTCCAGCTGCCGGTTTCCTGCTACCCCTTCTCTGACCTGTGATTAAAGTAGCTGTGGAAGTTCACTTGCTCTGGGGACTGTCGTCACAGGCTTTAATGAGTACGTGGTGATGCGGCAATGTATCACCTTACAGTATGGGGACACAGCATAAGAAAGAGGAAGGGAATAAGTAGTGAACTAAACTCTAGCAAAGGTTGTGTCTGCTCAAGGACACAGTGGCAGGCAGCTGCAACATCTGTATGTGTTTGTCTGTAGTTACATACAGCTCCTCTGTTGTGCTCTCCTGCACTGCTTTCCACCAGATGGGAGAATCTGCAAGGATAAAAGCTAATCTCAGAGGGGAGACCCCAGGATTTCTCTCTGTCAGTTACAAAACCTACCCAGCTCATCTGTCACCAGCTTTTTGCTTGTAGCTTTGATCACAATTACTGATCTGTTCCTAAAACTGGGGGCAGATATGAGTAATAATGCCTTTACTCCTCTTCCCCCGGTAGGAAGAAAAAATGGTCACGAACTTGGAGATCCAAATGGGCAAGGCCAGGAGCTGAGTGGGGCTCCTTGTTGAAGAAAGACTGTCTTACTTTGTGGCTGCTTCTGCTCTCCCACTGTCAGAAAATGTCCTGAGCCCAGGAACATCCCTGCAGACAGACACTAGTTAGGATCATAGAATTGTTTCGGTTGGAAAAGACTTTTAAGATCATCAAGTCCAGCCGTTAACCTAGTACTGCCAAGTGCACTACTACGCCATGTCCCTAAGCACCACAGCTACATGTCTTTTAAATACCTCCAGGGATGGTGACTCAACCACTTCCCTGGGCAAATTGTTCCAATGCTTGACAACCCTTTTGGTGAAGAAATTTTTCCTAATATCCAATCTAAACTTCCCCTGGCACAAGTTGAGGCCATTTCCTCTTGTCCTATCACTTGTTACCTGGGAGAAGAGACCGACCCCCACCTTGCTAAAACCCCCTTTCAAGTAATTGTAGAGAGCGATAAGGTCACTCCTCAGCCGCCTTTTCTTCAGGCTAAACAGCCCCAGTTCCCTCAGCTGCTCCTCATAAGACACGTGCTCCAGGCCCTTCACCAGCTTTGTTGACCTTCTCTGGACACGCTCCAGCACCTCGACTTCTTTATGGTAGTGAGGGGCCCAAAACTGAACACAGTATTCAAGATGCGGCCTCACCAGTGCCAGGTACAGGGGGACAATCACTTCCCTGGTCCTGCTGGCCACACTATTTCTGATACAAGCCAGGATGCTATTGGCCTTCTTGGCCACCTGGGCACACTGCTGGCTCATATTCAGCTGGCTGTCAAGCAGCACCCCCAGCTCCTTTTCCGCCAGGCAGCTTTCCAACCGCTCTTCCCCAAGTCAATAGTTCCTGCCATGGCTTCTGCTGCACAGCCTCTGCCTGGGACCTGGTAGGAGTGGGAAGTGAAACTTCCATTACAGTAGAAGTGTGGATCATGAAACTTGGTCTTGAATGGGTTGGTGCCTGTCCTCGTGCAGAAAAAAGCTTTGTTTCAAGATACTTAAGAAATGGTTCACAGGACCACGTAGAGGAACAGGGGAAGCTCTGCTTGTTCAGCTTTTCTGTCTGGAGCCAAGAACTCCCCCAAGGTTTCAAAGGTTTTGGAGATGTGGTGTATGATATAACTAGAAGTTTTTACTTTCTAGCTAGCAGAAATTTTCCTCGTAAACAGACCTAGATAGCATTGAAGTACATGGCAGTACCGTACATTCACCATACTGAGACTATGAGCAAAACCAGTTCCTGCAGGCTCACAAGCACAGCAGATCTCCACAGCCAAACCCAGACTCCAGTGAAGTCTTTCTCTGTCTGGGATTTCAGTAGAGCCAGGATTTTGCCCTCACATCTATCTTCATCAGAACAATTTTTTTTAATCCTCCACGCTGCTCCTTAGCCAGCATGCATCCCAAACCATCTATCTGACCAGTGCCGCCTTCCCATTTAAATCCATGGCTATCTTCTGCAAAGAATCACTTAATATGAGTTACTACTTTTTCATTATGTGGTGATTTTAGATATCTGTAAGGCCTTCCATAATCTGTCTGGCTATGCTATACCACCCTAAACCAGGTCACTGTGTTTGTTGCAGTTCCTCTCCCATATTGTGCTCCAATGATTTCCTTACCCCTCCATTCCCCCTGCAGTGAGATCCAGGTTTCTGAGGGGAACCCATCTAGAGGCACTAAAGACAGGATTATGCCTACCAGAAAGCTCTGAGTCACATCTACGTCTCAAGGATGAGTGCCCCCCATCCCTTGATGCCCCAGCTGATGTCCCCACCACTGTGCATGCCCACGGAGGCATCCCATGGAGGCATCCCACCCAACCCTTTGCGTTCTTTCCAGAAAATCTGGCTGGATCACAGCACTGCAGTGGGCACAAGAAAAGCTGCCCTGAAGGTTGCCTTTAAAGCCGTGAACTGATGACGTTGTCAGCACATAGTGTTCATTCCCAAGTCATGAAGTTTATTCTGGGACCACTTGAGAGCTTCAAAGGTCCGTCCCCTTGCCAGGAAAATATCTGTGCTGTTGAGCTCTCCTTCAGATTCTCTCCACATGCCATAAAGGAAATGTTCAGAAACCTAATCTGAGGGGGATCGGGCTGCGAATTCTCCTTGTGTCTGTTGACTCCATGAGGCACGAAATCTGAGGATGCTGTAGGAATCAGGCAGCCTTCCTAATGCGCACCAGCTG